>NC_091333.1:29960139-30323549 GCF_038502225.1 Cherax quadricarinatus | reverse complement strand
GAACACTGATCTGTGCGTTAGTGTGGACAAAGTGTCTCACAAACACGATAAACATAAGAGAGGTGTGATCAGCTTCTCTTGTGATACATTGTGAACAATAAAGACAAACCTTGTGGAACATAGTGTACCAGTGTGCGTTTCCTAGACAATGGAAGACGTGGACATCCAAGGACACTTCAGCTTCTATCAAGTCACCGATATCTGTCGAAGGTGTTGAGAACACCATAGCTCACGTTACTAAGAGCAAGGTATGTTACGAATTTCTTGTAGATCGGGGGATTGCGCGATTCTTGAGTCACAAGGAGTTTGTAATCAACCTATAATCGGCAGTAAGGTGTGGACTTTTGAGTCCAAACAAGTAAGTATTTCGTCAGCCATCATCGAATGAAATATGCTGACATAACACCCCCTAGGGGTAATTTATACTTACAAATTGTATCTCTTGACAGCCCACTGTTGTGATGGCTTCGACAGCATCTAGACCTCGTCTGCAGGGGCGGCTGTGTAGACGACTTGCTGTCATTTATCAGCTAAGTGTTCATTATATATAGTCATAATAAACACGGCAGGTAAGGCCAAAAATCTCAATAGAGTTTTGGTCGTGTTCGAACCGGATAAAGACCACACTGTGGTCCAAATATGTTGTAATACAGTGTACAAATAACCTATGAGCCAAGGTCCTTCGAAAAAAGCTGTAAAACTAGTGTTTTACAATATAAATCAGTATAAATGAGTCCCTCCAGACTCAATCACAGAGAATGGGCAGCCAAAAGAAAACGGGCGCTCACCCAGCGTTCACCCAAAAGAAAACGGGCGCTCACCCAGCGGACACCCAAAGAAAACGGGAGCTGGGTGACTCACCCACACCCTGCAACCACTGCTCCAATCTCGAGAAAATGCTGATTAATACAACAACTACCCAAATGATGTTGTTTGTCTGAGTGTATATATACACATAGTGTTTATAATGTTTATAGACAGAAATTAAGAGACAAGATTGTGTTAAAATTTGTTTCTTATAGATTTACCTGTTATATTAAAGGAACTTATATATAAAGTGTAAACTTTCAAATATATATTAACAGTGAAATTTATATATGTGTAAGTAATATTCACGTGTGATTACAGTTATACAGTGACATTTATAGTGTATAGTGAATGAAGTGTATAACATCGTTATTTACGATTAATCATCATGGTCAGGCTGACACAGCAAACAAGTCATAAACACCAGACACATGTACGGTGTACCCTTCATGGTCATTGACCCTGAGGTTAAGCTTAGTGGGTCAGTAGTGTCTGGCTCGATTATTGCTGACTTAAGCATAACAAAAACTCAGCTGTTTATAGCAGTACAGTGTTTTAAACACTCTAAGTGTGGTGCTAGAATTTTCAGTATACCATTAAAATGGCTTGTTTGAAAACTCAGTTTCAGTCTTTACAGACTAAGATTACACAATTAGAAAATCTAATTTCAGTCTGTCTAGGATTAACTCAAGATACAAACATAGATTTTGAAGATCTTGAGGTCAAGTTTGGATTATTTACACAGCGTCTGGAAATAATTAATTCAGACTATACACATTATGAAAATAAATTTCTTGAATCAGATCCATCTGAAGATGAAATTAAAAATGTTTTGGATACTTTTAGTGATCAACAATTAAGGTGGACAGGAGTACAGGCTATCTGCCATAAAACTCTGTCACAGAGACCTACTACTAGTGGGCAACCACCTGTTACACCTGTAACAACAAGTGTCCCATTACCAAGCTTACCTACATTGTCATTACCTATTTTCCAAGGTCATAATTATGAAGAATTCATTAGTGGTTTTCAATCCATAGTAAATTCACGAACTGACATAGATGAGATTGCTAAGTTCAATTACCTTAAATGTCTTGTGAAGGGAGAACCCTATGAACTGATTAAGTCATTTCCGGTGGTCAAAGGCAATTATCAACTAGCCTTACGTGTCTTAGCAGACAATTACTTTGATGCTGACAAGGCTAGAGTTAGACATGCAGTCTTAATATCAAGCTTGAAGCCACCCAAACATTGTTATTCAGACTTACAGGCATTTAGAATCACATTAGACAATAGTCTCAGATCTCTAGGTGCTAAATATGACCTAAGACAATGTGATTGGTTTATCAGTGGTATTGTACAAGATAAGTTGTCACCACAAACTATTGAACGATTAAATATTATGTTCAATAAACGCTATTTCACTTGTGAGGAAATTAGCAATGGTTTACAAACAATAGTTTCATGCATGCAAGCAACGAGACAAGATGAAAAATCCACAAATCCAGTGGATAATAAACCTTCAACTCAGTATAAAAAGAGTATACCTACTCCCACTAAACCACATAATGGGAAATCCCATATAGGCATTTATCAAGCTGTGAATACAACAGACAGTAAACAAACTGTCACACATAAACGTACTCCAAAATGTGTACTTTGTGATGGAACACATTGGGCACAGTATTGTAGTCAATACACATCAATGGAGGCACGTAAACAACGTGTTCATCAGCTGAAAAGATGCATCAAGTGTTTAGGTGAACACAAGGGATGTAAATGCTCACTGAAGAAGTGTTTTAAATGCAAGGGTATGCATCATACAGCATTATGCCCAAATACTTTTGCTGAACAGCAGCAGACTTCCACAGAATCAGGAAGTCAACAAGCAACAGCATTAAATGTGAGAGATAAGTTTAAAGCAACTGCTCTCCCGATAGCTCGAGTTGAGTTATCTAATAAATTACACAAAACCAATGTGCTAACACTATTTGATCAAGGCTCACAAAGGTCCTTCATAAGAAGATCAGTGTTGCAGAAACTGAATAAACAACCCTATGCCAAAATACAGTTAGATATAGCTGGTTTTTTCCACAATTCTGGTAAACAGACATATGACCTAGCCAGAATCACTGTTAGTCTAGGAAACAGGAAAAAGACAGTAGAAGCTGTGGTAGTAGATGATTTGCCTAAGTCTGTGCAGATCCAGGGATTAAAAGAAACAGTTGCAGCACTGAAAGCAGCTAAGGTCAAGTTAGCCTGTCCTGACATACAGACGGACACAATTAGTCCAATTGATTTAATCATTGGAAGTGATTATTATCACTGTTTTGTGCAAAATATAGTAAGTAAACATGATGTTCGCTTGCTGAAAACAGCAGGAGGCCACATGATATGTGGTCCCATTCCCTCTCAAATTGGGAAAGAAGCTGATATTGATTCAGTGGAAAATGTACTAGTTACGAGAATAACCGCTGATCATGTACCACAGCAAAAATTATCATTACTGGAAGAAATGAATGAACCAGTTGATAAGTTGTGGGATTTAGATGCGATAGGTATTGATGTAAATAAACCAAGCCCACAAGAGTCTCAGACTTATAACCAATATTTGGACACTGTCAAATATAAAGATGGACAGTATTGGGTTAGGTTACCATGGAAATTAAATCCACCACATCTACCTAGCAATTATCGCATGGCTTTCGGACAGATGGAAGCACAAATACATGAGCTCAGGAAGAATCCAGAGTTACTGATTATCTATGATAATATCATACAAGAACAGTTGGACAATAAATTCATTGAGGAAATAGTCGAAGATAAGTTGAAGACAAACGCTCATTATCTCCCGCACCATGGAGTCAGAAAAGATTCTGAAACCACTCCACTACGTGTTGTATATAATTGCAGCGCACGTGCAAATAAAGATGTAGCAAGTCTTAATGACTGTCTGATGACCGGACCCTCACTAACTGAGAAGCTTGGAGACGTGCTTATGAAATTTCGCACAAACCCATATGCCTACACGGCTGATATTTCCAAGGCTTTCTTAAGAGTAGGACTACAAGAAATAGATAGAGATTATACTCGATTCTTGTGGCCTGAAAATCCACATGATCCTCAAAGTCCTGTGAAAACTTATCGTTTCAAATCAGTATTATTTGGTGCAACATCCTCTCCATTCTTACTAGAAGCTACTCTAAATACACATTTGAAGAAATCTGAAAGTCCCTTCAAAGAAGTCTTAAAGAAAAGTTTCTATGTGGACAATCTTCAAGGTACTGTGAATAAAGAGGAGGATTTGAAATCCTTATACAGAGAAGCTAACAAGGAGATGAAAGAAGCAAATATGCCTCTAAGGATGTGGAATACAAATTCAAAGCAATTAAGGGAACTTATCAAAGAAGATTTCCCTGAAACTGAAATTCCTGATTGCAACAATATGCTGGGACTTAATTGGAACACACAGGAAGATACTTTGAGTCTCAAAAGGATAAATAATAAATCATGCAGTCCACTCACTAAACGTAGTTTACTGTCAGAGGTATCACAATGTTTTGATCCTCTAGGACTCGTCTCACCAATTACCATAAAAGGTAAAATGCTTATGCAAGATGCATGGAAACTCAAAATTGGATGGGATGAGAACTTACCTCTAGAAATGAGTCAAGCATGGGATGAAATATCCAAGGAGTTTAAACAACTTCATCAAATTAAATTTCCCAGACAAATAGGTCAAGAGGGAAACAAGTACACATTACATGTGTTCTGTGATGCGTCAACCAGAGGTTATGGCGCTGTAGCTTACATGAGTAATGCTGAAGGAAGTACACTAATTACTTCAAAGGCCAGGGTAGCACCCTTGAAGGTCAGAACAGTACCACAATTGGAACTGACAGCACTCTATGTAGGTACAAAATTAGCCGTCTATCTCAACAAAGTACTTGATCATCTCACTATTGAGAAAACCGTGATCTGGAGTGATAATGAAGCAGTTCTCCAGTGGTTAAGAAATAATAAGAGTAAGTTGGTCTATGTACAGAACAGAGTAGCAGAAATAAAAGAGATGCAGAGAGATTATCTCTTTCTTCACGTCTCTACCCAAGAGAATCCAGCTGACATGTTGTCACGTGGTGTCCCACTCAAGAAATTTGTGAATAATAAATTATGGCTCCACGGACCGAACTGGCTCTCTAATGGAAATAACTGGCCTCAGCAAAAAGCTCACATTATGCCAGAAGATACAGTCTGCTTGAACACAGCAGAAATAAGTTGTGTAAATACTGCAGACACGACAGAAATAGTCATTGATGGATCTAATTACTCATCTTTGGGTAAACTATTAAGAGTTACAGCTCTTGTCTTTAAATTCATTAAAAGAATAAAACCTGATTATGAATGTCTTGAACCCATTAAATACTGGGTGAAACTAATACAGAAAGATGTTTTCTCTACAGAATATAAATTTCTAGAAACACAAGACAAATCCCCAAAGAAACCTGTCATGATTAATTCTTTAGGACTTTATCTCGACTCAGAAAAGATTATAAGATGTCGAGGAAGAATTCATAATTCTTCACTACCTAAAGAAGCCATACATCCAATATTGATCCCCAAGAATCATTGGCTAACAAAACTGATTGTGCAAAACGCCCACAGTAACGTGTTACATGGTGGGGTAGCTGACACACTTTGTCATATACGACAATCCTACTGGATACCTCAAGGTCGACAAAGTGTGAAAAAACAAATAAAGGACTGTATTACTTGTCGTCACTACGATATGCGAGTATGTCAGTATCCAGGTCCACCTCCATATCCCTCTGAAAGAGTTTGTCATATCACTCCATTTGAGGTGACAGGTGTAGATTATACTGGACCAATAATTTTAACCAAAACAGTTGACAAAGTTCCCATCAAGGTGTACATCTGTTTGTTCACTTGTGCTACAACTAGAGCAGTACATCTAGAAGTAGCCACTGACATGTCTGCTGAAACCTTTATCAAATTATTCAGAAGGTTTGCAGCCAGAAGGGCATGTCCCAGACTGATGATTTCAGATAATGCAACGAACTTTGTTGCTGGTGCTGCTTATATAAGCAAGATCTTTGATCAACCAGAAGTACAACAGATGCTGAATCAACGCAGATGTCGTTGGAGATACATTCCTCCTAAATCTCCATGGCACGGCGGATTTTATGAAAGAATGATCGGCATTGTAAAGCGTTGTTTAAGGAAGACTCTTCATCGTCAGAGAATAGACTTAGAAGAATTCCGTACAGTTGTGACTGAAATAGAAAATAGTCAACAACAGACCTCTAACTTATGTTACCGATGATCTGGACAATTTAGAAGTGTTAAGTCCATCTCATTTACTCCATGGCAGAAGGCTCGAACCTGTTCCTCCCATGAATGATAAAGAAATCATAGAGGATCCTACTTATTTCGAACCTGAGCAACTCAGACGTAAATTCAAACACCTTAATAAAGTGATTGAACGTTGGGAGAAAATTTGGCGAGAAGACTATCTCACCTCATTGAGAGAACACTTCTATGGAGCTGGTGTTCCTGAAAATCATAAGTCCTTAAGACCTGGTGACACAGTGATTATCGACAATGATGGTCCGAGGTCCCAATGGCCACTTGGAAAAATTGTGACCATATATCCTGATGCAAATGGAATCATCAGGACAGTTGATGTTTTGAGCAAAGGTGTAGTGAATAAGCGGACAATAAATAAACTAGTGCCGTTAGAATTACACAGTGTTGAAAACAAAATTAGTGATTCTCCAGAAACCACACAGACTAAAGCTGTTCAGAAAAGACAAGCAGCAGTGGTGGCGAGTGAGAAAATCAAATTAATGTTAAGTGATGAATAGTTCACCTGCAGCGAACCTCCGCCGCCCCCCAGTGTGGAGAAATTTTCTCCAGGAGGGGGGTATCAGCCCTCTTCAGCCCCCTTCAACCCTTTCAGCCCTGAGGGGCCACTCAGAAGAGCGAGCGTCTTGTTTACTGCTAGAGTGAGTAATTGATCACAGATGCTATGCCACGTAAGTCAAGTGACCTCTGCTCCTTGCAGCGGTGTTGCAATGTGTATTTTTATAAGAGACAGTACATCTCTTACTTAGCAGGACAATTAAGGAAAATCCTGCTCCCACTTTATTACCATAGTAAAGATATTGTACATTGTTGTCTATGATTAAGACAGCAAGAAACAAACATTCTGCTTTGCTTCATCGAGGTGACGACAAGGATGCAAGGTACTAGGTCAGCGTTTTTTTTTGTGCTGGGGGCAGTGACTGCATGGAGCGCTGTAGCGTCTGGCAGACTAACTTTGACTCTACTACGAGTGACACTGACGCCAGGATAACCAACAAAGAACACTGATCTGTGCGATAGTGTGGACAAAGTGTCTCACAAACACGATAAACATAAGAGAGGTGTTATCAGCTTCTCTTGTGATACATTGTGAACAATAAAGACAAACCTTGTGGAACATAGTGTACCAGTGTGCGTTTCCTAGACAATGGAAGACGTGGACATCCAAGGACACTTCAGCTTCTATCAAGTCACCGATATCTGTCGAAGGTGTTGAGAACACCATAGCTCACGTTACTAAGAGCAAGGTATGTTACGAATTTCTTGTAGATCGGGGGATTGCGCAATTCTTGAGTCACAAGGAGTTTGTAATCAACCTATAATCGGCAGTAAGGTGTGGACTTTTGAGTCCAAACAAGTAAGTATTTCGTCAGCCATCATCGAATGAAATATGCTGACATAACACCCCCTAGGGGTAATTTATACTTACAAATTGTATCTCTTGACAGCCCACTGTTGTGATGGTTTCGACAGCATCTAGACCTCGTCTGCAGGGGCGGCTGTGTAGACGACTTGCTGTCATTTATCAGCTAAGTGTTCATTATATATAGTCATAATAAACACGGCAGGTAAGGCCAAAATTCTCAACAGTATTTTTGTGAGTATTCAAATGATTTATGAGAGTGTTTTGAAGGTGTCAAAGTAAAGTGAGGTGTGTGTGCATATTAACTTTGTAATAGGTAAAATTGTGACTAGTGAATTTATCGAAAAGTGGTTATAAGTGTTGTGGTGACTTTCTGATGAAATAGTTAAAACGAGAAAAAATTGTGGGGTGTGGGTGATGTGGGTTGTGGGTGTTGTGGGTTTGTGGGTGTTGTTGTCGAACTAGAGATACCGAAAAGACGTTATAAGTGGTGTGGTGACTTTTTCTGATGAAATTAGTTAAAACGAGAAAAAAAATATGGGATGTGGGTGTTGTGGGTTGTGGGTGTTGTGGGGTGTGGGTGTTGATCTTAGTTTATGGTGATTTTGGTGGTGTTTTGACTGTATTCAGTGGTGTTTTAGTAGTATTCAGTGGTGTATTTGGGAGTGCTCAAAATGTTGTCTTGGAAGTGTTTCAGTGTTGTTTGGAAAATGTTCAAAGGTATTTTTGTGAGTATTCAAATGTTTTATGAGAGTGTGTGCGTATTAACTTTGTAATAGGTAAAATTGTGACTAGTGAATTTATCGAAAAGTGGTTATAAGTGTTGTGGTGACTTTCTGAAATAGTTAAAACGAAAAAAATGTCTAGACTTGTGTTGTATTTTGTGAAGAAATTGTGGATTGTTGTGGGTATTAACGAAAAATGTGAAATTATTTGGGTTATCCTGGGTTAAGAGTGAAAATGTTTTCCCTATGTTGTATATGATATGTGTAAGGGGGAAGTCGACAAGATTCAGCCTGTGTGTGAGGTCATCACGTGACGTCATTGACCGCCGAGTAAACACACTTTTTAGTTCATTTAACTTAATGAGAGGAATACTGACGTCACACTTGTTTAGAACTGTAGTAAGAGAAATTACCATGCCTCATAGGAGGAGTTCATTTGAATGCTTACCCTGAGAGGGGGGAATCCAAAAAACTTTGATCCGAGGAGATGGAGTCTTTGTATTATCGAGAAAAAAAAACTTGATCCAAGGAGATCATAAGAATTTCGAAACCCCATAGCGGGGGGAATCCAAAAGCTTGATCCAAAGAGATGGAGACTTTTGATTTCGAGAAAAATTTGATCCGAGGAATTGAAGTCTTTGTATTATCGAGAAAACTTGATCCGAGGAGTTCATATGAAAATGAAATTCGAAAAAAATTGTAATGGGGGTGAAAGTGGGAGGGGGAAACTCAAAAATTTGATCCGAGGAGATGGAGTCTTGGTATTATCAAGAAAACTTGATTCGAGGAGAGCACAATAAAATTAAAAAAAAATCGAAAAAAATCGGAAAAAAATTCGGGGTGCGGGGGCGATCCGGACGACGCTGCAGAAGGCGCAGCAGAAGGCGCTGGCGGGCGCGATGGGCGGGCGCGACGGGCGGGCGCGAAGGGCGCGACGGGCGGGCGCGAAGGGCGTGGGCGGGCGGCTGGGTCGGCGCGGCGGGCGGGTGGGGGGTGCGGGGGGGGCGCGGGTGGGGGCGCGGGGGGCGCGGGTGTTTGTCGTGGGTGGGGTCGTGGGCGGGGGTCGTGGGCGGGCGCGGGTGGGGGGCGCGGGGTGGGGGTCATGGGTGAGGTGGTCTCGAGGGCGAGGTCAAGGTCATTAGCACATAGGTGTGAAAAGAGACCGCTCAGAGGAGGGACCGCTTTGTAGAAGGGACCGCTGAGAGGAGGGACCGCTCTGTAGAAGAGACCGCTGAGAGGAGGGACCGCTCTGTAGAAGAGACCGCTCTGTAGAAATCAACACTACTTATGTTTCAGACTTTATACCCGTTTTAAGCAACAATTTAAACGATCTCGGATATAAAGTGTCCCCCACTCCCCTTCCCAATACTTCTGTCTACTTGGAACAATTTAAAGCCCTGAAAGTGACATCCAGCAGGCATGTCCTTATTTTTCATATTAAACCACGTCTCAGTTATGGCAACAACATCAATGTTACCAGCACTTGCAACTAATCTCAATTCATCCATCTTATTTATCGCACTACGACTATTAGTATAATATATTTTCAGAAACTCTTCCTTCTATTTTTTTCTTCCTGCTGTTTTCTGGACCTCCACTATGCCAGTTACTCTCCTTATCACCTAATGCCATTGGCTTTCCTATATTCACTAATAACTCTTCCTCATTCTTCCTATAACTGGTTTCCTTAAAACTCACACTATCGCTACACTCAGAATACATTGATTTTCCACGAAAACCCATACCACTGTCTATTTCTAGTTTAAAGACCTAACAACCCCCTCCACTGCATTGGCCAGTGCTTCCACCCCAAACCTAGATAAGTGAACCCCATGCCTGGCATACATGTAATTTCTGACAAAGAAGATGTCCCAGTTGTCTATGAATGTTACAGCATTTTCCTTACAGTGTTTGTCCAGCCAGCAGTTGACACCAAGTGCCCAGGACAGCGATTCATTTCCAACTCCTCTCCTCGGCAAAATGCCACATATCACAGGGTTGCCACCCTTCTTCCTAATTATCTCTATTGCTGTCCTATACCTTCTAATCAGGTCTTCACTCCTACGTCTGTCAACATCATTGCCTCCCACACTGAGGCAGATAATAGGATTGCTCCCATTACCCTTCATGATATCGTCCAGACGGCTAACAATCTCCCCCATCCCAGCCCAAGCAAAACATACCCTCTGCCTCCTCTTCCTGTACCTAAGACAAAATGCCCTATCCATAAATTTCACTTGACTGTCCCCAACTAAAACAATGTTCTTACCTTCACTGGTTGAGTTCGTAGTGACGTTTTCGATGGTCTTCGTTGGGGTTACACAGGATGTCGACTCACCCTCCTCTGCCAATGATTTCTTAGTACTCGTTTCGACGTTTCCAGTAGACAACACACATTCATCTGGTAGCACAGAAAATGGGTTGGAAGTCTCCACAGCAGTCTTCTGGATCTTCGATGTTTCCACCACTCCAATAGTCTTCTTGATTTTCAGCTTTGTTCCATGTTGGCCGGCCACTGACCAGGTTCCTCTCTTGACCTGAGGACTCACAACAGGAGGACTGCTTCGAATTCTCTTGTTTTCCTCCGTCAATCGTCGTATCTCAAGCTTAGCACCCCTAAGCTCCTCTTTTAGCTGCTGGTAGAGTTGCTCAAGAGAGGACATCTTGTGCAGATTCACGGAGAACACACTGCACAGATCTTCACAGAGCTAAGTGCAGGTCACCACTGGACTAAGTACAGGTCACCACAGCTAAGTACCTAAGTCTCTTCTGAAACAATCTGACTGTCTGACCGCGGGTTCTAATCCCTCCCGTGGTATGGTTTATAGTAGTTTGGCCAAAAGATGACTTATGAAGTTTTACAGTTAATTTAAACGACCTGAACCTCTCGAAGAGGTATTTAAGAGGGGAAACATGTTGATACCAAGTATCGTCCATGTAAGCTGCTGTGCCTTCATGTCCTATAATAGCCTGATGGATCAGTTATTGAAATGAGGCAGGTGATCTCATTCACCTTGCGAAGATAAGTACACATCCAGAATACTCCATCTGTTTTTTAACACGGATGCACACTGAAGTTCACGGACCGGACCATTCCTCCACCAATCCAAGTTCGAGCAGAAACGATACTTCCTGCTGAAATATTTTCTCTTTTTCATGATTAGCTCTTTATGGAGAAAATTTAAAAGGTTAAGCAGTTCCTACATCCACAACGTGATATCCCAGGTGGCACATTTTTGGAACATTCGAAAATATGTTGGGATAGGTTGGCAGAAAACTAGTTACTACTTGGTCTTGTGCAAGGATCTTTGAGGATGGTCGAGTTAGGAAGCCTTATTGTAACCTCTGAAACTGTGTGCAGAGAATCAAGGTTGTCATCATACTCAAGGACAGTGAACTAAGTCATTACCGGGACCTTTGGTGACTCAAACAATAGAATATATAATATGCCAATCAACAATTAAGCATCTTTCATGGGAAGCCCCAAAGACACACCTACAGCTAAATACTCAGTGTAGTACTGGTTTTAAATGATCATTCTCTGCAGGTGAACAGAAAACACACCTCCCCCATAGTCTCTTAGAAACACTGGCGAGTTTAAGGAGGTCTCCTAAGAAATTGGAAGCATATACTACCTCTTGTAAGAGGGAGCAATAAGCCCCGGCATTACTGAAAGTGGATACTTCAATGGGACATTTCTGCTCCTTAGGGAAATTTGGCTATTACCATAAAAGAGCGTCATACAGGCACTTAATTCTTGATGATTCGCAGTGTTATTTTCCAAAGTGGTTGGGGTATACCTGACCTACCACTAGTTGCACCTTTACTTACCTTGGGGCAGGTGGCTTTGATGTGACCAACTTACGGCAGTGACAACAGGTGATGGGCTCGGCATCTTCTCTGGTCCTTCATGATGCTTTCGAGGCACGCGTCCTTTTTCAACTATAGCTTCTACCTTCGGACGAAATTAAGAGTTCTGTCCACGATGATCTCTGTCCATACCAGGCTGCTGGGAAGAAAGACTAAGAAACCGCTCGGACAAGCAGCTGTTAGCCTCAAATGTGTCAGTAACGGTAGCCTCTCCTATAGCAGTTGTCTCTGAATTGACTTCTGAAATCACCCGAGCCTCTGGTCCAATGGACTCAAGAAGACTGCCAATAAGGACCATTTGAGCTAGCCCACTGAAATTAAAAACGCCAGTGGACTTGTACCACTTAGTTAATGTTCTAGATTGTGCATGAACAAAGTCCACATGGGACTGACCCAACTGATGCTCGCTCAGTTTTAATTTCCGCCTATATCTGGCGGAAATGTACTTACACTGAGTAGAGCCGCTTTCACAACGTCGTAATTAGAGAACTCTTCATCATTCAAACCAGCTGTAAATTCCAGCACTTTGCTATATAGTGCAGTATGAACCAGTGCTGACCAATGCTTGAGTGGCCATTACAAAGCTTGAGCCTGATTTTTGAAAGACTCGAAAAAGTGCTCAATCTCAGAATCAAAAGAACGAGGTACAATCTACACAGATTTCTGGACACGGAAATTGTCATCCATAGGTAGTCGAAACTGTCTCCTCTCCTGTTCGCTATCAAGATCCTAAAGAGGATTTTGACAGCGAGAGCACGTTGCTCTCTAGTGCGCTGGAGACTAGCGATCTCCAGCAGTAACGAAGCTTACTTCCCAGGAGACCATACCCGTTACACCACCTGTTTCCACATGTGGATATTTTTTAGCTTCTGTAAGATGTTTCAGTCTATTATTAATCCATATCGCATCATTTCTATAGGTCTTATTTCTTTATATGGAATAAATGTTCTTCGAGCAGTGAGAAAAGTTTTAGAGAACTATTAAGATGAGTTTTCTATTATAGACAGCAGTTCGATCCCCTCGTCCACCCTTATGTTTAATATATATGTCATGCCGAATAGGTAAAATTTACGATTTTGGTTTAAATAGCAACGGTCTTCTTGCCGAATAAAGCAAGCAAAAATTTGCGAAATTGTTGCATAATGCCGCGAAAATCATTCTGAACCTAACTAAAAAAAATTATTTCAATGTGTTTGTTTATTATTAAATTGTTGTAAACTTATCTAAAATATATTTAGCTGGAGTAGGCTAAATTAAATTGTGTTTGTTATAATAAGGTTAGGTAAGTTTTCTAAGATTCTTTTGGTACAAAATTATTAATTTTTACGTTAACTTTAATTAAAAAAATATATCTCTAAATTTATAAGAGAAATGTATCATTAATTAAATATATAATTCTATCTTTTAATATACCTCTATGTTACTGTAGGAAACCATTTGAAGAGTGAAAAACAGTGCTATCTGTTGAATTCCTTATATTAATAATAATAATAATAATAATAATAATAATTATAATAATAATAATAATAATAATAATAATAATAATAATAATAATAATAATAATAATAATAATAATAATAATATCTTTATTTCTACAAGTACATGTACAAGGTATACAGTCCTAGCTGACATCACTGACATACTACAATATAGAAAGCCGCTTGTTATGCTGAGCATTTCGGACAAATTAGGTCAGTTTTATCCCAAGATGCGACCCACACCAGTCGATTAACATCCAGGTACCCATTTTACTGATGGGTGAACATAGACAACAGGTGTAAAGAAATACACCCAATGTTTCTACCCTGGCTGGGAATCGAACCCAGACCCTCGACGTGTGAAGCGAGAGCTTTAGCCACCAGGCTATATCAAAACTTACTTTACAGAATCTTGAAGACTATACCTGAAAATGTCCAGTATTTGATGATAAGCAATATTAGGCTAATTATATATATCTAAGATTAGTCTATTTCTGAGAAATAGACACATGTGCAACATCTGGGAATCTTTATTGTAGACGTTTCGTTATCAAGTGGCTTTATCAATACAAGTTCAAGGACATAATTGAAAGACAGTAGAACTATATACAAAACATCAGATAATCAGACCTTCAGCCTTGGAGTTGGTGTGAAGAACACTGTGATCCTGCAGAGTCTGAAGCACAGGCAACTTCAACTTGAAGGATTCGCCGGTACATGTCCCGGCCCAGGTCTTTTCCAGATTGTGACCCAGCACAAGGCACAAGCGAGAAGGCTGGTGTTTATATACTGGCGTCAGGTGGTAAGGGATGGGTAGCAGATGAAGACGTTGTCACTGGTAGGCGGGATTCCCCAGTGGAAGTAGGCCATACCTGAGCGACGGGTCAGTAGTAGTGAAGCAGGTTGTGGAGATGTCCATGATGTTGTAGTGTCTGACAGGTTGTACATGAATAGTATACCTACCCGTCCCTTATCACCTGACGCCAGTATATAAGCACCAGCATTCTTACCTGTGCTTCACGGAGTTCACAGTTCACGGAGTTCACTACCTTATCACAAGATAGGCACATGGCTTCTGCCGAAAAGAAGAGGCCACGATGCTCCATGAACACGACGGAGGACTCAGATTTGAAAATGTGGGGCGAAATTCTAGCGAAGAAGTTGCGAGAGGAAGAGGAAGATCCTGCTCACATTTTAGCAGATCTGACAGTCCCAACCATGAAGCCAGCGACAATAGAAACAGGTGCGGAAATAAACACCGCACCCCCCGAAAACCAAGAGGGATGGAACACTGTGGACAAGAAGAAGAAGCACCGTCCGTCCAAGGAGCAGGCAAAACCAGCTCAACCGACCTGGTAAATTCAAGGTGAAGTCTTATGGGGACCACAGAACCCACTATGGGGTTGTTTCATACCTGGAATCACGACACAACCTGAAGTTCAAGTTATGGTTCAACTTGAGGGGAGAACCAATATTGACTCCTCTCAACAAGGAAATGTATACCACCTTGAAGAGAGTCATGGAGACAGATCGCTCATTCACCCTGGAGGAACTGGACTCTCGGCAGAAGATCACCAAGGGTGTAGTGATGCGATACCCGCTGATGATGCCCATCGAGGCAGTAGCAGCTCACCCCAGTGTGGTGTCAGCTCAACGTCTCAAGGCAAAGACGGCAGGCAACGCACCAACCCGACAGGTTCTCATTCAGCATGTAGGACCACTGCCATCCCAGCTGGACCTCGGTTCTTGGGGCAGGTACGATGTCAGGACCTTCACAGCAGAACCAGTTCGCTGTTTCAAGTGTCAGCGTTATGGACACCTGGGTGCACTCTGTCCGAACAGAGTAATCTGCGGTGTCTGCAGCCAGCACCACCCTACCGAGGAATGCATCACCAAGCTGAAAAATGCATCGCCACCCACTCCACTCTCTGCTGCCTATTTGTCAACCATGCCTCTATCCAGGAAAAAGTTTCTCCTCCTATTCCATGTGCTTTAATTTTCCTCAATAGTCTCTGATGTGGGACCCTGTCAAAAGCCTTACTGAAGTCCATATACACAATATCATATTCATTACCATGATCTATCTCCTCAAATACCTTAGTGAAAAAAGTTAATAAATTCGTAAGGCAGGAACGCCCCTTTGTAAAACCATGCTGAGATTCGTTGATTAATTTATGCTTTTCAAGGTGGCTACGAACTGCCTCGGCAATTATTGATTCCATAAATTTTCCCACTATGGAGGTTAGGCTTATTGGTCTATAGTTCGAAGCTAAGGACCTGTCACCTGTTTTGAAAATAGGTATCACATTTGCCATTTTCCACTTATCTGGCACCATGCCAGTTTGTAGTGATATGTTGAAAAGATTAGCCAAAGGTGTGCTAAGCTCCTCTTTACATTCCTTTAGAACCCTTGCATACAGTTCATCAGACAAGCTGTTACCTGTAATAATGACATATCCTCCTCCTCGCTAGTGTCCATAGTTACATAAGGTGTCGCTTATGAGATGCACCAGTTGAACTGACCAGAGGGGCGCTTGAGCGGCATGCGTCGCATCATTGTGGAAACCTTTCTCCATCGGGAGCCAGAGACGGGTCATCGCAAGATTGGGACCCGTGCCAGGACTATGGTCTTGGCGAACATTATACATACATATACCTGTGCTTCAGATCCTTCATGACTTCAGTGTTCTTCACACCAACTTCAAGTCTGAGAGACTGATAACCTAATTTTGTGCATATATTTCTACTATTTTCCATTTATGTCCTGGAATTTGTATTGATAAAGCCACTGGATGGCGGAACGTCTACAATAAAGATACCTAGATGCTGCACACGTGTCTAATTTTCATCTTGTCGGTATTGTATACCATTCATGTACAACCTATTCCTATTTAGAGGCAGATTTCTGATGAGTCATATTTGGTTGGGAAATTATCGGTCATTTTGAAAAATACACTTAATCTGGGAACGTAATATATTCATCATTTTATTTCCGACTCTTCCTGTATTAGGCATAATGAAAATCACAGTGGTTTATAATACCTCATTTTAATAGATGAAATATCTCTAGCAGAAAGACTACAATGTTGAGTTACGTTGTTTGATGTATAATGAACTAAAACTGTTTGCTTATTCAACACTTAAAGCATTCAAAATTAATATTATCAATATCAATTTGTTGCCATCATTAGCAGTTAGTTGCCATCAGTATAAATTTGTTGCCATCATTAGCAGTTTGTTGCCATCATTAGCAGTTTGTTGCCATCGTTAGCAGTTTTCAAATGTTCCAGCAACTTGTTACTATTAATACTGTAATGTTTCAACTATCATAGTAAGTAAAGAAGTTACATTAATGGCAGAACAAAGACACCAGGATTAAGAAAATAGTATCATTTATAACTTTGACATGACAACTGTTTGGGCATCAATATGTTATATTATGGTACAATATGTTATATTATGGTACAATATGTTATATTATGGTACAATATGTTATATTATGGTACAATATGTTATATTATGGTACAATATATTATATTATGGTACAATATGTTATATTATGGTACAATATGTTATATTATGGTACAATATGTTATATTATGGTACAATATGTTATATTATGGTACAATATGTTATATTATGGTACAATATGTTATATTATGGTACAATATATTATATTATGGTACAATATGTTATATTATGGTACAATATATTATAGTACAATATATTATATTATGGTACAATATATTATATTATGATACAATATATTATATTATGGTACAATATACTATATTATGGTACAATATATTATATTATGATACAATATATTATATTATGATACAATATATTATATTATGGTACAATATATTATATTATGATACAATATATTATATTATGGTACAATATACTATATTATGATGCAATATATTATATTATGGTACAATATATTATATTATGATACAATATATTATATTATGGTACAATATACTATATTATGGTACAATATATTATATTATGATAAAATATATTATATTATGGTACAATATATTATATTATGATACAATATATTATATTATGGTACAATATATTATATTATGGTACAATATATTATATTATGATACAATATATTATATTATGGTACAATATATTATATTATGGTACAATATTGACTGACGAGGCTCGATAACAAACACATTTTTGATGATGAAACACAGATGCAAACAAGTCTGAATTGTCTCTAAAAATTTCTCTTATACATATAAAGATATATCCTTTTTCATTTATGTTAATGTATAAATTATAATTTTGTATCAAAAGAATCTTAGAAAACTTACATAATCTAATTGTAACAAGAATAATTTAATTTAATCTAATCCAACTTATTATATTTTAGACAAGTTTACAATAATTTAATAACAAAGACAATAAAATATGTATTTTTCGTTAGTTTCAGAATAATTTTAGCCAGATTATTGCATACACAAATTCTCGCCTGTCTTATTCGCCAAGGAGAGCGTTGCTATTTAATCCAAAACCGTAAGTTTCACCTATTCGGCAAGAGTTTATATATATATATATATATATATATATATATATATATATATATATATATATATATATATATATATATATATATATATATATATATATATATATATATATATATACATATATATATATATATATATATATACACACATATAAACAGAAAATAAATCTTGAGAGTGAAAGCAGTATTGTTGACTGTTGTAAGGTGCGCCAAGTATCACCACTTCAGGTTAGTAATTACCAACATCACAAAGGCGTCACTACAGATACATTGACAACGTCACTGGGAGAAAACCTCAACCAAACACAACATCATGTAGCCAGGTACCATCTTCTGTACTGAAATGTAGCGGAAGAATGTGGATGTGTTGAGTGGGAAGAAGAGTACCTGGCCGGGAGTGGGCACTCCAGGAAATGTTCCGATGAGGGTATAAGAGGTGAAGTTTCCTGACATCTGTGTCATACCCCCGCGAACCTCCAGGTTTCCACCAAGGTCTGAAGTTACCCACGAGTCGTCCTGAACGTAGAAGATCACCTCCTGCACGAGTACGACTTTCCCCAAATCAATAAGGTACCAGGATTGAGGCTGGGACGCTGTCTGAGCACAGATTTTCACTGAGTTGTAGAATCCATTGACGAGGTTAGTTGCCACTCTTTCAGGATGGTTTGGGTTGACCGGAGGGGCATAGATTGTTGTGATCCCAACTGCCAAGTTGTTGGGTCGGTTGGTGTAGCAGGTAAGAGTGGTGGTAGACGAGGTAGAGTACTCGGGCGATACTGTCTGGTCAGTAAGACGGCAGTCATCAGGCTGGACGTGACACCAAAAACGGCACCACTCATTATAGTAACAAACAGCAGCACAGAATATAAGACTCCCAAGTTGTACCTTCATCTCTTGTTTTGGATTATAGTCTGCGGTGTTGTAAATGACTCTCCGCCACAGTTGTGAGGCGCTGTGAGCGGCGACCACCAGCCCAGCCACACATGCTAGCTGACACCACAACATGCTGATGGGAACTAGTATCCAGCGCTGATTATTGAACACCACCACCACCTCACTCAGAATCAGTGGTGTGCAGAGGGGGACCGTAGGGGTGGGGGCCGCGGACATACATATCGGGGGGGAGCACATCTAATTTTAGAGGGAAATAAGCTAGTGATTTTGAAATTTCAGCAGTGATAAATCAATTTTTGGAGGCTCACTGCACTACAGAGGCAGTGGTTATCCCCTTATTCCTTTAACATGGTATACCCTTTCTGTCCGGAGAAAATGGTGCCCCCACACGCATGCGCATGACGTACGTGGAGCATCCATCAAAAGCAACAAGCAGACGTGGCTGTTAGTTCCTGCGTTTCCTTAGGAAACGCAAGAACATTATCATCTGCTTGGCCACTGTGGTGGCCAAGCATATGATAACGCAGCAGTTATGTCTGGAGTGAGAGGAGGGGTTCAACAAAAAAATCTTGAAGGTAACCCAAAAGCTGTGTTTGTGAACTGCGAGAACCTCGGCCTATATTTGGCCTGTGTCCATGGAAGTGAGGTGCAACCTGTTGTTACATTTTTTGGCATTCTGGAAAAACTCTTTACTTTTTTTTCTTCATCTACTTCTCGTTGGGAAGTGTTAAACGTTCGGAGGATCCGAAAATGGTGTTCCATGATGCTTCATGTGATCAGAAAAGACTTATTCACATCTTGACTTTGAAGAATGACGGAATTATCCACAACGAATGTTGTCAAAATTGGGAAATACCAATTTCACGAACAACGAGAAGAAGAATAATGCCTGGACAAGTCAGTGAGAGATAGTGGACTGACGGCACAAGAAAAAATGAATAGAACCTATTAAAAACGGAAATTGAAGACTGCAGTGTCCGTCTTCAAGGACTCGGCGACCGATTTTTTTTCTTCTGAACTTAAATTCAGTAGTAACTGAAGATGAACAAGAAAGAGAGAAATTAAAAAAGGAATGTTCAGACTTTACAAATTAATATGATAATGATATGGCAGTCATTCAGTTATATGACGAAATTATTGATTTTGTGATATTCTTTCGAGCTGGAGGGAATAGAATTCCCCGTGATCCTAAAGATGCCGTGGAATTGAAAGTTAAGACACTTGTGCAACATCTGGTTATCTTTATTGTAGACGTTTCGCCATCCAGTGGCTTTATCAATACAGATTCTGTATTGATAAATCCATTGGATGGCGAAACGTCTAAAATAAAGATAACCAGATGTTGCACAAGTGTCTTAACTTTCATCTTGTCGGTATTGTAAACCTGTCTTGCACATGCTGTGGAGTCTTTACTGCAGTATGGGAGGGATGTCTCTCCCACGCTGTGTGTTTCATACACATTACTGTTTACAATCATATTTTCAGTCGCAAGTTGAGAAAGGTCATTTTCCAAACTGAGATTAATAAAAACATACATGAGGTTTTGAATGTCACAAGAGAGACTGACCAACATGGCTTTAATAAGCATTGAAAAAGAATTTCTCACAGGTGATGTAAAAAACGAAGTAGTTGAAGTGTCTTCTGACATCAGGTATCATTTAGGGAAAACAATTTAATAAATTTGGTTGATTTATATTTAAGTCAAATAAAGTGTTTATTTAATGTTTAATCTGTGTTTACATATTCAAAACATCTCCATTCCTCGTAATATTTCTCAGTACTAGGCCTTATACTTGAGTCTCGGGGCATCATGGAGTTGGCCCCGGGCATCACCAGACCTAGGTATGCCACTGCTCAGAATGCCATTATCATTACTCCATTCCCTTCATCGCCACAATCTGCCACACCCATGGCAAAACTCTCGCTTCACAAGCTGAGGGTCCGGGTTTGATTCCCGGCCACGGGGTGGAAACATTGAACGTGTGTTCTTACACCGGATGTCTATGTTCACCCAGGAAAATAGGTACCTGAGTGTTAGTGGACTGGTGTGGGTCACATCCTGGGACACTGACTTAATTTGCCCGAAATGCTCTGCATAACAAGCGACTTTCTATATAGTAGTACGTAATTGATATCAGCGAGGCAAGTATGCCTTGTACATGTACTTCCAGAAATAAAGATATTATTAATATTATTATTGTTATTATTATTATTATTATTATTATTATTATTAGTAGTAGTAGTAGTAGTAGTAGTAGTAGTAGTAGTAGTAGTAGTAGTAGTAGTAGTTTTATTATAGGACCTCAACAGAAAGGAATGATCAGCGATGCCTTTCCCCCAACCTACCTTACCTTTCACATACCTCTGTTGAGTTTTGAGAGTCTCACTACTCTCGGAGCCCGGTCATTGGCCACGCTCGTCTGATGCTTGCCTGGTCAACCATGCTGATGCTGCTGGAGGCCCGCTGCCCCACATATCCATCACAGCCTAGTTGATCTGGCACCTGGTGAAGATACTTGTCCAGTTTCCCCTTGAAGGCTTCAACACTTGTTCCAGCCGTGTTGCTGATATCTTCTCGTCAGCTGGGACCCCGGATGTTGATACAATGTTCTCTTATTGTTCCCACTGCACCCCTGCTTCTCACTGTTTATTTTGCACTTCCTTCCATATATGTCACTCCAGTAGGTTGTTATGGCAGTGTTCAGGTTTGGGACCAGACCCTCGAGTATATATTATTATGTATCTATCTCATACGCTCTTATGAGTACATGTTCAAGACTTAAGGCCCTCCTAGAAGCCCAGGAGCTAGAATGTCTGAGGGGAGGACCCCAAAGGTCAAAAACAGGTAATAAATAGGGAGGGATGGGAAAAAGAGGACGGATGGGAAGGATGGGACGGGGAAAAGCGGTAATTATATTCGGTCGAAGGAAGTCAACTGACAGGTTTAATGTCACATACCAAAAGTCTCTTAACCACGACAAGGACCTCCCCCCCCCACTTCCAAAATTAAAGAGATAAAGTTGACATAGAGAAAACATAGTGCAGTCAAGCCGCCCGGCTTCCACACATCACATAGTGCAGTCAAGCCGCCCGGCTTCCACACATCACATAGTGCAGTCAAGCCGCCCGGCTTCCACATCACATAGTGCAGTCAAGCCGCCCGGCTTCCACACATCACATAGTGCAGTCAAGCCGCCCGGCTTCCACACATCACATAGTGCAGTCAAGCCGCCCGGCTTCCACACATCACATAGTGCAGTCAAGCCGCCCGGCTTCCACACATCACATAGTGCAGTCAAGCCGCCCGGCTTCCACATCACATAGTGCAGTCAAGCCGCCCGGCTTCCACACATCACATAGTGCAGTCAAGCCGCCCGGCTTCCACACATCACATAGTGCAGTCAAGCCGCCCGGCTTCCACACATCACATAGTGCAGTCAAGCCGCCCGGCTTCCACACATCACATAGTGCAGTCAAGCCGCCCGGCTTCCACATCACATAGTGCAGTCAAGCCGCCCGGCTTCCACACATCACATAGTGCAGTCAAGCCGCCCGGCTTCCACACATCACATAGTGCAGTCAAGCCGCCCGGCTTCCACACATCACATAGTGCAGTCAAGCCGCCCGGCTTCCACACATCACATAGTGCAGTCAAGCCGCCCGGCTTCCACATCACATAGTGCAGTCAAGCCGCCCGGCTTCCACACATCACATAGTGCAGTCAAGCCGCCCGGCTTCCACACATCACATAGTGCAGTCAAGCCGCCCGGCTTCCACACATCACATAGTGCAGTCAAGCCGCCCGGCTTCCACACATCACATAGTGCAGTCAAGCCGCCCGGCTTCCACATCACATAGTGCAGTCAAGCCGCCCGGCTTCCACACATCACATAGTGCAGTCAAGCCGCCCGGCTTCCACACATCACATAGTGCAGTCAAGCCGCCCGGCTTCCACATCACATAGTGCAGTCAAGCCGCCCGGCTTCCACACATCACATAGTGCAGTCAAGCCGCCCGGCTTCCACACATCACATAGTGCAGTCAAGCCGCCCGGCTTCCACACATCACATAGTGCAGTCAAGCCGCCCGGCTTCCACACATCACATAGTGCAGTCAAGCCGCCCGGCTTCCACATCACATAGTGCAGTCAAGCCGCCCGGCTTCCACACATCACATAGTGCAGTCAAGCCGCCCGGCTTCCACACATCACATAGTGCAGTCAAGCCGCCCGGCTTCCACATCACATAGTGCAGTCAAGCCGCCCGGCTTCCACACATCACATAGTGCAGTCAAGCCGCCCGGCTTCCACACATCACATAGTGCAGTCAAGCCGCCCGGCTTCCACACTTATCTTAAATTTGTTTTACCATAATTATATGTATTTTGTTAATATGCTATGTAGTGTGTTTCTTATATAATTTCGCAAATATCTCGTATATGGATTAACGACATATGATATATGACATTTAAAGCGCTCCAGAGTAATTATTATTATTATTATTATTATTATTATTATTATTATTATTATTATTATTATTATTATTATTATTATTATTATTATTATTATTATTATTATTATTTTGTCTTCACTAATGAGACACTCTCAGCAACTTCTTCAACACTAGTGAGACACTCTCAGCAACTTCTTCAACACTAGTGAGACACTCTCAGCAACTTCTTCAACACTAGTGAGACACTCTCAGCAACTTCTTCAACACTAGTGAGACACTCTCAGCAACTTCTTCAACACTAGTGAGACACTCTCAGCAACTTCTTCAACACTAGTGAGAC
Source organism: Cherax quadricarinatus (assembly GCF_038502225.1). Lineage (NCBI taxonomy): Eukaryota > Metazoa > Arthropoda > Malacostraca > Decapoda > Parastacidae > Cherax > Cherax quadricarinatus. The sequence goes on along the minus strand of NC_091333.1, from coordinate 30,299,690 downwards.
ACTCTCAGCAACTTCTTCAACACTAGTGAGACACTCTCAGCAACTTCTTCAACACTAGTGAGACACTCTCAGCAACTTCTTCAACACTAGTGAGACACTCTCAGCAACTTCTTCAACACTAGTGAGACACTCTCAGCAACTTCTTCAACACTAGTGAGACACTCTCACCTACTTCTTCAACACTAGTGAGACACTCTCAGCTACTTCTTCAACACTAGTGAGACACTCTCAGCAACTTCTTCAACACTAGTGAGACACTCTCAGCTACTTCTTCAACACTAGTACGTGAGAGGGCAGAGTTCTCCCGTCTCGGCTACCCTTCCCATTTCATAGACTCTGCCCTCTCACGTGCTAAACGCAATTTCTTCTCTCCCAAACTCTCTACTCATGGGAACTCTTCTATCCTCTGCCTTCCCTACATTTCCGGTCTTTCTAATCTCAACAATTCTCTCCGTCCCTTAGACATCAAGCTTACCTTCCGCCAGACTAACACTCTTCGCACTAATCTCGTTCATACCTCTCCTCCCTCTACAGATGTTCCTGGTGTCTACTCTATTTCTTGCTCCTCCTGTCCTCTTCAATACTTTGGAGAAACTGGTCGATCTCTTTCTGACAGACTTAGGGAGCACAAAAATAGTGTTAGGCTTGCCGACACTAACAATGCTCTTTTCTGTCACGTCAGAGATCATAGCCATCCTATTGACTGGTCTTCTGCTAAAACTGTCTTCCCTACTTCCAACTCGAACAGTCGCCGTTTAGTTGAATCCTCTCTAATACACAACTTTCCTTGTATGAACCTTAGCCCTGGCTTCGTCTCTGTAGATGCCTTCCTCTCCCACTACATTGTAAAATGCTCCAAACTTCAGAACACCCGTGACTTAACCTGAATCCTCATTTTTTCTTCTTCTTCTTCTTTTTCTTCTTCCTCTTCCCCTTTCCTCTCTCCTTTTCTCCTCTGGGTTGTCTTTCTCTCTCCTGTCTCGTGTTTCTGTTCCTTCTTTATTTTATTTCACCACTTCCCCTTTCACGCACCTCGGTGCGCTTGCTCTCCCTCTGTGGGTTTCTAGCTCTCTTGCAGTGCTCCCCTTCCTTTGTATTTGACTGGCTCGTCTTCCTTATTTCCCACTTCTACCACTACCACTACTACTACCTCTTCTTCTTCTACTACATCTACTGATGAAATTAGACACATGTGCGGCGTCTGGTTGTCTTTGTTGTGGACGTTTCGCCATCCAGTGGCTGGCTGGATGGCGAAACGTCTACGGTGGGGATGCCCGGGTGTTGTGCGTGTGTCATTTCATCCTGTCGGTATTATATACAATTCTTGTACTACTACTACTACTACTACTACTACTACCACTACTACTACCTCCACCTCTTCCTGCCTATATATAGCCGTCCTGCTCCTCCTCTGTTAGTGTGACTTTGTCAATGGTCCAAGTCGGACCGAAACGTCGTCGTAAGCTTCTATCTTTTATGTGCGGGTTATTTGTGTATCGTTCCAGTCACGGTATTGTGCCTTTTTGTTATTTAGTGAGACACTCTCAGCAACTTCTTCAACACTAGTGAGACACTCTCAGCAATTTCTTCAACACTAGTGAGACACTCTCAGCAACTTCTTCAACACTAGAGAGACACTCTCAGCAACTTCTTCAACACTAGTGAGACACTCTCAGCAACTTCTTCAACACTAGTGAGACACTCTCAGCTACTTCTTCAACACTAGTGAGACACTCTCAGCAACTTCTTCAACACTAGTGAGACACTCTCAGCTACTTCTTCAACACTAGTGAGACACTCTCAGCTACTTCTTCAACACTAGTGAGACACTCTCAGCAACTTCTTCAACACTAGTGAGACACTCTCAGCTACTTCTTCAACACTAGTGAGACACTCTCAGCAACTTCTTCAACACTAGTGAGACACTCTCAGCAACTTCTTCAACACTAGTGAGACACTCTCAGCAACTTCTTCAACACTAGTGAGACACTCTCAGCAACTTCTTCAACACTAGTGAGACACTCTCAGCAACTTCTTCAACACTAGTGAGACACTCTCAGCAACTTCTTCAACACTAGTGAGACACTCTCAGCAATTTCTTCAACACTAGTGAGACACTCTCAGCAACTTCTTCAACACTAGTGAGACAATCTCAGCTACTTCTTCAACACTAGTGAGACACTCTCAGCTACTTCTTCAACACTAGTGAGACACTCTCAGCAACTTCTTCAACACTAGAGAGACACTCTCAGCAACTTCTGCAACACTAGTGAGACACTCTCAGCTACTTCTTCAACACTAGTGAGACACTCTCAGCAACTTCAACACTAGTGAGACACTCTCAGCAACTTCTTCAACACTAGTGAGACACCCTCAGCTACTTCTTCAACACTAGTGAGACACTCTCAGCAACTTCTTCAACACTAGTGAGACACTCTCAGCAACGTCTTCAACACTAGTGAGACACTCTCAGCAACTTCTTCAACACTAGTGAGACACTCTCAGCAACTTCTTCAACACTAGTGAGACACTCTCAGCAACTTCTTCAACACAAGTGAGACACCCTCAGCTACTTCTTCAACACTAGTGAGAAACTCTCAGCAACTTCTTCAACACTAGTGAGACACTCTCAGCAACGTCTTCAACACTAGTGAGACACTCTCAGCAACTTCTTCAACACTAGTGAGACACTCTCAGCTACTTCTTCAACACTAGTGAGACACTCTCAGCTACTTCTTCAACACTAGTGAGACACTCTCACCAACTTCTTCAACACTAGTGAGACACTCTCAGCTACTTCTTCAACACTAGTGAGACACTCTCAGCTACTTCTTCAACACTAGTGAGACACTCTCAGCTACTTCTTCAACACTAGTGAGACACTCTCAGCTACTTCTTCAACACTAGTGAGACACTCTCAGCTACTTCTTCAACACTAGTGAGACACTCTCAACAACTTCTTCAACACTAGTGAGACACTCTCAGCAACTTCTTCAACACTAGTGAGACACTCTCAGCAACTTCTTCAACACTAGTGAGACACTCTCAGCAACTTCTTCAACACTAGTGAGACACTCTCAGCAACTTCTTCAACACTAGTGAGACACTCTCAGCTACTTCTTCAACACTTGTGAGACACTCTCAGCAACTCCTTCAACACTAGTGAGACACTCTCAGCAACTTCTTCAACACTAGTGAGACACTCTCAGCAACTTCTTCAACACTTGTGAGACACTCTCAGCAACTTCTTCAACACTAGTGAGACACTCTCAGCTACTTCTTCAACACTAGTGAGACACTCTCAACAACTTCTTCAACACTAGTGAGACACTCTCAGCTACTTCTTAAACACTTGTGAGACACTCTCAACAACTTCTTCAACACTAGTGAGACACTCTCAGCTACTTATTCAACACTTGTGAGACACTCTCAGCAACTTCTTCTACACTAGTGAGACACTCTCAGCTACTTCTTCAACACTAATGAGACACTCTCAGCAACTCCTTCAACACTAGTGAGACACTCTCAGCAACTTCTTCAACACTAGTGAGACACTCTCAGCAACTTCTTCAACACTAGTGAGACACTCTCAGCAACTTCTTCAACACTAGTGAGACACTCTCAGCAACTTCTTCAACACTAGTGAGACACTCTCAGCAACTTCTTCAACACTAGTGAGACACTCTCAGCAACTTCTTCAACACTAGTGAGACACTCTCAGCAACTTCTTCAACAACAGTGAGACACTCTCAGCTACTTCTTCAACACAAGTGAGACACTCTCAGCTACTTCTTCAACACAAGTGAGACACTCTCAGCAACTTCTTCAACAACAGTGAGACACTCTCAGCTACTTCTTCAACACTAGTGAGACACTCTCAGCAACTTCTTCAACAACAGTGAGACACTCTCAGCTACTTCTTCAACACTAGTGAGACACTCTCAGCAACTTCTTCAACAACAGTGAGACACTCTCAGCAACTTCTTCAACAACAGTGAGACACTCTCAGCAACTTCTTCTACACTAGTGAGACACTCTCAGCAACTTCTTCAACACTAGTGAGACACTCTCAGCAACTTCTTCTACACTAGTGAGACACTCTCAGCTACTTCTTAAACACTTGTGAGACACTCTCAGCAACTTCTTCAACACTAGTGAGACACTCTCAGCAACTTCTTCAACACTAGTGAGACACTCTCAGCAACTTCTTCTACACTAGTGAGACACTCTCAGCAACTTCTTCAACACTAGTGAGACACTCTCAGCAACTTCTTCTACACTAGTGAGACACTCTCAGCAACTTCTTCAACACTAGTGAGACACTCTCAGCAACTTCTTCTACACTAGTGAGACACTCTCAGCAACTTCTTCAACACTAGTGAGACACTCTCAGCTACTTCTTCAACACCAGTGAGACACTCTCAGCAACTTCTTCTACACTAGTGAGACACTCTCAGCTACTTCTTCAACACCAGTGAGACACTCTCAGCAACTTCTTCTACAACAGTGAGACACTCTCAGCTACTTCTTCAACACCAGTGAGACACTCTCAGCAACTTCTTCTACACTAGTGAGACACTCTCAGCTACTTCTTCAACACTAGTGAGACACTCTCAGCAACTTCTTCAACACAAGTGAGACACTCTCAGCAACTTCTTCTACAACAGTGAGACACTCTCAGCTACTTCTTCAACACCAGTGAGACACTCTCAGCAACTTCTTCTACACTAGTGAGACACTCTCAGCTACTTCTTCAACACTAGTGAGACACTCTCAGCTACTTCTTCAACAACAGTGAGACACTCTCAGCAACTTCTTCAACACTAGTGAGACACTCTCAGCTACTTCTTCAACACTAGTGAGACACTCTCAGCTACTTCTTCAACACTAGTGAGACACTCTCAGCAACTTCTTCAACACTAGTGAGACACTCTCAGCAACTTCTTCAACACTAGTGAGACACTCTCAGCAACTTCTTCAACACTAGTGAGACACTCTGAGCAACTTCTTCAACACTAGTGAGACACTCTCAGCAACTTCTTCAACACTAGTGAGACACTCTCAGCAACTTCTTCAACACTAGTGAGACACTCTGAGCAACTTCTTCAACACTAGTGAGACACTCTCAGCAACTTCTTCAACACTAGTGAGACACTCTCAGCAACTTCTTCAACACTAGTGAGACACTCTCAGCTACTTCTTCAACACTAGTGAGACACTCTCAGCAACTTCTTCAACACTAGTGAGACACTCTCAGCAACTTCTTCAACAACAGTGAGACACTCTCAGCAACTTCTTCAACACTAGTGAGACACTCTCAGCAACTTCTTCAACACTAGTGAGACACTCTCAGCAACTTCTTCAACAACAGTGAGACACTCTCAGCAACTTCTTCAACACTAGTGAGACACTCTCAGCAACTTCTTCAACAACAGTGAGACACTCTCAGCTACTTCTTCAACACTAGTGAGACACTCTCAGCAACTTCTTCAACAACAGTGAGACACTCTCAGCTACTTCTTCAACACTAGTGAGACACTCTCAGCAACTTCTTCAACAACAGTGAGACACTCTCAGCTACTTCTTCAACACTAGTGAGACACTCTCAGCAACTTCTTCAACAACAGTGAGACACTCTCAGCTACTTCTTCAACACTAGTGAGACACTCTCAGCAACTTCTTCAACAACAGTGAGACACACTCAGCAACTTCTTCAACACTAGTGAGACACTCTCAGCAACTTCTTCAACACTAGTGAGACACTCTCAGCTACTTCTTCAACACTAGTGAGACACTCTCAGCAACTTCTTCTACACTAGTGAGACACTCTCAGCTACTTCTTCAACACTAGTGAGACACTCTCAGCAACTTCTTCAACACTAGTGAGACACTCTCAGCAACTTCTTCAACAACAGTGAGACACTCTCAGCAACTTCTTCAACACTAGTGAGACACTCTCAGCTACTTCTTCAACAACAGTGAGACACTCTCAGCAACTTCTTCTACACTAGTGAGACACTCTCAGCTACTTCTTCAACACTAGTGAGACACTCTCAGCTACTTCTTCAACACTAGTGAGACACTCTCAGCAACTTCTTCAACACTAGTGAGACACTCTCAGCTACTTCTTCAACAACAGTGAGACACTCTCAGCTACTTCTTCAACACTAGTGAGACACTCTCAGCTACTTCTTCAACAACAGTGAGACACTCTCAGCAACTTCTTCAACACTAGTGAGACACTCTCAGCTACTTCTTCAACAACAGTGAGACACTCTCAGCAACTTCTTCAACACTAGTGAGACACTCTCAGCTACTTCTTCAACAACAGTGAGACACTCTCAGCTACTTCTTCAACACTAGTGAGACACTCTCAGCAACTTCTTCAACAACAGTGAGACACTCTCAGCTACTTCTTCAACACTAGTGAGACACTCTCAGCTACTTCTTCAACACTAGAGAGACACTCTCAGCTACTTCTTCAACACTAGAGAGACACTCTCAGCAACTTCTTCAACAACAGTGAGACACTCTCAGCTACTTCTTCAACAACAGTGAGACACTCTCAGCTACTTCTTCAACAACAGTGAGACACTCTCAGCAACTTCTTCAACACAAGTGAGACACTCTCAGCAACTTCTTCAACAACAGTGAGACACACTCAGCTACTTCTTCAACACTAGTGAGACACTCTCAGCAACTTCTTCAACAACAGTGAGACACTCTCAGCTACTTCTTCAACACTAGTGAGACACTCTCAGCTACTTCTTCAACAACAGTGAGACACTCTCAGCAACTTCTTCAACAACAGTGAGACACACTCAGCTACTTCTTCAACACTAGTGAGACACTCTCAGCAACTTCTTCAACACTAGTGAGACACTCTCAGCAACTTCTTCAACACTAGTGAGACACTCTCAGCAACTTCTTCAACACTAGTGAGACACTCTCAGCAACTTCTTCAACACTAGTGAGACATTCTCAGCAACTTCTTCAACACTAGTGAGACACTCTCAGCTACTTCTTCAACACTAGTGAGACATTCTCAGCAACTTCTTCAACACTAGTGAGACATTCTCAGCAACTTCTTCAACACTAGTGAGACATTCTCAGCAACTTCTTCAACACTAGTGAGACACTCTCAGCAACTTCTTCAACACTAGTGAGACACTCTCAGCTACTTCTTCAACACTAGTGAGACATTCTCAGCAACTTCTTCAACACTAGTGAGACACTCTCAGCAACTTCTTCAACACTAGTGAGACACTCTCAGCTACTTCTTCAACACTAGTGAGACACTCTCAGCTACTTCTTCAACACTAGTGAGACACTCTCAGCAACTTCTTCAACACTAGTGAGACACTCTCAGCAACTTCTTCAACACTAGTGAGACACTCTCAGCTACTTCTTCAACACTAGTGAGACACTCTCAGCTACTTCTTCAACACTAGTGAGACACTCTCAGCAACTTCTTCAACACTAGTGAGACACTCTCAGCAACTTCTTCAACACTAGTGAGACACTCTCAGCTACTTCTTCAACACTAGTGAGACACTCTCAGCAACTTCTTCAACACTAGTGAGACACTCTCAGCTACTTCTTCAACACTAGTGAGACACTCTCAGCAACTTCTTCAACACTAGTGAGACACTCTCATCAACTTCTTCAACACTAGTGAGACACTCTCAGCTACTTATTCAACACTAGTGAGACACTCAGCAACTTCTTCTACACTAGTGAGACACTCTCAGCTACTTCTCCAACACTAGTGAGACACTCTCAGCTACTTCTTCAACACTAGTGAGACACTCTCAGCAACTTTTTCAACACTAGTGAGACACTCTCAGCAACTTCTTCTACACTAGTGAGACACTCTGAGCAACTTCTTCAACACTAGTGAGACACTCTGAGCAACTTCTTCAACACTAGTGAGACACTCTCAGCAACTTCTTCAACACTAGTGAGACATTCTCAGCAACTTCTTCTACACTAGTGAGACACTCTGAGCAACTTCTTCAACACTAGTGAGACACTCTCAGCTACTTCTTCAACACTAGTGAGACACTCTCAGCTACTTCTTCAACACTAGTGAGACACTCTCAGCAACTTCTTCAACACTAGTGAGACACTCTCAGCAACTTCTTCAACAACAGTGAGACACTCTCAGCAACTTCTTCAACACTAGTGAGACACTCTCAGCAACTTCTTCAACAACAGTGAGACACTCTCAGCAACTTCTTCAACACTAGTGAGACACTCTCAGCAACTTCTTCAACAACAGTGAGACACTCTCAGCAACTTCTTCAACAACAGTGAGACACTCTCAGCAACTTCTTCAACACTAGTGAGACACTCTCAGCAACTTTTTCAACACTAGTGAGACACTCTCAGCAACTTCTTCAACACTAGTGAGACACTCTCAGCAACTTCTTCAACACTAGTGAGACACTCTCAGCAACTTCTTCAACACTAGTGAGACACTCTCAGCAACTTCTTCAACACTAGTGAGACACTCTCAGCTACTTCTTCAACACTAGTGAGACACTCTCAACAACTTCTTCAACACTAGTGAGACACTCTCAGCAGCTTCTTCAACACTAGTGAGACACTCTCAGCAACTTCTTCAACACTAGTGAGACACTCTCAGCAACTTCTTCAACACTAGTGAGACACTCTCAGCAACTTCTTCAACACTAGTGAGACACTCTCAGCTACTTCTTCAACACTTGTGAGACACTCTCAGCAACTTCTTCAACACTAGTGAGACACTCTCAGCAACTTCTTCAACACTAGTGAGACACTCTCAGCAACTTCTTCAACACTAGTGAGACACTCTCAGCAACTTCTTCAACACTAGTGAGACACTCTCAGCTACTTCTTCAACACTAGTGAGACACTCTCAACAACTTCTTCAACACTAGTGAGACACTCTCAGCAACTTCTTCAACAACAGTGAGACACTCTCAGCAACTTCTTCAACAACAGTGAGACACTCTCAGCAACTTCTTCAACACTAGTGAGACACACTCAGCAACTTCTTCAACACTAGCGAGACACTCTCAACAACTTCTTCAACACTAGTGAGACACTCTCACCAACTTCTTCAACACTAGTGAGACACTCTCAGCTACTTATTCAACACTAGTGAGACACTCTCAGCAACTTCTTCTACACTAGTGAGACACTCTCAGCAACTTCTTCAACACTAGTGAGACACTCTCAGCTACTTCTTCAACACTAGTGAGACACTCTCAGCAACTTCTTCAACACTAGTGAGACACTCTCAGCAACTTCTTCAACACTAGTGAGACACTCTCAGCAACTTCTTCAACACTAGTGAGACACTCTCAGCTACTTCTTCAACACTAGTGAGACACTCTCAGCAACTTCTTCAACACTAGTGAGACACTCTCAGCAACTTTTTCAACACTAGTGAGACACTCTCAGCAACTTCTTCTACACTAGTGAGACACTCTGAGCAACTTCTTCAACACTAGTGAGACACTCTCAGCTACTTCTTCAACACTAGTGAGACACTCTCAGCAACTTCTTCAACACTAGTGAGACACTCTCAGCAACTTCTTCAACACTAGTGAGACACTCTCAGCAACTTCTTCTACACTAGTGAGACACTCTGAGCAACTTCTTCAACTCTAGTGAGACACTCTCAGCTACTTCTTCAACACTAGTGAGACACTCTCAGCAACTTCTTCAACACTTGTGAGACACTCTCAGCAACTTTTTCAACACTAGTGAGACACTCTCAGCAACTTCTTCAACACTAGTGAGACACTCTCAGCAACTTCTTCAACACTAGTGAGACACTCTCAGCAACTTCTTCAACACTAGTGAGACACTCTCAGCAACTTCTTCAACACTAGTGAGACACTCTCAGCAACTTCTTCAACAACAGTGAGACACTCTCAGCTACTTCTTCAACACTAGTGAGACACTCTCAGCAACTTCTTCAACAACAGTGAGACACTCTCAGCAACTTCTTCAACACTAGTGAGACACTCTCAGCAACTTTTTCAACACTAGTGAGACACTCTCAGCAACTTCTTCAACACTAGTGAGACACTCTCAGCTACTTCTTCAACACTTGTGAGACACTCTCAGCAACTTCTTCAACACTAGTGAGACACTCTCAGCAACTCTTCAACACTAGTGAGACACTCTCAGCAACTTCTTCAACACTAGTGAGACACTCTCAGCAACTTCTTCAACACTAATTGAGGACACTCCAGCTATGCCTGCAGTCCTTGCAAGCCTGCTACTACGGTGAGGACACTCTCAGCCTTCTTCAACAACTAATTGAGGACACCTTCAACAAGCCTAGCTAATTACTGAGACCGCCTCTCAGCAACCTTCTTCTAACACTAATTGAGGACACTCTGAGGCAACTTCTTCAACTCTAGTGAGACACGCCTCGGCTACTTCTTCAGCACTAGTGAGGACACTCTCAACAATATTGCTCTTGTGGAACAACTTCTTCCAGCCTTTTCCTGCCATAGTGGACACTCTCGGGACAACTTCTGCACTAATTGTGGGACACTCTGAGGCAACTTGCTTCAGCAACTAGTGCTCTCGGCTAGGGCTTCTTCCAGGGCACTAGTGAGACATTCTCAGCATTTCTTCAACTAGTGGGACACTCTCAACCTTCTTCTAACTGGTGGGACACTCTTCCAGCAACTATAACAGGTGAGGACCTCTCAGCTAGCTTCTTCAGCACTAGTGAGGACACCTTCTTCATAAGCAGCTCCAGCACTAATTGAGGACACTCTCAACCTTCTTCTACTAGTGAAGGACAACTCCTTCAACCTTCTTTAACACTAGTGAGGACACTCTCAGCTACTTCTTCAAGCACTTAGTGGAGACACCTCTCAGCCAACTTATTCCAGCACTAGTGAGACACTCTCATACTATTTAACTGGTGGGGACACCTTCTTCAAGCAACTTCTTCAGCAACAGTGAGGGGACACTCTCAGCCTTTATTCAACCCATAGTGAGACAACTCTTCTTCAAGCAACTTCTTCAACAACAGGTGAGGACACTCCTCAGCAGCCTTCTTCAGCACTAGTGAGACACTCTCAGCTACTTCTTCAACTGGTGAGACACTCTCGGCAACTTCTTTTCAACACTAGTGAGACACTCTCGGCTACCTTCTTCAACAACTAGGTGAGACACTTCTTCCAGCAACTATTCAGCAACAGTGAAGGACACTCTCAGCAGCTTATTCCAACAACTAGTGCAGGACACTCTCGCAATATCAGCAAGCAACGGTGAGACACTTCTTCAGCACCTTCTTCAACAACTAGTGAGACACCTCTCAGCTACTTCTTCAACACTAGTGAGACCTTCTTCAGCAACTATTTGTGGTATTGGACACACTCTCAGCTACCTTCTTCAACACTAGCGAGACACTCTCAGCTAACTTCTTCAACACTAGTGAGACACTTCAACAACTTCTTCAACACTAGGTGAGACACTCTCAGCCAAGCTTCTTTAACACTAGTGAGAACACTCTGTGGTAACCTTACAACAACAGTGAGGCCACACTCAGCTACTTCTTCTCAGTGAGACTTACTTATTCAAGCCAACTTCTTCAACAACAGTGAGACCTCTCAGCCTTCTTCAACAACAGTGAGGACAACTCTTGAGCAACTTCTTCAGCACTAGAGGGGACACTCTCAGCAACTCAGCACTAGTGGGGACACTTCTCAGCAACCTAATTCAACCTGGATAGAGACACTCCTCAGCTCTTCTTTGCTTGCCTTGTGAGACACTTCTCAGCAACTTCTTCAACAACTTGGAGGGACACTCTCAGCAACTCTTTAACTTACTAGTACAGAGACACTCTCAAGCCAGCTTCTTCAGCACTAGCTGAGACACTCCTCAGCAACTTCTTCAACTGCACTAGTGAGACACTTCTTCAGCAACTGTAACACTAGTGAGGGTTACTCTCAGCTACTTCTTCAACATGGACCTCTCAACAAACTTCTTCAACACTAGTGGGTACTTCTCAGCAACTCTTACTAGTGAGACTCCTCAGCAACTTCTTTAACTTCATTTGAGACACTCAGCAACTTCTTTAACACTAGTGGAGACCACTCAGCAACTTCTTCAACACTAGTGAGACACTCTCCAGCAACGCTTATTCCAACACTAGTGAGGACACTCTCAGCTAACTTCTTCAACACCTTAGTGAGACACTCTCAGCAACTTCTTCCTATTATAATCAGAGTTACTTCTTCAACAATATTTCTTCAGCACTAGAGGGACACTCTCAGCAACTTCTTCCAAGCACTTAGTATGGGACACACTCTGGCAACTTCCTTCAAGCATGCGAGGACACTCTCAACTTGTGGCTCTTCCTATGGTGAGACACTCTCAGCCAACTTCTTCCAACACTAAGGCATTGGAAACCTCTCAGCTACTTATTCAGCACTAATTGAGACAACTCTCTTGGGAACTTCTAACACTAGTGAGACACTCTCAGCTACTTCTTCTAACACTAAGGTGAGACACTTCTCAGCTAACTTCTTTAAAGCAACTACTGAATTGAGACACTCTCAGCAACTTTTTCAACACTTAAGAGGGCAACTCTCGCCTTCTTCTACTAATTGAGACACTCAGACAACTTCTTCAACACCTATTGAGACAACTTCTTCAGCTAACCTTCTTTAAGCACTGGTGAGACACTCTCAGCAGCTACTATTAATATGGTGAGGACACTTCTTCAAGCAACTTCTTCAACACTAATTGAGACACTCTCAACAACTTCTTCTCACTAGTGAGGTGCTCGAACAACTTTTTCAACTTCAGCTCTAGGTGCAGGACACTTCCCTCAGCCTAACTTCTTCAGCACTAATTGAGACACTCTCTCATGGCTTCTTCCAGCACTTGTGAGACACTCTCCAGCAACTTTTCAACACTAGTGAGAACCTTCTTCAGCAACTACACTTAGTAAGGACACTCTGAATATTCTTCAACCTAGTGAACCTCTCAACCTTCTTCAACACTAGTGAGACACTCTCAGCAACCTTCTTCAACAACTAGTGAGACACTCCTCAGCTGCTTCTTCAACAACAATTGTGAAGACACTTCCTTCAGCAGCCTTCAACAACAGTGAAGACACTCTCAGCAACTATTTCCAGCAACAGTGAGACACTCTCATACCTTCTTCAGCACTAATTGAGACCTCTTCAACTTTTCCAACACTAAGTTGAGACACTCAGCAGCTATTCCAACATGCTAAGTGAGACCAACTTCCTTCAACTAAAAAGCTACTGCTTACTTGGCCAGGACACTCTCTCCTTCTTCAACATAGTGAGACATCAACTTCTTCAGCAACACTAATTGTGAGGATTGCTCTCATTCTTCTTTCTAATTGAGACACTCTCAGCAACTTCTTCAACACTAGTTGAGACACTTCAAGCAACTATTCCAAGCACTAGTGAAGGACACTCTCGGCTACTTCTTCTAACATGTGAGACAACTCTTCAACAACTATTCAAGCACTAAGTTGAGACACTCTCAGCCTTCTTCCTTACTTGTGAGGACACTTCTTCAAGCAACTATCTGTAACACTAGACAGGACACTCTCAGCTCTTCAGCAACTGGTTGAGACACTTCAGCCTTCTTCAACATAATTGAGACACTCTCGGCTTAACTTCTTCAACACTGGTGGGACACTCTCGTAACTTCTTCAACACTAATTGAGGGACACCTCTCCCGGCTAACCTTCTTCCAAGCAACAGGCTGAGACACTCTCAGCAACTTCTAACACTAATTGAGACAACTTCTTCAAGCAACTTCTTCAGCACTAATTGAGACACTCTCAGCTAACTTCTTTTCAAGCACTAGTGAGACACTCTCAGCAACTTCTTCTAGCAACTAGTGGGGACACTCTCGGCTACTTCCTTCAAGCACTAGTCAGGACCACTCTCCTTCATTCCAACTCGCAATACTAGGTGGACCTGCTCTCAGCAACTTCTTCAACATAGTGTGGTTAAATCTCAGCAACTTCTTCAAGCACTAGTGGACACACTTCCAGCAAGCTTCTTCAACACTAGTGGGGACACTCTCAACCTTCCTTCAGCACTAATTGAGACAACTCTCAGCTAAGCCTTCTTCAGCACTTGTGAGACACTCTCAACCTTCTTCTAGCATCAGTGAGGACACTCTCAACTAGCTTCTTCAAGCAACTAGTGGAGACCTCTCAGCAGCTTCTTCAAACACCTAGTAGGACTAACTCAGCAACTTCTTCAACACTAATTGAGACAACTCTCATGCTTCTTCAGCACTAATTGAGACACTCTCTCAACCTTCTTCAACACTAGTGGGACAACTCTTCCAGCAGCTTAACAGCAACTAGTGGGGACACTCTCAACCAACTTCTTCAGCACTGAACAGGACAACTTCTTCAGCCTAAGCTTCTTCAACAACTAGTGAGACACTCTCAGCAACTTTTTCAGCACTAGAGGAACATTACTTCAGCCAAGCTTCTTCTACACAAGTGAAGGACACTCTCAGCAACCTAACCAGCACTAATTGAGGACACTCTCAGCCTTCTTCAACGCACTAGTGGACACTTCTTGGCAACTATTTAACACTAGGTGAGACACTCTCAGCAACTTCTTCAACATAATTGGATGCTCTCAACCTTCTTCTAACACTTGAGTGAGGACACTCTGAGCAACTTCTTCAAGCTATAGTGAGACACTCTCAGCTAACTTCTTCAACACTAGTGAGACACTCTCAACCTTCTTCAACACTTGTGAGAACCAACTTCTTCAGCAACACCAACACTAGTGGGACACTCTCAGCCTTCTACACTAATTGAGACACCTCTAGACAACTTCTTCAACAACATAGTGAGACCTCTCAGCTACTTCTTCAAGCACTGGTGGACCATTCTTCAGCAGCTTCTTCAACACTAGTGTATGAGACACTCCTCAGGCTAACTTCTTCAACACTTGGCCGAGACACTCTCAACAACCTTCTTCAACAACTAGTGGAGTTACTCTCAGCTACTAACACCATTGATTACTCTCAACAACTTTTCAACACTAGTGGAGACACTCTCAGCAACTTCCTTCTTACTAGTGAGGACACTCTCCAGCAACTATTCTGCACTGGTGGACACTCTCAATTGCCTTACTTCAACACTAAGTTGAGACACTCTCAGCAACTTCTTCAACACTAGGTGAGGACACTCTCAGCTCAACTTCTTCAGCAAGCACTAATTGAGACACTCTCAACAACTTCTTCAACAACAGTGGACACTCTCAGCTTACTTCAACAACATTAGTGAGACACTCTCAGCAACTTCTTTCAACAACTAGTGAGACACTCTCAGCAGCTTCTTCTGCACTAGTTCTGGACCTCTGTTACTTCTTCAACACTGAGGTGTAAGGACACTCTCCAGCAACTTCTTCAGCACTAGGTGAGACACTCTCAACCTTCTTCAACACTAGTGAGACAACCTTCATTAGCTAATTCCAACCATGGTGTGGAGGACACTCTCAGCTCAACTTCTTCAAGCACTAGTGAGGACACTCTTCAGCAACTTCTAACAACAGTGAGACCAACTCTTCAGCTATTTCAGCAACACTAAGTTGAGACACTCTCAGCTACTTATTCAGCACTAGGTGAGACACTCTCAACCTTCTTCTACCAATAGTGACACACTCTCAGGCTAACTTCTTCAACACTGGATGAGACACTCTCAGCTACTTCTTCCAAGCACTAGGTGGAGACACTTCCAGCAACTTCTTCAACACTAGTGAAGACCTATTCAGCAACTTCTTCAACACTAGGTGAGGGACACTCTCAAGCAATATTTCAACAACAGTGAGACACACTCAGCTACTTCTTCAACCTGGTGAGACACTCCTTCCTTCAACAACAGTGCTGAACACTCTCAGCAACTTCTTCCAACAACAGTGGTTGCTTCCTCAGACAACTCTTTCATACTGGTGAGGACACTCGGCTCCAGCAACTAGTGAGACCTCTCGGCCTTCTTTCAACACTGGTGAGACACTCTCGGCTCATCTTCAACATGGCGGGACACTCTCAGCCTTCTTCAACACTAGTGAGACACTCTCAAGCAAGCTTCTTCAAGCACTGGTGAGACACTCCTCAGCAACTTCTTCCAAGCACTAGGTGAACTCACTCTCAGCAACTTCTTCAACACTGGTGGGGACAACTCTTCAGCAACTTCTTCAACACTAGTGAGACCTCGGCTACTTCCTTCAACACTTGTGAGGACAACTTCTTCAACAACTAGCTTCAACACGAGTGGACACTCTGTAACTCTTCAACACTAGTGGACACTCTCAACCTTCTTCAACACTAGCATTAGAGACCTCTAATAACTTCTTCCAGCACTAGTGAGGACACTCTCGTGGCTTCTTCAACACTTGGTGAGACACTCTCAGCAACTTTTTCAACAACTAGTGAGACACCTCTCCAGCTAACTTCTTCTTACTTGTGAGACACTCTCGGTAAGCTTCTTCCTTTTTTTTCGTTGAGACCTCAGCAACTCCTTCCTTATAGAGAACAACTTCTTCTTATTGTGCTTCTTCAACAATTAGAGGACATATTAACTAGCCTATCTGTGAGACCACTTCTTCAACAACTTCTTCAACTTTTCATTAGAGACACTCTCACCAACCTTCTTTCAACAACTAGTGAAGGACACTCTCAAGCTACTTATTCAAGCAACTAGTGAGACACTCTGGGAACCTTCTGCACTAGTGAGGACAACTCTTCAGCTTACTTAACTAACTCAATATAATTGAAGGTTACTCTATTCCTTCTTCAACATGCCTAATTGAGGACAACTCTCAGCAACTTTTTCAACAACTAGAGAGACACTCTCAGCAACTTCTTCTAGCACTAGTAGGACCTCTGGAATAATATTCAGCACTAATTGAGACGCCTCAGCTAACTTCTTTTTCAACACTAGTGAGGACACTCTCCCATGACTTCCTTCAGCACCTAGTGGACACTCTCAACTTCTTCAACACTAGTGAGACACTCTCAACAACTACTACACTGGTTGGGACACTTCACAGAACAACTTCTTCCAGCTCTAGAGACACCTCTCAGCTGCCTTCTTCAAGCACTAATTGAGACCTCTCAACCTTCTTCTTGCCTTGTGAGACACTCTCAACCTTTTTCAACACTAATTGGAACCTCTCAGCAACCTTCAACCACTAGTGAAGGACCTCCTGAACTGACCTTCTTCAACGCAGTGAGACACTCTCGGCAACTTCTTCAACACCTAGTGAGGACACTCTCAACCTTCCTTCTTAACAACAGTGAGAACACTCTCAGCTAAGCCTTCAGCAACGGTGGAACTCTCAGCCTTCTTCAACAACAGTGAAGGCCTTCCTTCAAGCAGCTATTCAACAGCAAGTTGAGACACTCTCAGCAACTATTCAACACTAAGTGAGACCTCTTCAGCAGCTTTTTCAACACTTAATTGAGACACTCTCAAGCAACTTCTTCAACACTAGTTGAGGACACTCTCGGCTAAGCTTCTTCAACGCTGGCAGAGACATTCTTCTTAAGCTGTGGCACTTGGTGAGACACCTCTCAGCAACTTCTTCAAGCACTAGGTAAGGACACTCTCGGCAACACGAGACACTCTCAGCTACTTCTTCAACACTAGTGAGACACTCTCAGCAACTTCTTCAACACTAGTGAGACACTCTCAGCAACTTCTTCAACACTTCACTCTCAGCAACTTCTTCAACACTAGTGAGACACTCTCAGCAACTTCTTCAACACTAGTGAGACACTCTCAGCTACTTCTTCAACACTAGTGAGACACTCTCAGCAACTTTTTCAACACTAGTGAGACACTCTCCGCAACTTCTTCAACAACAACACTCAGCAACTTCTTCAACAACAGTGAGACACTCTCAGCAACTTCTCAACACTAGTGAGACACTCTCAGCAACTTTTTCAACACTAGTGAGACACTCTCAGCAACTTCTTCAACACTAGTGAGACACTGTCAGCTCTCAGCAACTTCTTCAACACTAGTGAGACACTCTCAGCAACTTCTTCAACACTAGTGAGACACTCTCAGCAACTTCTTTAACACTAGTGAGACACTCTCAGCAACTTCTTCAACACTAGTGAGACACTCTCAGCAACTTCTTCAACACTAGTGAGACACTCTCAGCAACTTCTTCAACACTAGTGAGACACTCTGAGCAACTTCTTCAACACTAGTGAGACACTCTCAGCAACTTCTTCAACACTAGTGAGACACTCTCAGCAACTTCTTCAACACTAGTGAGACACTCTCAGCAACTTCTTTGAGACACTCTCACACTAGTGAGACACTCTCAGCAACTTCTTCAACAACTAGTGAGACACTCTCAGCAACTTCTTCAACACTAGTGAGACACTCTCAGCAACTTCTTCAACACTAGTGAGACACTCTCAGCAACTTCTTCAACACTAGTCAGACACTCTCAGCAACTTCTTCAACACTAGTGAGACACTCTCAGCAACTTCTTCAACACTAGTGAGACACTCTCAGCTACTTCTTCAACACTAGTGAGACACTCTCAGCAACTTCTTCAACACTAGTGAGACACTCTCAGCAACTTCTTCAACACTAGTGAGACACTCTCAGCAACTTCTTCAACACTAGTGAGACACTCTCAGCAACTTCTTCAACACTAGTGAGACACTCTCAGCAACTTCTTCAACACTAGTGAGACACTCTCAACAACTTCTTCAACACTAGTGAGACACTCTCAGCAACTTCTTCAACACTAGTGAGACACTCTCAGCAACTTCTTCAACACTAGTGAGACACTCTCAGCAACTTCTTCAACACTAGTGAGACACTCTCAGCAACTTCTTCAACACTAGTGAGACACTCTCAGCAACTTCTTCAACACTAGTGAGACACTCTCAGCAACTTCTTCAACACTAGTGAGACACTCTCAGCAACTTCTTCAACACTAGTGAGACACTCTCAGCAACTTCTTCAACACTAGTGAGACACTCTCAGCAACTTCTTCAACACTAGTGAGACACTCTCAGCAACTTCTTCAACACTAGTGAGACACTCTCAGCAACTTCTTCAACACTAGTGAGACACTCTCAGCTACTTCTTCAACACTAGTGAGACACTCTCAGCAACTTCTTCAACACTAGTGAGACACTCTCAGCAACTTCTTCAACACTAGTGAGACACTCTCAGCAACTTCTTCAACACTAGTGAGACACTAGTGAGACACTCTCAGCAACTTCTTCAACACTAGTGAGACACTCTCAGCAACTTCTTCAACACTAGTGAGACACTCTCAGCAACTTCTTCAACACTAGTGAGACACTCTCAGCAACTTCTTCAACACTAGTGAGACACTCTCAGCAACTTCTTCAACAACAGTGAGACACTCTCAGCAACTTCTTCAACACTAGTGAGACACTCTCAGCAACTTCTTCAACACTAGTGAGACACTCTCAGCAACTTCTTCAACACTAGTGAGACACTCTCAGCAACTTCTTCAACACTAGTGAGACACTCTCAGCAACTTCTTCAACACTAGTGAGACACTCTCAGCAACTTCTTCAACACTAGTGAGACACTCTCAGCAACTTCTTCAACACTAGTGAGACACTCTCAGCAACTTCTTCAACACTAGTGAGACACTCTCAGCAACTTCTTCAACACTAGTGAGACACTCTCAGCAACTTCTTCAACACTAGTGAGACACTCTCAGCAACTTCTTCAACACTAGTGAGACACTCTCAGCAACTTCTTCAACACTAGTGAGACACACTCTCAGCAACTTCGTCACCCCTAGTGAGACACTCTCAGCAACTTCTTCAACACTAGTGAGACACTCTCAGCAACTTCTTCAACACTAGTGAGACACTCTCAGCAACTTCTTCAACACTAGTGAGACACTCTCAGCAACTTCTTCAACACTAGTGAGACACTCTCAGCAACTTCTTCAACACTAGTGAGACACTCTCAGCAACTTCTTCAACACTAGTGAGACACTCTCAGCTACTTCTTCAACACTAGTGAGACACTCTCAGCAACTTCTTCAACACTAGTGAGACACTCTCAGCAACTTCTTCAACACTAGTGAGACACTCTCAGCAACTTCTTCAACACTAGTGAGACACTCAGCAACTTCTTCAACACTAGTGAGACACTCTCAGCAACTTCTTCAACACTAGTGAGACACTCTCAGCAACTTCTTCAACACTAGTGAGACACTCTCAGCAACTTCTTCAACACTAGTGAGACACTCTCAGCTACTTCTTCAACACTAGTGAGACACTCTCAGCAACTTCTTCAACACTAGTGAGACACTCTCAGCAACTTCTTCAACACTAGTGAGACACTCTCAGCAACTTCTTCAACACTAGTGAGACACTCTCAGCAACTTCTTCAACACTAGTGAGACACTCTCAACTTCTTCAACACTAGTGAGACACTCTCAGCAACACTTCTCTCAACAACACTAGTGAGACACTCTCAGCAACTTCTTCAACACTAGTGAGACACTCTCAGACACTCTCAGCTACTTCTTCAACACTTGTGAGACACTCTCAACAACTTCTTCAACACTAGTGAGACACTCTCAGCAACTCTTCAACACTAGTGAGACACTCTCAGCAACTTCTTCAACACTAGTGAGACACTCTCAGCAACTTCTTCAACACTAGTGAGACACTCTCAGCAACTTCTTCAACACTAGTGAGACACTCTCAGCAACTTCTTCAACACTAGTGAGACACTCTCAGCTACTTCTTCAACACTAGTGAGACACTCTCAGCAACTTCTTCAACACTAGTGAGACACTCTCAGCAACTTCTTCAACACTAGTGAGACACTCTCAGCAACTTCTTCAACACTAGTGAGACACTCTCAGCAACTTCTTCAACACTAGTGAGACACTCTCAGCTACTTCTTCAACACTAGTGAGACACTCTCAGCAACTTCTTCAACACTAGTGAGACACTCTCAGCAACTTCTTCAACACTAGTGAGACACTCTCAGCAACTTCTTCAACACTAGTGAGACACTCTCAGCAACTTCTTCAACACTAGTGAGACACTCTCAGCAACTTCTTCAACACTAATGAGACACTCTCAGCTACTTCTTCAACACTAGTGAACACTCTCAGCTACTTCTTCAACACTAGTGAGACACTCTCAGCAACTTCTTCAACACTAGTGAGACACTCTCAGCTACTTCTTCAACACTAGTGAGACACTCTCAGCAACTTCTTCAACACTAGTGAGACACTCTCAGCAACTTCTTCAACACTAGTGAGACACTCTCAGCAACTTCTTCAACACTAGTGAGACACTCTCAGCAACTTCTTCAACACTAGTGAGACACTCTCAGCAACTTCTTCAACACTAGTGAGACACTCTCAGCAACTTCTTCAACACTAGTGAGACACTCTCAGCAACTTCTTCAACACTAGTGAGACACTCTCAGCAACTTCTTCAACACTAGTGAGACACTCTCAGCAACTTCTTCAACACTAGTGAGACACTCTCAGCAACTTCTTCAACACTAGTGAGACACTCTCAGCAACTTCTTCAACACTAGTGAGACACTCTCAGCAACTTCTTCAACAACAGTGAGACACTCTCAGCTACTTCTTCAACACTAGTGAGACACTCTCAGCAACTTCTTCAACACTAGTGAGACACTCTCAGCAACTTCTTCAACACTAGTGAGACACTCTCAGCAACTTCTTCAACACTAGTGAGACACTCTCAGCAACTTCTTCAACACTAGTGAGACACTCTCAGCAACTTCTTCAACACTAGTGAGACACTCTCAGCAACTTCTTCAACACTAGTGAGACACTCTCAGCAACTTCTTCAACACTAGTGAGACACTCTCAGCAACTTCTTCAACACTAGTGAGACACTCTCAGCAACTTCTTCAACACTAGTGAGACACTCTCAGCAACTTCTTCAACACTAGTGAGACACTCTCAGCTACTTCTTCAACACTAGTGAGACACTCTCAGCAACTTCTTCAACACTAGTGAGACACTCTCAGCAACTTCTTCAACACTAGTGAGACACTCTCAGCAACTTCTTCAACACTAGTGAGACACTCTCAGCAACTTCTTCAACACTAGTGAGACACTCTCAGCTACTTCTTCAACACTAGTGAGACACTCTCAGGAACTTCTAGTCAACTTCTTCAACACTAGTGAGACACTCACAGCATCTTCTTCAACACTAGTGAGACACTCTCAGCAACTTCTTCAACACTAGTGAGACACTCTCAGCAACTTCTTCAACACTAGTGAGACACTCTCAGCAACTTCTTCAACACTAGTGAGACACTCTCAGCAACTTCTTCAACACTAGTGAGACACTCTCAGCAACTTCTTCAACACTAGTGAGACACTCTCAGCTACTTCTTCAACACTAGTGAGACACTCTCAGCAACTTCTTCAACACTAGTGAGACACTCTCAGCAACTTCTTCAACACTAGGGAGACACTCTCAGCAACTTCTTCAACACTAGTGAGACACTCTCAGCAACTTCTTTAACACTAGTGAGACACTCTCAGCAACTTCTTCAACCAACTTCTTCAACACTAGTGAGACACTCTCAGCTACTTCAACACTAGTCAACACTAGTGAGACACTCTCAGCAACTTCTTCAACACTAGTGAGACACTCTCAGCTACTTCTTCAACACTAGTGAGACACTCTCAGCAACTTCTTCAACACTCAGCAACTTCTTCAACACTAGTGAGACACTCTCAGCAACTTCAACACTAGTGAGACACTCTCAGCAACTTCTTCAACACTAGTGAGACACTCTCAGCACTTCTTCAACACTAGTGAGACACTCAACTTCAACACTAGTCAACAACTTAGTGAGACACTCTCAGCAACTTCTTCAACACTAGTGAGACACTCTCAGCTCAGCAACTTCCTCAACACTAGTGAGACACTCTCAGCAACTTCTTCAACAACAGTGAGACACTCTCAGCTACTTCTTCAACACTAGTGAGACACTCTCAGCAACTTCTTCAACACTAGTGAGACACTCTCAGCAACTTCTTCAACACTAGTGAGACACTCTCAGCAACTTCTTCAACACTAGTGAGACACTCTCAGCAACTTCTTCAACACTAGTGAGACACTCTCAGCAACTTCTTCAACACTAGTGAGACACTCTCAGCAACTTCTTCAACACTAGTGAGACACTCTCAGCAACTTCTTCAACACTAGTGAGACACTCTCAGCAACTTCTTCAACACTAGTGAGACACTCTCAGCAACTTCTTCAACACTAGTGAGACACTCTCAGCAACTTCTTCAACACTAGTGAGACACTCTCAGCAACTTCTTCAACACTAGTGAGACACTCTCAGCTACTTCTTCAACACTAGTGAGACACTCTCAGCAACTTCTTCAACACTAGTGAGACACTCTCAGCAACTTCTTCAACAACACTGAGACACTCTCAGCAACTTCTTCAACACTAGTGAGACACTCTCAGCAACTTCTTCAACACTAGTGAGACACTCTCAGCAACTTCTTCAACACTAGTGAGACACTCTCAGCAACTTCTTCAACACTAGTGAGACACTCTCAGCAACTTCTTCAACACAAGTGAGACACTCTCAGCAACTTCTTCAACACTAGTGAGACACTCTCAGCAACTTCTTCAACACTAGTGAGACACTCTCAGCAACTTCTTCAACACTAGTGAGACACTCTCAGCAACTTCTTCAACACTAGTGAGACACTCTCAGCTACTTCTTCAACACTAGTGAGACACTCTCAGCAACTTCTTCAACACTAGTGAGACACTCTCAGCAACTTCTTCAACACTAGTGAGACACTCTCAGCAACTTCTTCAACACTAGTGAGACACTCTCAGCAACTTCTTCAACACTAGTGAGACACTCTCAGCTACTTCTTCAACACTAGTGAGACACTCTCAGCAACTTCTTCAACACTAGTGAGACACTCTCAGCAACTTCTTCAACACTAGTGAGACACTCTCAGCAACTTCTTCAACACTAGTGAGACACTCTCAGCAACTTCTTCAACACTAGTGAGACACTCTCAGCAACTTCTTCAACACTAGAGAGACACTCTCAGCAACTTCTTCAACACTAGTGAGACACTCTCAGCAACTTCTTCAACACTAGGGAGACACTCTCAGCAACTTCTTCAACACTAGTGAGACACTCTCAGCAACTTCTTCAACACTAGTGAGACACTCTCAGCAACTTCTTCAACACTAGTGAGACACTCTCAGCAACTTCTTCAACACTAGTGAGACACTCTCAGCAACTTCTTCAACACTAGTGAGACACTCTCAGCAACTTCTTCAACACTAGTGAGACACTCTCAGCTACTTCTTCAACACTAGTGCTTCAACTTCTTCAACACTAGTGAGACACTCTTCAACACTAGTGAGACACTCTCAGCAACTTCAACTTCTTCAACACTAGTGAGACACTCTCAGCAACTTCTTCAACTTCTTCAACACTAGTGAGACACTCTCAGCAACTTCTTCAACACTAGTCAACAACAGTGAGACACTCTCAGCTACTTCTTCAACACTAGTGAGACACTCTCAGCAACTTCTTGAGACACTCTCAGCAACTTCTCAACACTAGTGAGACACTCTCAGCAACTTCTTCAACACTAGTGAGACACTCTCAGCACACTTCTTCAACAACACTAGTGAGACACTCTCAGCAACTTCTTCAACACTAGTGAGACACTCTCAGCAACTTCTTCAACACTAGTGAGACACTCTCAGCAACTTCTTCAACACTAGTGAGACACTCTCAGCAACTTCTTCAACACTAGTGAGACACTCTCAGCAACTTCTTCAACACTAGTGAGACACTCTCAGCAACTTCTTCAACACTAGTGAGACACTCTCAGCAACTTCTTCAACACTAGTGAGACACTCTCAGCAACTTCTTCAACACTAGTGAGACACTCTCAGCAACTTCTTCAACACTAGTGAGACACTCTCAGCAACTTCTTCAACACTAGTGAGACACTCTCAGCAACTTCTTCAACACTAGTGAGACACTCTCAGCAACTTCTTCAACACTAGTGAGACACTCTCAGCAACTTCTTCAACACTAGTGAGACACTCTCAGCAACTTCTTCAACACTAGTGAGACACTCTCAGCAACTTCTTCAACACTAGTGAGACACTCTCAGCAACTTCTTCAACACTAGTGAGACACTCTCAGCTACTTCTTCAACACTAGTGAGACACTCTCAGCAACTTCTTCAACACTAGTGAGACACTCTCAGCAACTTCTTCAACACTAGTGAGACACTCTCAGCAACTTCTTCAACACTAGTGAGACACTCTCAGCAACTTCTTCAACACTAGTGAGACACTCTCAGCTACTTCTTCAACACTAGTGAGACACTCTCAGCAACTTCTTCAACACTAGTGAGACACTCTCAACTTCTTCAACACTAGTGAGACACTCTCAGCAACTTCTTCAACACTAGAGAGACACTCTCAGCAACTTCTTCAACACTAGTGAGACACTCTCAGCAACTTCTTCAACACTAGAGAGACACTCTCAGCAACTTCTTCAACACTAGTGAGACACTCTCAGCTACTTCTTCAACACTAGTGAGACACTCTCAGCAACTTCTTCAACACTAGTGAGACACTCTCAGCAACTTCTTCAACACTAGTGAGACACTCTCAGCAACTTCTTCAACACTAGTGAGACACTCTCAGCAACTTCTTCAACACTAGTGAGACACTCTCAGCAACTTCTTCAACACTAGTGAGACACTCTCAGCAACTTCTTCAACACTAGTGAGACACTCTCAGCAACTTCTTCAACACTAGTGAGACACTCTCAGCAACTTCTTCAACACTAGTGAGACACTCTCAACAACTTCTTCAACACTAGTGAGACACTCTCAGCAACTTCTTCAACACTAGTGAGACACTCTCAGCAACTTCTTCAACACTAGTGAGACACTCTCAGCAACTTCTTCAACACTAGTGAGACACTCTCAGCAACTTCTTCAACACTAGTCAGACACTCCCAGCAACTTCTTCAACACTAGTGAGACACTCTCAGCAACACTTCTTCAACACTAGTGAGACACTCTCAGCAACTTCTTCAACACTAGTGAGACACTCTCAGCAACTTCTTCAACACTAGTGAGACACTCTCAGCAACTTCTTCAACACTAGTGAGACACTCTCAGCAACTTCTTCAACACTAGTGAGACACTCTCAGCTAGTGAGACACTCTCAGCTCTCAGCAACTTCTTCAACACTAGTGAGTCACTTCTTCAACACTAGTGAGACACTCTCAGCAACTTCTTCAACACTAGTGAGACACTCTCAGCAACTTCTTCAACACTAGTGAGACACTCTCAGCAACTTCTTCAACACTAGTGAGACACTCTCAGCAACTTCTTCAACACTAGTGAGACACTCTCAGCTACTTCTTCAACACTAGTGAGACACTCTCAGCAACTTCTTCAACACTAGTGAGACACTCTCAGCAACTTCTTCAACACTAGTGAGACACTCTCAGCAACTTCTTCAACACTAGTGAGACACTCTCAGCAACTTCTTCAACACTAGTGAGACACTCTCAGCAACTTCTTCAACACTAGTGAGACACTCTCAGCAACTTCTTCAACACTATTGAGACACTCTCAGCAACTTCTTCAACACTAGTGAGACACTCTCAGCAACTTCTTCAACACTAGTGAGACACTCTCAGCAACTTCTTCAACACTAGTGAGACACTCTCAGCAACTTCTTCAACACTAGTGAGACACTCTCAGCAACTTCTTCAACACTAGTGAGACACTCTCAGCAACTTCTTCAACACTAGTGAGACACTCTCAGCAACTTCTTCAACACTAGTGAGACACTCTCAGCAACTTCTTCAACACTAGTGAGACACTCTCAGCAACTTCTTCAACACTAGTGAGACACTCTCAGCAACTTCTTCAACACTAGTGAGACACTCTCAGCAACTTCTTCAACACTAGTGAGACACTCTCAGCAACTTCTTCAACACTAGTGAGACACTCTCAGCAACTTCTTCAACACTAGTGAGACACTCTCAGCAACTTCTTCAACACTAGTGAGACACTCTCAGCAACTTCTTCAACACTAGTGAGACACTCTCAGCAACTTCTTCAACACTAGTGAGACACTCTCAGCAACTTCTTCAACACTAGTGAGACACTCTCAGCAACTTCTTCAACACTAGTGAGACA
Organism: Cherax quadricarinatus; assembly: GCF_038502225.1. Classification (NCBI taxonomy): domain Eukaryota; kingdom Metazoa; phylum Arthropoda; class Malacostraca; order Decapoda; family Parastacidae; genus Cherax; species Cherax quadricarinatus. The sequence goes on along the minus strand of NC_091333.1, from coordinate 30,272,406 downwards.
CTCTCAGCTTCAACACTTCTTCAACACTAGTGAGACACTCTCAGCAACTTCTTCAACACTAGTGAGACACTCTCAGCAACTTCTTCAACACTAGTGAGACACTCTCAGCAACTTCTTCAACACTAGTGAGACACTCTCAGCAACTTCTTCAACACTAGTGAGACACTCTCAGCAACTTCTTCAACACTAGTGAGACACTCTCAGCAACTTCTTCAACACTAGTGAGACACTCTCAGCAACTTCTTCAACACTAGTGAGACACTCTCAGCAACTTCTTCAACACTAGTGAGACACTCTCAGCAACTTCTTCAACACTAGTGAGACACTCTCAGCAACTTCTTCAACACTAGTGAGACACTCTCAGCAACTTCTTCAACACTAGTGAGACACTCTCAGCAACTTCTTCAACACTAGTGAGACACTCTCAGCAACTTCTTCAACACTAGTGAGACACTCTCAGCAACTTCTTCAACACTAGTGAGACACTCTCAGCAACTTCTTCAACACTAGTGAGACACTCTCAGCAACTTCTTCAACACTAGTGAGACACTCTCAGCAACTTCTTCAACACTAGTAAGACACTCTCAGCAACTTCTTCAACACTAGTGAGACACTCTCAGCTACTTCTTCAACACTAGTGAGACACTCTCAGCAACTTCTTCAACACTAGTGAGACACTCTCAGCAACTTCTTCAACACTAGTGAGACACTCTCAGCAACTTCTTCAACACTAGTGAGACACTCTCAGCAACTTCTTCAACACTAGTGAGACACTCTCAGCAACTTCTTCAACACTAGTGAGACACTCTCAGCAACTTCTTCAACACTAGTGAGACACTCTCAGCAACTTCTTCAACACTAGTGAGACACTCTCAGCAACTTCTTCAACACTAGTGAGACACTCTCAGCAACTTCTTCAACACTAGTGAGACACTCTCAGCAACTTCTTCAACACTAGTGAGACACTCTCAGCTACTTCTTCAACACTAGTGAGACACTCTCAGCAACTTCTTCAACACTAGTGAGACACTCTCAGCAACTTCTTCAACACTAGTGAGACACTCTCAGCAACTTCTTCAACACAGTGAGACACTCTCAACTTCTTCAACACTAGTGAGACACTCTCAGCAACTTCTTCAACACTAGTGAGACACTCTCAGCAACTTCTTCAACACTAGTGAGACACTCTCAGCAACTTCTTCAACACTAGTGAGACACTCTCAGCAACTTCTTCAACACTAGTGAGACACTCTCAGCAACTTCTTCAACACTAGTGAGACACTCTCAGCAACTTCTTCAACACTAGTGAGACACTCTCAGCAACTTCTTCAACACTAGTGAGACACTCTCAGCAACTTCTTCAACACTAGTGAGACACTCTCAGCAACTTCTTCAACACTAGTGAGACACTCTCAGCAACTTCTTCAACACTAGTGAGACACTCTCAGCAACTTCTTCAACACTAGTGAGACACTCTCAGCAACTTCTTCAACACTAGTGAGACACTCTCAGCAACTTCTTCAACACTAGTGAGACACTCTCAGCAACTTCTTCAACACTAGTGAGACACTCTCAGCAACTTCTTCAACACTAGTGAGACACTCTCAGCAACTTCTTCAACACTAGTGAGACACTCTCAGCAACTTCTTCAACACTAGTGAGACACTCTCAGCAACTTCTTCAACACTAGTGAGACACTCTCAGCAACTTCTTCAACACTAGTGAGACACTCTCAGCAACTTCTTCAACACTAGTGAGACACTCTCAGCAACTTCTTCAACACTAGTGAGACACTCTCAGCAACTTCTTCAACACTAGTGAGACACTCTCAGCAACTTCTTCAACACTAGTGAGACACTCTCAGCAACTTCTTCAACACTAGTGAGACACTCTCAGCAACTTCTTCAACACTAGTGAGACACTCTCAGCAACTTCTTCAACACTAGTGAGACACTCTCAGCAACTTCTTCAACACTAGTGAGACACTCTCAGCAACTTCTTCAACACTAGTGAGACACTCTCAGCAACTTCTTCAACACTAGTGAGACACTCTCAGCAACTTCTTCAACACTAGGGAGACACTCTCAGCAACTTCTTCAACACTAGTGAGACACTCTCAGCAACTTCTTCAACACTAGTGAGACACTCTCAGCAACTTCTTCAACACTAGTGAGACACTCTCAGCAACTTCTTCAACACTAGTGAGACACTCTCAGCAACTTCTTCAACACTAGTGAGACACTCTCAGCAACTTCTTCAACACTAGTGAGACACTCTCAGCAACTTCTTCAACACTAGTGAGACACTCTCAGCAACTTCTTCAACACTAGTGAGACACTCTCAGCAACTTCTTCAACACTAGTGAGACACTCTCAGCAACTTCTTCAACACTAGTGAGACACTCTCAGCAACTTCTTCAACACTAGTGAGACACTCTCAGCAACTTCTTCAACACTATTGAGACACTCTCAGCTACTTCATCAACACTAGTGAGACACTCTCAACAACTTCTTCAACACTAGTGAGACACTCTCAGCAACTTCTTCAACACTAGTGAGACACTCTCAGCAACTTCTTCAACACTAGTGAGACACTCTCAGCAACTTCTTCAACACTAGTGAGACACTCTCAGCAACTTCTTCAACACTAGTGAGACACTCTCAGCAACTTCTTCAACACTAGTGAGACACTCTCAGCTACTTCTTCAACACTAGTGAGACACTCTCAGCAACTTCTTCAACACTAGTGAGACACTCTCAGCAACTTCTTCAACACTAGTGAGACACTCTCAGCAACTTCTTCAACACTAGTGAGACACTCTCAGCAACTTCTTCAACACTAGTGAGACACTCTCAGCAACTTCTTCAACACTAGTGAGACACTCTCAGCAACTTCTTCAACACTAGTGAGACACTCTCAGCAACTTCTTCAACACTAGTGAGACACTCTCAGCAACTTCTTCAACACTAGTGAGACACTCTCAGCAACTTCTTCAACACTAGTGAGACACTCTCAGCAACTTCTTCAACACTAGTGAGACACTCTCAGCTACTTCTTCAACACTAGTGAGACACTCTCAGCAACTTCTTCAACACTAGTGAGACACTCTCAGCAACTTCTTCAACACTAGTGAGACACTCTCAGCTACTTCTTCAACACTAGTGAGACACTCTCAGCAACTTCTTCAACACTAGTGAGACACTCTCAGCAACTTCTTCAACACTAGTGAGACACTCTCAGCAACTTCTTCAACACTAGTGAGACACTCTCAGCAACTTCTTCAACACTAGTGAGACACTCTCAGCAACTTCTTCAACACTAGTGAAACACTCTCAGCAACTTCTTCAACACTAGTGAGACACTCTCAGCAACTTCTTCAACACTAGTGAGACACTCTCAGAGTGAGACACTCTCAGCAACTTCTTCAACACTAGTGAGACACTCTCAGCAACTTCTTCAACACTAGTGAGACACTCTCAGCAACTTCTTCAACACTAGTGAGACACTCTCAGCAACTTCTTCAACACTAGTGAGACACTCTCAGCAACTTCTTCAACACTAGTGAGACACTCTCAGCAACTTCTTCAACACTAGTGAGACACTCTCAGCAACTTCTTCAACACTAGTGAGACACTCTCAGCAACTTCTTCAACACTAGTGAGACACTCTCAGCAACTTCTTCAACACTAGTGAGACACTCTCAGCAACTTCTTCAACACTAGTGAGACACTCTCAGCAACTTCTTCAACACTAGTGAGACACTCTCAGCAACTTCTTCAACACTAGTGAGACACTCTCAGCAACTTCTTCAACACTAGTGAGACACTCTCAGCAACTTCTTCAACACTAGTGAGACACTCTCAGCAACTTCTTCAACACTAGTGAGACACTCTCAGCAACTTCTTCAACACTAGTGAGACACTCTCAGCAACTTCTTCAACACTAGTGAGACACTCTCAGCAACTTCTTCAACACTAGTGAGACACTCTCAGCAACTTCTTCAACACTAGTGAGACACTCTCAGCAACTTCTTCAACACTAGTGAGACACTCTCAGCAACTTCTTCAACACTAGTGAGACACTCTCAGCTACTTCTTCAACACTAGTGAGACACTCTCAGCAACTTCTTCAACACTAGTGAGACACTCTCAGCAACTTCTTCAACACTAGTGAGACACTCTCAGCAACTTCTTCAACACTAGTGAGACACTCTCAGCAACTTCTTCAACACTAGTGAGACACTCTCAGCAACTTCTTCAACACTAGTGAGACACTCTCAGCAACTTCTTCAACACTAGTGAGACACTCTCAGCAACTTCTTCAACACTAGAGAGACACTCTCAGCAACTTCTTCAACACTAGTGAGACACTCTCAACAACTTCTTCAACACTAGTGAGACACTCTCAGCAACTTCTTCAACACTAGTGAGACAATCTCAGCAACTTCTTCAACACTAGTGAGACACTCTCAGCAACTTCTTCAACACTAGTGAGACACTCTCAGCAACTTCTTCAACACTAGTGAGACACTCTCAGCTACTTCTTCAACACTTGTGAGACACTCTCAGCAACTTCTTCAACACTAGTGAGACACTCTCAGCAACTTCTTCAACACTAGTGAGACACTCTCAGCAACTTCTTCAACACTAGTGAGACAATCTCAGCAACTTCTTCAACACTAGTGAGACACTCTCCGCAACTTCTTCAACACTAGTGAGACACTCTCAGCAACTTCTTCAACACTAGTGAGACACTCTCAGCAACTTCTTCAACACTAGTGAGACACTCTCAGCAACTTCTTCAACACTAGTGAGACACTCTCAGCAACTTCTTCAACACTAGTGAGACACTCTCAGCAACTTCTTCAACACTAGTGAGACACTCTCAGCAACTTCTTCAACACTAGTCAGACACTCCCAGCAACTTCTTCAACACTAGTGAGACACTCTCAGCAACTTCTTCAACACTAGTGAGACACTCTCAGCTACTTCTTCAACACTAGTGAGACACTCTCAGCAACTTCTTCAACACTAGTGAGACACTCTCAGCAACTTCTTCAACACTAGTGAGACACTCTCAGCAACTTCTTCAACACTAGTGAGACACTCTCAGCAACTTCTTCAACACTAGTGAGACACTCTCAGCAACTTCTTCAACACTAGTGAGACACTCTCAGCAACTTCTTCAACACTAGTGAGACACTCTCAGCAACTTCTTCAACACTAGTGAGACACTCTCAGCAACTTCTTCAACACTAGTGAGACACTCTCAGCAACTTCTTCAACACTAGTGAGACACTCTCAGCAACTTCTTCAACACTAGTGAGACATTCTCAGCAACTTCTTCAACACTAGTGAGACAATCTCAGCAACTTCTTCAACACTAGTGAGACACTCTCAGCAACTTCTTCAACACTAGTGAGACACTCTCAGCAACTTCTTCAACACTAGTGAGACACTCTCAGCAACTTCTTCAACACTAGTGAGACACTCTCAGCAACTTCTTCAACACTAGTGAGACACTCTCAGCAACTTTTTCAACACTAGTGAGACACTCTCAGCAACTTCTTCAACACTAGTGAGACACTCTCAGCTACTTCTTCAACACTAGTGAGACACTCTCAGCAACTTCTTCAACACTAGTGAGACACTCTCAGCAACTTCTTCAACACTAGTGAGACACTCTCAGCAACTTCTTCAACACTAGTGAGACACTCTCAGCAACTTCTTCAACACTAGTGAGACACTCTCAGCAACTTCTTCAACACTAGTGAGACACTCTCAGCAACTTCTTCAACACTAGTGAGACACTCTCAGCAACTTCTTCAACACTAGTGAGACACTCTCAGCAACTTCTTCAACACTAGTGAGACACTCTCAGCAACTTCTTCAACACTAGTGAGACACTCTCAGCAACTTCTTCAACACTAGTGAGACACTCTCAGCAACTTCTTCAACACTAGTGAGACACTCTCAGCAACTTCTTCAACACTTGTGAGACACTCTCAGCAACTTCTTCAACACTAGTGAGACACTCTCAGCAACTCTTCAACACTAGTGAGACACTCTCAGCAACTTCTTCAACACTAGTGAGACACACTCAGCAACTTCTTCAACACTAGCGAGACACTCTCAACAACTTCTTCAACACTAGTGAGACACTCTCACCAACTTCTTCAACACTAGTGAGACACTCTCAGCAACTTCTTCAACACTAGTGAGACACTCTCAGCAACTTCTTCAACACTAGTGAGACACTCTCAGCAACTTCTTCAACACTAGTGAGACACTCTCAGCAACTTCTTCAACACTAGTGAGACACTCTCAGCAACTTCTTCAACACTAGTGAGACACTCTCAGCAACTTCTTCAACACTAGTGAGACACTCTCAGCAACTTCTTCAACACTAGTGAGACACTCTCAGCAACTTCTTCAACACTAGTGAGACACTCTCAGCAACTTCTTCAACACTAGTGAGACACTCTCAGCAACTTCTTCAACACTAGTGAGACACTCTCAGCAACTTCTTCAACACTAGTAAGACACTCTCAGCAACTTCTTCAACACTTGTGAGACACTCTCAGCAACTTCTTCAACACTAGTGAGACACTCTCAGCAACTTCTTCAACACTAGTAAGACACTCTCAGCAACTTCTTCAACACTTGTGAGACACTCTCAGCAACTTCTTCAACACTAGTGAGACACTCTCAGCTACTTCTTCAACACTAGTGAGACACTCTCAGCAACTTCTTCAACACTAGTGAGACACTCTCAGCAACTTCTTCAACACTAGTGAGACACTCTCAGCAACTTCTTCAACACTAGTGAGACACTCTCAGCAACTTCTTCAACACTAGTGAGACACTCTCAGCAACTTCTTCAACACTAGTGAGACACTCTCAGCAACTTCTTCAACACTAGTGAGACACTCTCAGCAACTTCTTCAACACTAGTGAGACACTCTCAGCAACTTCTTCAACACTAGTGAGACACTCTCAGCAACTTCTTCAACACTAGTGAGACACTCTCAGCAACTTCTTCAACACTAGTGAGACACTCTCAGCAACTTCTTCAACACTAGTGAGACACTCTCAGCAACTTCTTCAACACTTCTTCAACACTAGTGAGACACTCAGCAACTTCTTCAACACTAGTGAGACACTCTCAGCAACTCTTCAACACTAGTGAGACACTCTCAGCAACTTCTTCAACACTAGTGAGACACTCTCAGCAACTTCTTCAACACTAGTGAGACACTCTCAGCAACTTCTTCAACACTAGTGAGACACTCTCAGCTACTTCTTCAACACTCGTGAGACACTAGTGAGACACTCTCAGCAACTTCTTCAACACTAGTGAGACACTCTCAGCAACTTCTTCAACACTAGTGAGACACTCTCAGCAACTTCTTCAACACTAGTGAGACACTCTCAGCTACTTCTTCAACACTAGTGAGACACTCTCAGCAACTTCTTCAACACTAGTGAGACACTCTCAGCAACTTCTTCAACACTAGTGAGACACTCTCAGCAACTTCTTCAACACTAGTGAGACACTCTCAGCAACTTCTTCAACACTAGTGAGACACTCTCAGCAACTTCTTCAACACTAGTGAGACACTCTCAGCAACTTCTTCAACACTAGTGAGACACTCTCAGCAACTTCTTCAACACTAGTGAGACACTCTCAGCAACTTCTTCAACACTAGTGAGACACTCTCAGCAACTTCTTCAACACTAGTGAGACACTCTCAGCAACTTCTTCAACACTAGTGAGACACTCTCAGCAACTTCTTCAACACTAGTGAGACACTCTCAGCAACTTCTTCAACACTAGTGAGACACTCTCAACAAATTCTTCAACACTAGTGAGACACTCTCACCAACTTCTTCAACACTAGTGAGACACTCTCAGCAACTTCTTCTACACTAGTGAGACACTCTCAGCAACTTCTTCAACACTAGTGAGACACTCTCAGCAACTTCTTCAACACTAGTGAGACACTCTCAGCAACTTCTTCAACACTAGTGAGACACTCTCAGCAACTTCTTCAACACTAGTGAGACACTCTCAGCAACTTCTTCAACACTAGTGAGACACTCTCAGCAACTTCTTCAACACTAGTGAGACACTCTCAGCAACTTCTTCAACACTAGTGAGACACTCTCAGCAACTTCTTCAACACTAGTGAGACACTCTCAGCAACTTCTTCAACACTAGTGAGACACTCTCAGCAACTTCTTCAACACTAGTGAGACACTCTCAGCAACTTCTTCAACACTAGTGAGACACTCTCAGCAACTTCTTCATCACTAGTGAGACACTCTCAGCAACTTCTTCAACACTAGTGAGACACTCTCAGCAACTTCTTCATCACTAGTGAGACACTCTCAGCAACTTCTTCAACACTAGTGAGACACTCTCAGCAACTTCTTCAACACTAGTGAGTCACTCTCAGCAACTTCTTCAACACTAGTGAGACACTCTCAGCTAGTGAGACACTCTCAGCAACTTCTTCAACACTAGTGAGACACTCTCAGCAACTTCTTCAACACTAGTGAGACACTCTCAGCAACTTCTTCAACACTAGTGAGACACTCTCAGCAACTTCTTCAACACTAGTGAGACACTCTCAGCAACTTCTTCAACACTAGTGAGACACTCTCAGCAACTTCTTCAACACTAGTGAGACACTCTCAGCAACTTCTTCAACACTAGTGAGACACTCTCAGCAACTTCTTCAACACTAGTGAGACACTCTCAGCTACTTCTTCAACACTAGTGAGACACTCTCAGCAACTTCTTCAACACTAGTGAGACACTCTCAGCAACTTCTTCAACACTAGTGAGACACTCTCAGCAACTTCTTCAACACTAGTGAGACACTCTCAGCAACTTCTTCAACACTAGTGAGACACTCTCAGCAACTTCTTCAACACTAGTGAGACACTCTCAGCAACTTCTTCAACACTAGTGAGACACTCTCAGCAACTTCTTCAACACTAGTGAGACACTCTCAGCAACTTCTTCAACACTAGTGAGACACTCTCAGCAACTTCTTCAACACTAGTGAGACACTCTCAGCAACTTCTTCAACACTAGTGAGACACTCTCAGCAACTTCTTCAACACTAGTGAGACACTCTCAGCAACTTCTTCAACACTAGTGAGACACTCTCAGCAACTTCTTCAACACTAGTGAGACACTCTCAGCAACTTCTTCAACACTAGTGAGACACTCTCAGCAACTTCTTCAACACTAGTGAGACACTCTCAGCAACTTCTTCAACACTAGTGAGACACTCTCAGCAACTTCTTCAACACTAGTGAGACACTCTCAGCAACTTCTTCAACACTAGTGAGACACTCTCAGCAACTTCTTCAACACTAGTGAGACACTCTCAGCAACTTCTTCAACACTAGTGAGACACTCTCAGCAACTTCTTCAACACTAGTGAGACACTCTCAGCAACTTCTTCAACACTAGTGAGACACTCTCAGCAACTTCTTCAACACTAGTGAGACACTCTCAGCAACTTCTTCAACACTAGCGAGACACTCTCAGCAACTTCTTCAACACTAGTGAGACACTCTCAGCAACTTCTTCAACACTAGTGAGACACTCTCAGCAACTTCTTCAACACTAGTGAGACACTCTCAGCAACTTCTTCAACACTAGTGAGACACTCTCAGCAACTTCTTCAACACTAGTGAGACACTCTCAGCAACTTCTTCAACACTAGTGAGACACTCTCAGCAACTTCTTCAACACTAGTGAGACACTCTCAGCAACTTCTTCAACACTAGTGAGACACTCTCAACAACTTCGTCAACACTAGTGAGACACTCTCAGCGACTTCTTCAACAACTTAGTGAGACACTCTCAGCAACTTCTTCTAGTGAGACACTCTCACAACTAGTGAGACACTCTCAGCAACTTCTTCAACACTAGTGAGACACTCTCAGCAACTTCTTCAACACTAGTGAGACACTCTCAGCAACTTCTTCAACACTAGTGAGACACTCTCAGCAACTTCTTCAACACTAGTGAGACACTCTCAGCAACTTCTTCAACACTAGTGAGACACTCTCAGCAACTTCTTCAACACTAGTGAGACACTCTCAGCAACTTCTTCAACACTAGTGAGACACTCTCAGCAACTTCTTCAACACTAGTGAGACACTCTCAGCAACTTCTTCAACACTAGTGAGACACTCTCAGCTACTTCTTCAACACTAGTGAGACACTCTCAGCAACTTCTTCAACACTAGTGAGACACTCTCAGCAACTTCTTCAACACTAGTGAGACACTCTCAGCAACTTCTTCAACAACAGTGAGACACACTCAGCTACTTCTTCACTAGTGAGACACTCTCAGCAACTTCTTCAACACTAGTGAGACACTCTCAGCACTTCTCAACACAGACACTCTCAGCAACTTCTTCAACACTAGTGAGACACTCTCAGCAACTCTTCAACACTAGTGAGACACTCTCAGCAACTTCTTCAACACTAGTGAGACACTCTCAGCAACTTCTTCAACACTAGTGAGACACTCTCAACACTCTACTTCTTCAACACTAGTGAGACACTCTCAGCAACTCTTCAACACTAGTGAGACACTCTCAGCAACACTAGTGAGACACTCTCAGCAACTTCTTCAACACTAGGGAGACACTCTCAGCAACTTCTTCAACACTAGTGAGACACTCTCAGCAACTTCTTCAACACTAGTGAGACACTCTCAGCAACTTCTTCAACACTAGTGAGACACTCTCAGCAACTTCTTCAACACTAGTGAGACACTCTCAGCAACTTCTTCAACACTAGTGAGACACTCTCAGCAACTTCTTCAACACTAGTGAGACACTCTCAGCAACTTCTTCAACACTAGTGAGACACTCTCAGCAACTTCTTCAACACTAGTGAGACACTCTCAGCAACTTCTTCAACACTAGTGAGACACTCTCAGCAACTTCTTCAACACTAGTGAGACACTCTCAGCAACTTCTTCAACACTAGTGAGACACTCTCAGCAACTTCTTCAACACTAGTGAGACACTCTCAGCAACTTCTTCAACACTAGTGAGACACTCTCAGCAACTTCTTCAACACTAGTGAGACACTCTCAGCAACTTCTTCAACACTAGTGAGACACTCTCAGCAACTTCTTCAACACTAGTGAGACACTCTCAGCAACTTCTTCAACACTAGTGAGACACTCTCAGCAACTTCTTCTACACTAGTGAGACACTCTCAGCAACTTCTTCAACACTAGTGAGACACTCTCAGCAACTTCTTCAACACTAGTGAGACACTCTCAGCAACTTCTTCAACACTAGTGAGACACTCTCAGCAACTTCTTCAACACTAGTGAGACACTCTCAGCAACTTCTTCAACACTAGTGAGACACTCTCAGCAACTTCTTCAACACTAGTGAGACACTCTCAGCAACTTATTCAACACTAGTGAGACACTCTCAGCAACTTCTTCAACACTAGTGAGACACTCTCAGCAACTTCTTCAACACTAGTGAGACACTCTCAGCAACTTCTTCAACACTAGTGAGACACTCTCAGCAACTTCTTCAACACTAGTGAGACACTCTCAGCAACTTCTTCAACACTAGTGAGACACTCTCAGCAACTTATTCAACACTAGTGAGACACTCTCAGCAACTTCTTCACGACTAGTGAGACACTCTCAGCAACTTCTTCAACACTAGTGAGACACTCTCAGCAACTTCTTCAACACTAGTGAGACACTCTCAGCAACTTCTTCAACACTAGTGAGACACTCTCAGCAACTTCTTCAACACTAGTGAGACACTCTCAGCAACTTCTTCAACACTAGTGAGACACTCTCAGCAACTTCTTCAACACTAGTGAGACACTCTCAGCAACTTCTTCAACACTAGTGAGACACTCTCAGCAACTTCTTCAACACTAGTGAGACACTCTCAGCAACTTCTTCAACACTAGTGAGACACTCTCAGCAACTTCTTCAACACTAGTGAGACACTCTCAGCAACTTCTTCAACACTAGTGAGACACTCTCAGCAACTTCTTCAACACTAGTGAGACACTCTCAGCAACTTCTTCAACACTAGTGAGACACTCTCAGCTACTTCTTCAACACTAGTGAGACACTCTCAGCAACTTCTTCAACACTAGTGAGACACTCTCAGCAACTTCTTCAACACTAGTGAGACACTCTCAGCTACTTCTTCAACACTAGTGAGACACTCTCAGCAACTTCTTCAACACTAGTGAGACACTCTCAGCAACTTCTTCAACACTAGTGAGACACTCTCAGCAACTTCTTCAACACTAGTGAGACACTCTCAGCAACTTCTTCAACACTAGTGAGACACTCTCAGCAACTTCTTCAACACTAGTGAGACACTCTCAGCAACTTCTTCAACACTAGTGAGACACTCTCAGCAACTTCTTCAACACTAGTGAGACACTCTCAGCAACTTCTTCAACACTAGTGAGACACTCTCAGCAACTTCTTCAACACTAGTGAGACACTCTCAGCAACTTCTTCAACACTAGTGAGACACTCTCAGCAACTTCTTCAACAACAGTGAGACACTCTCAGCTACTTCTTCAACACTAGTGAGACACTCTCAGCAACTTCTTAGTGAGACACTCTCAGCAACTTCTTCAACACTAGAGAGACACTCTCAGCAACTTCTTCAACACTAGTGAGACACTCTCAGCAACTTCTTCAACACTAGTGAGACACTCTCAGCTACTTCTTCAACACTAGTGAGACACTCTCAGCTACTTCTTCAACACTAGTGAGACACTCTCAGCAACTTCTTCAACACTAGTGAGACACTCTCAGCAACTTCTTCAACACTAGTGAGACACTCTCAGCAACTTCTTCAACACTAGTGAGACACTCTCAGCAACTTCTTCAACACTAGTGAGACACTCTCAGCAACTTCTTCAACACTAGTGAGACACTCTCAGCAACTTCTTCAACACTAGTGAGACACTTCTTCTTCATCACTAGTGAGACACTCTCAGCAACTTCTTCAACAACAGTGAGACACTCTCAGCTACTTCTTCAACACTAGTGAGACACTCTCAGCAACTTCTTCATCACTAGTGAGACACTCTCAGCAACTTCTTCATCACTAGTGAGACACTCTCAGCAACTTCTTCATCACTAGTGAGACACTCTCAGCAACTTCTTCAACACTAGTGAGACACTCTCAGCAACTTCTTCAACACTAGTGAGACACTCTCAGCAACTTCTTCAACACTAGTGAGACACTCTCAGCAACTTCTTCAACACTAGTGAGACACTCTCAGCAACTTCTTCAACACTAGTGAGACACTCTCAGCAACTTCTTCAACACTAGTGAGACACTCTCAGCAACTTCTTCAACACTAGTGAGACACTCTCAGCAACTTCTTCAACACTAGTGAGACACTCTCAGCAACTTCTTCAACACTAGTGAGACACTCTCAGCAACTTCTTCAACACTAGTGAGACACTCTCAGCAACTTCTTCAACACTAGTGAGACACTCTCAGCAACTTCTTCAACACTAGTGAGACACTCTCAGCAACTTCTTCAACACTAGTGAGACACTCTCAGCAACTTCTTCAACACTAGTGAGACACTCTCAGCAACTTCTTCAACACTAGTGAGACACTCTCAGCAACTTCTTCAACACTAGTGAGACACTCTCAGCAACTTCTTCAACACTAGTGAGACACTCTCAGCAACTTCTTCAACACTAGTGAGACACTCTCAGCTACTTCTTCAACACTAGTGAGACACTCTCAGCTACTTCTTCAACACTAGTGAGACACTCTCAGCAACTTCTTCAACACTAGTGAGACACTCTCAGCAACTTCTTCAACACTAGTGAGACACTCTCAGCAACTTCTTCAACACTAGTGAGACACTCTCAGCAACTTCTTCAACACTAGTGAGACACTCTCAGCAACTTCTTCAACACTAGTGAGACACTCTCAGCAACTTCTTCAACACTAGTGAGACACTCTCAGCAACTTCTTCAACACTAGTGAGACACTCTCAGCAACTTCTTCAACACTAGTGAGACACTCTCAGCAACTTCTTCAACACTAGTGAGACACTCTCAGCAACTTCTTCAACACTAGTGAGACACTCTCAGCAACTTCTTCAACACTAGTGAGACACTCTCAGCAACTTCTTCAACACTAGAGAGACACTCTCAGCAACTTCTTCAACACTAGTGAGACACTCTCAGCAACTTCTTCAACACTAGTGAGACACTCTCAGCAACTTCTTCAACACTAGTGAGACACTCTCAGCAACTTCTTCAACACTAGTGAGACACTCTCAGCAACTTCTTCAACACTAGAGAGACACTCTCAGCAACTTCTTCAACACTAGTGAGACACTCTCAGCAACTTCTTCAACACTAGTGAGACACTCTCAGCAACTTCTTCAACACTAGAGAGACACTCTCAGCAACTTCTTCAACACTAGTGAGACACTCTCAGCAACTTCTTCAACACTAGTGAGACACTCTCAGCAACTTCTTCAACACTAGTGAGACACTCTCAGCAACTTCTTCAACACTAGTGAGACACTCTCAGCAACTTCTTCAACACTAGTGAGACACTCTCAGCAACTTCTTCAACACTAGTGAGACACTCTCAGCTACTTCTTCAACACTAGTGAGACACTCTCAGCAACTTCTTCAACACTAGTGAGACACTCTCAGCAACTTCTTCAACACTAGTGAGACACTCTCAGCAACTTCTTCAACACTAGTGAGACACTCTCAGCAACTTCTTCAACACTAGTGAGACACTCTCAGCAACTTCTTCAACACTAGTGAGACACTCTCAGCAACTTCTTCAACACTAGTGAGACACTCTCAGCTACTTCTTCAACACTAGTGAGACACTCTCAGCAACTTCTTCAACACTAGTGAGACACTCTCAGCAACTTCTTCAACACTAGTGAGACACTCTCAGCAACTTCTTCAACACTAGTGAGACACTCTCAGCAACTTCTTCAACACTAGTGAGACACTCTCAGCAACTTCTTCAACACTAGTGAGACACTCTCAGCTACTTCTTCAACACTAGTGAGACACTCTCAGCAACTTCTTCAACACTAGTGAGACACTCTCAGCAACTTCTTCAACACTAGTGAGACACTCTCAGCAACTTCTTCAACACTAGTGAGACACTCTCAGCAACTACTTCAACACTAGTGAGACACTCTCAGCAACTTCTTCAACACTAGTGAGACACTCTCAGCAACTTCTTCAACACTAGTGAGACACTCTCAACAACTTTTTCAACACTAGTGAGACATTCTCAGCAACTTCTTCAACACTAGTGAGACACTCTCAGCAACTTCTTCAACACTAGTGAGACACTCTCAGCAACTTCTTCAACACTAGTGAGACACTCTCAGCAACTTCTTCAACACTAGTGAGACACTCTCAGCAACTTCTTCAACACTAGTGAGACACTCTCAGCAACTTCTTCAACACTAGTGAGACACTCTCAGCTACTTCTTCAACACTAGTGAGACACTCTCAGCAACTTCTTCAACACTAGTGAGACACTCTCAGCAACTTCTTCAACACTAGTGAGACACTCTCAGCAACTTCTTCAACAACAGTGAGACACACTCAGCTACTTCTTCAACACTAGTGAGACACTCTCAGCAACTTCTTCAACACTAGTGAGACACTCTCAGCAACTTCTTCAACAACAGTGAGACACTCTCAGCAACTTCTTCAACACTAGTGAGACACTCTCAGCAACTTCTTCAACACTAGTGAGACACTCTCAGCAACTTCTTCAACAACAGTGAGACACTCTCAGCAACTTCTTCAACAACAGTGAGACACTCTCAGCAACTTCTTCAACAACAGTGAGACACTCTCAGCTACTTCTTCAACACTAGTGAGACACTCTCAGCTACTTCTTCCACACTAGTGAGACACTCTCAGCTACTTCTTCAACACTAGTGAGACACTCTCAGCAACTTCTTCAACACTAATGGGACACTCTCAGCAACTTCTTCAACACTAGTGATACGCTCTCAGCAACTTCGTCAACACTAGTGGGACACTCTCAGCAACTTCTTCAACACTTGTGAGACACTCTCAGCAACTTTTTCAACACTAGTGAGACACTCTCAGCAACTTCTTCTACACTAGTGAGACACTCTGAGCAACTTCTTCAACACTAGTGAGACACTCTCAGCTACTTCTTCAACACTAGTGAGACATTCTCAGCAACTTCTTCAACACTAGTGAGACACTCTCAGCTACTTCTTCAACACTAGTGAGACACTCTCAACAACTTTTTCAACACTAGTGAGACACTCTCAGCAACTTCTTCTACACTAGTGAGACACTCTCAGCTACTTCTTCAACACTAGTGAGACACTCTCAGCAACTTCTTCAACACTAGTGAGACACTCTCAGCTACTTCTTCAACACTAGTGAGACACTCTCAGCAACTTCTTCAACACTAGTGAGACACTCTCAGCAACTTCTTCAACACTAGTGAGACACTCTCAGCAACTTCTTCAACACTAGTGAGACACTCTCAGCAACTTCTTCAACACTAGTGAGACACTCTCAGCAACTTCTTCAACACTAGTGAGACACTCTCAGCTACTTCTTCAACACTAGTGAGACACTCTCAACAACTTCTTCAACACTAGTGAGACACTCTCAGCAACTTCTTCAACACTAGTGAGACACTCTCAGCTACTTATTCAACACTAATGAGACACTCTCAGCAACTTCTTCTACACTAGTGAGACACTCTCAGCTACTTCTTCAACACTAATGAGACACTGTCAGCTACTTCTTCAACACTAGTGAGACACTCTCAGCAACTTCTTCAACACTAGTGAGACACTCTCAGCAACTTCTTCAACAACAGTGAGACACTCTCAGCAACTTCTTCTACACTAGTGAGACACTCTCAGCTACTTCTTCAACACTAGTGAGACACTCTCAGCAACTTCTTCAACACTAGTGAGACACTCTCAGCAACTTCTTCAACACTAGTGAGACACTCTCAGCAACTTCTTCAACAACAGTGAGACACTCTCAGCTACTTCTTCAACACTAGTGAGACACTCTCAGCAACTTCTTCAACACTAGTGAGACACTCTCAGCTACTTCTTCAACACTAGTGAGACACTCTCAGCAACTTCTTCAACAACAGTGAGACACTCTCAGCAACTTCTTCAACACTAGTGAGACACTCTCAGCTACTTCTTCAACACTAGTGAGACACTCTCAGCTACTTCTTCAACACTAGTGAGACACTCTCAGCAACTTCTTCAACACTAGTGAGACACTCTCAGCAACTTCTTCAACAACAGTGAGACACTCTCAGCTACTTCTTCAACACTAGTGAGACACTCTCAGCAACTTCTTCAACACTAGTGAGACACTCTCAGCAACTTCTTCTACACTAGTGAGACACTCTCAGCAACTTCTTGAACACTAGTGAGACACTCTCAGCAACTTCTTCAACACTAGTGAGACACTCTCAGCAACTTCTTCAACAACAGTGAGACACTCTCAGCAACTTCTTCTACACTAGTGAGACACTCTCAGCAACTTCTTGAACACTAGTGAGACACTCTCAGCAACTTCTTCAACACTAGTGAGACACTCTCAGCAACTTCTTCAACACTAGTGAGACACTCTCAGCAACTTCTTCTACACTAGTGAGACACTCTCAGCAACTTCTTGAACACTAGTGAGACACTCTCAGCTACTTCTTCAACACTAGTGAGACACTCTCAGCAACTTCTTCAACAACAGTGAGACACTCTCAGCAACTTCTTCTACACTAGTGAGACACTCTCAGCTACTTCTTCAACACTAGTGAGACACTCTCAGCAACTTCTTCAACAACAGTGAGACACTCTCAGCTACTTCTTCAACACTAGTGAGACACTCTCAGCAACTTCTTCAACACTAGTGAGACACTCTCAGCTACTTCTTCAACACTAGTGAGACACTCTCAGCTACTTCTTCAACACTAGTGAGACACTCTCAGCAACTTCTTCAACACCAGTGAGACACTCTCAGCAACTTCTTCAACACTAGTGAGACACTCTCAGCAACTTCTTCAACACCAGTGAGACACTCTCAGCAACTTCTTCAACACTAGTGAGACACTCTCAGCAACTTCTTCAACACCAGTGAGACACTCTCAGCAACTTCTTCAACACCAGTGAGACACTCTCAGCAACTTCTTCAACACTAGTGAGACACTCTTAGCAACTTCTTCAACACCAGTGAGACACTCTCAGCAACTTCTTCAACACCAGTGAGACACTCTCAGCAACTTCTTCAACACTAGTGAGACACTCTCAGCAACTTCTTCAACACCAGTGAGACACTCTCAGCAACTTCTTCAACACCAGTGAGACACTCTCAGCAACTTCTTCAACACTAGTGAGACACTCTTAGCAACTTCTTCAACACCAGTGAGACACTCTCAGCAACTTCTTCAACACCAGTGAGACACTCTCAGCAACTTCTTCAACACCAGTGAGACACTCTCAGCAACTTCTTCAACACCAGTGAGACACTCTCAGCAACTTCTTCAACACTAGTGAGACACTCTCAGCAACTTCTTCAACACTAGTGAGACACTCTCAGCAACTTCTTCAACACTAGTGAGACACTCTCAGCAACTTCTTCAACACCAGTGAGACACTCTCAGCAACTTCTTCAACACTAGTGAGACACTCTCAGCAACTTCTTCAACACCAGTGAGACACTCTCAGCAACTTCTTCAACACTAGTGAGACACTCTCAGCAACTTCTTCAACACTAGTGAGACACTCTCAGCAACTTCTTCAACACCAGTGAGACACTCTCAGCAACTTCTTCAACACCAGTGAGACACTCTCAGCTACTTCCTAGCCTGGCATAGCTACTCCTACTTTATATCAAATAGTGATTTTAATGTACCTGCAAGACAGCAGTGTGTACGTTTTTTGTAGGTACAGGTACACATAAGTACAAGTACATGTACTTGTTGTAAATAACGATATTATTATTGTTTTAAAATATCAGTGGGCTATTGCAACAATAAATCTTCATTACTTAATTATTGACGTACGTAAGTACTTTGTTAGCATACCGGCCTCGTCCCGCTGAGGTAGGATCACCCGGAAAATATATACACTTTCAGCATCACATTCCATCACCGTCTTACCAGAGGAGGATCCACGTAACACCTCAGAAGACCATCCAAACTGCAGTATCCCCATCCCCACCGTAAGAGTGCAGGCACTCTACTTCCCAGCACCACGCCACCATAAGAGTGTAGGCACTCTACTTCCCACCACCACCCCACCTTAAGATTGTAGGCACTCTACTTCCCACCACCACCACCCCGCCTTAAGAGTGCAGGCACTCTACTTCCCACCACCACCCCACCTTAAGAGTGAAGACACTGTACTTTCGACCACCTTACCTAAAGAGTGCAGGCACTCTACTTCTTACCTCCACCCCATATTCAAAGAGCAGGCACTGTACTTCCATACACCACCCAACCTTAAGAGTGAAGGCGCTGTACTTCCCACCTTAAGAGTGCAGGCACTGTTTTTCCCTCCACCACAGCACGTTAAGAGTGCAGGCATTGTACGTCCCACCTCCACCCCATCTTCAGAGTGCAGTCTCTAATTCCGACATCCACTCCACCTTAAGAATGCTGGCACTGTACTTCCCACCTCCACTCCCCCTTAAGAGTGAAGGCACTGTACTTCCCACATTCAATCCACCTTCAAAGTGCAGGCACTGTGCTTCCGACGTCTTCCCTACCTTCAGAGTGCAGGCATTGTACGTACGACCTCCACCACACCTTCAATGTGCAGGTTCTGTACCTCCCATCGCCACACCAAATTCTTAGTTCATACATTGTATTTCCCACCTCCACTACACATTCAGAGTTTAGGCAAGGAACTTCCCACCTCAACCCCACATTCAGAGTTGAGGCACTATACTTATCACCTCCAGAGTGCATGCACTTCACCTTCCACCTCCGCAAAACGCACCTTCAGAGTGCAGGCACTGAACTTCCCACATCGAACTCACCTTCAGAGTACTGGCACTGTACTTCCATCCTCCACCCCACCTCCAGAGTGCAAGCACTGTACTTTCCACCTCCACACCAACTTCACAGTGCAGGCACTGAACTTTCCACTTTCAACCCACGTTCAGAGTGAAGACACTGTATTTTCCACCTCCTCTCAACATTTAGAGAGCACGCGCAGTACTTCCCACCTCAACCCCACCTTCAGAGTTCAGGCACTATACTTTCCACCTCTCCAGCACCATCAGAGTGCAGGAAAAGTAATTTCTACTTCCAACCCACGTTCACAGTGCAGGCACTGTATTTTCCACCTCAACTCTACCTTCAGAGTGCAGGCACAGTAATTCCCACCTACATTCCAACTTCACAGAGCAAGCACTGTCGTTCCCACCACCACTTCACCTTCAGAATGCAGGCGCTGTACTTCTCACCTCTATTGTACCTTCAGAGTGCATACACTGTACATCGAACCTCCACAACCTCCTTCAGAGTGCAGGCGCTGTACTTTCCACCTCTACCCTACTTTCGTAGTACAGGCACTATACTTCCCAACTCATCTCGACTTTCAGAGTGAATGCAGTGTACTTCCCACCACCACTCCACCTTCACAGTGAAGACACTGTATTTCCCACCTCCATTCCACCTTCAGAGTGCAGGCACTGTACTTTCCGCCTCTACCCTACTTTCGTAGTACAGGCACTGTACTTCACAACTCCTCTCGACCTTCAGAGTGCAGGCAGTGTACTTCCCACATCCAGTCCACCTTCAGAGTGCAGGCACTGTACTTCCCACCTCCATTACTTCCCACCTCCACCCCTCCTTCAGAGTGCAGGAACTGTACATCCCACCAGCACCGCAACTTATTAGTGAAGACACTGTACTTTCCACTACCACCCAAACTTATGAGATAAGGCACTGTACTTCTCACTACCACCCCACCTTAAGAGTACACGCACTGTGTTCCGCACCTCCACCCCAACACCAGAGTGCAGGCACTGTACTTACGAACTCCGCCACACCTTCAATGTACAGGTTCTGTACCTCCCACCTCCACACCAAATTCTGAGTTCATGCACTATATTTCCCACCTCCAATACACATTCAGAGCGTAGGCACTGAACTTCCCACCTAATCCCCAACTTCAGAGTGCAGGCACTGTACTTTCCACCTCCATAGTGCATGCACTGCACCTTGCACAACCGCAAAACCCACCTTCAGAGTGCAGGCACTGAACTTCCCACGTCGAACTCACCTTCAGAGTGCAGACACTGTGCTTCCCACCCCAACCGCACCTTCAGAGTGCAAGCACTGTACTTCCCACCTGCACCCCACCTCCAGAGTTCAAGCTCTCTACTTTCCACCTCTATACCACCTTCACAGTGCAGACACTGAACTTTCCACTTACTACCCAGGTTCAGAGTGAAGGCACAGTATTTTCCACCTCCACTCCACAATTAGAGTGCAAGCACTGTACTTCCCACCTCAACCCCACCTTCAGAATTCAGGCACTATACTTTCTACCTTTCCAGCACCATCAGAGTGAAGGCAAAGCACTTTCTACTTCCAACCCACCTTCAGAGTGCAGGCACTGTACTGCCCACCACCACCCCACCTTCACAGTGCAGGCACTGTACTTCCCACCTCCACCCCACCTTCAGAGTGCAGGCACTGTACTTCCCTCCTCCACTCCTCCTTCAGAGTGCAGACACTATTCTTCCGACCTCCAGCCCTCCTTCAGAGTGCAGGCACTGTACTTCCCACCACCACCCCACCATCACAGTGCAGGCACTGTACTTCCCACCTCCACCCCACCTTCACAGTGCAGGCACTGTACTTCACACCTACACTACACCATTAGAAAGTAGGAACTCAAATTCCCACCTCCTCCCTTCATTTAGAGTGTAGGGACTGTACTTACTACCTCCTCACCACCTTCAGAATTCAGGCATTGTACTTCCCACTTCTACTCCACCTTCAGATTGCATTCTCTGTACTACCCACCTCCACCACAAATTGAGAGCACAGGCACTGTACTTCCCAGCACTCCACCATCAGAGTACATGCTCGGTACTGCCCTCCTCTCCCCATCTTCAGACTGCAAGCGCTGTACTTCGAACCTCCACCCTACCTTCAAGTGCAGGCACTGTACTTCATACCTACAAACTACTATCAGAGTGCAGGCACTGTACTACCCACTTCCACCCAACCGTCAGAGTGCAGGCACTGTACTTCCCATCTCCTCCAAGCTTACAGTGGTCAGGTACTAATTTTTCTACCTCCACCTCAGCTTCAAAGCTCAGGCACTGTATTTCCTTCCTCCAGCCCTTCTTCAGAGTACTTCCCACCTCCACCCCACCTTCACAGTGCAGGCACTGTACTTCCCACCTCCTCCCCACCTTCAGAGTGCAGAAACTGTACTTCCCTCCTCCACTCCTCCTTCAGAGTGCAGACACTATTCTTCCGACCTCCAGCCCTCCTTCATAGTGCAGGTACTGTACTTCCCTCCTCCACCCCAACTTCAGACTGCAGGCACTCTACTTACCACCTCCACCTTCAGAGTACAGGCACTATACTTTCCACCTCCAGAGTGCAAGCAGTGTAACTTCCACCTGCACAAAACCATCAGACTGCAGGCAATGCACTTCCCACCTTCAACCCACCTTCAGAGTGCTGGCACTGTAGTTCCCACCTCCACCCCACCTTCGGAGTGCAGACACTAATTTTCTCCTCCACACCACCTTCAGAGTGCAGGCACTGTACTTTCCACTTCCAACCCACTTTCAGAATAGAAGCACTGTATTTTCAACCTCCACTCCATCTTGAGAGCTCAGGCACAGTAATTCCCATCTTCACTCCAACTTCAGAGTGCAGGCACTTTATTTCCCACCACCACTTCACCTTCAGAGTGCAGGTACTAAACTTCTCACCTTCGCTCTACCTTCAGAGTGTATACACTGTACATGGAACCTCCACCCCTCCTTCAGAGTGCAGGCACTGAACTTTCCACCTCTTCCCAACCTTCAATAGTGCAGGCTATGTTGTTCCCAAGTCCTCTCGACCTTCAGAGTGCAGGCACTGTATTTCATACCTCCACCTCACCTTCAAAGTGCAGGTATCTTACTCCCGACCTCCACAGCACCATCAGAGTGAAGGCACCGTTCTTTCCACTTCTAACCAACATCCAGAGTGCAGGCACTGTATTTTCCTCTTCCATCTCACAAACGGATTGCTGGCACTGTACTTCCCACCACCACTTCACCTTCAGAGTTCAGGCACTCTACTTTTCACCTCCACTATACCTTCAGAATGCATACATAGTACATCGAACCTCCAGAGTGCATGCACTGTACTCTCCACCTTCAGAGTGCGGGCACTGTAATTTCCGAGTCCACCCTACAGAGTTTAGGCACTGTACACCTACAGAGTTTAAGCACTGTACTTACCACCTCCACCCTACCTTAAGAGTGCAGACACTGTACTTCCCACCTCTTCCCCACCTTTAGAGTGCAGGCATTGCACTTCCTACCTCCACTGCACGATTAGAGTGCATGCACTGTACTTCCCTAATCTATAGCACCATCAGGGTGCAAGCACTGTACTTTCCACTTCCAACCAACGTCCAGAATGCAGGCACTATATTTTCAACCTCCACTCCACTCCACCTTCAGAGTGCAAGGACTGTACTTCCCTCCTTCACTCCACTTTTAGAATGCAAGCTCAGTACTTCCCACCTCCACTCCACTTACAGAGTGCAGGCACTGTACTTCCCACATCCACTCCACTTACAGAGTGCAGGCACTGTACTTCCCACCTCCACTCCACTTACAGAGTGCAGGCACTGTACTTCCCACATCCACTCCACTTACAGAGTGCAGGCACTGTACTTCCCACATCCACTCAATTTTCAGAATGCAGGCACTTTATTTCTAACCTTCACTATACCTTCAGAGTGCATACACTGTACATCGAACATCTACCCCTCCTTCATAGTGCAGGCACAGTACTTTCCACCTTCACATTATCTTCAGAGTGCTGGCACTATACTTCCCACCTACAATCCACCTTCAGAGTGCAAACACTGCACTTCCCTTCTCCACTCCACTTTCAGAGTGCAGACACTGTACCTTCTTCCTCTAGAGTGCATGCACTGTACTTTCCACCTCCACACCACCTTCAGAGTGCAAGCACTGAAGATCCCACCGCTACCTCACCTTCGGAGTGTTGGCACTATACTTCTCACCTCCACCTCACCTTCAGAGTGCAGGCACTGTACCATCCTCGGCCAGAGTGCAAGCGCTGTACTTTCCACTTCCACACCACCTTCAGAGTGCAGGCACTGTACCATCCTCGGCCAGAGTGCAAGCGCTGTACTTTCCACTTCCACACCACCTTCAGAGTGCAGGCACTGTACCATCCTCGGCCAGAGTGCAGGCACTGTACTATCCACTTCGAACGCACGTTCAAAGTGCAAAAACTGTTTTTTCAACCTCTACTCCACCGTCATAGTGCAGGCACAGTACCATCCTCGGCTAGAGTGCAGGCACAGTAATTTCCATCTTCACTCCAAGTTCATAGTGCAGGTATTGTATTTCCCACCACCACTTCACCTTCAGAGTGCAGGCACTCTACTTCCCACCTTCACTTCAGAATGCATACATAGTACATCGAACCTATACCTCTCTTTCAGAGTGCAGGCATTGTTCTTTCAACCTCCAGAGTGCAAGACTGTAATTTCCAAGTCCACACCACCTACAGAGTGCAGGAACTGTACTTCCCACCTCCACCCCACCTTCCGTGTGCAGGCATTGTACTTCCCACCTGCACCTCACCTTCAGAGTGCAGGCACTATACTTCCCACCTCCACTAAACTTTCAGAGAGCAGACAATGTACCTTCCTCCTCCAGAGTGCAGGCACTGTACTTTCCACCCCCAGAGTGCAGGCACTGTACTTCCCAACTCCACATCACCTTAATAGTGCAGGCACTGTACTTCCCACCTCCATCCCATCTTCAGAGTGCAGGCACCGTACTTACCACCTCCACTCCAACTTCAGAGCGGAGGCTCTATACTTCCCACCTCCACTACAAGTTTAGAATGCAAGCACTGTTCTTCCCACCTCCAATCCAGCTTCAGAGATTAATCACCGTACTTCCCACATCGGCCTCCTTCAGAGTGCAGACACTGTACTTCATACCAGAAACTGTGATGAATGGTATTGAAAACCGACAAGTTGAAGAATTGAAACACTTATGCAACACATGGGAATCTTTATTTAAGAAACGTTTCGCCACACAGTGGCTTCATCAGTCCAATACAAAGTAGAAATGGGTAAGGAGAGTAGAAGTTTGAGGTAATCAGTCCCTCAACCTGGAATTGATGTGTTCAGTCCATCACTCTTGTAGGAAATGCAGCATAGGGCCAGAGAGGTGGCTTATATACTGCGGTGAGATGAGTTGAAGCAGGAGGAGGCGGGATCACAGTGGAACCTGCCACTAGTGTAAGTAGGTTGTCGTCCAAATGTTGGATAAGCGTTGAAGCCTTTGTACCAAGATTTTTCTTCAATAAAGATTCCCATGTGTTGCCTAAGTGTCTCAATTCTTCAATTTGTCGGTTTTGAAAACCATTCATCACATCTGTTAGACACTGCATCATCATGGGATCTTGGTACAAAGACTTCGACGTTTGTCCAACCTTTGGACGACGACCTACTTACACTAGTGGCAGGTCCCACTGTGATCCCGCCTCCTCCTGCTTCAGCTCACCTGACTGCAGTATATAAGTCACCTCTCTGGCCCTATGCTGCACTTCCAACAAGAGTGATGGACTGAGCACATCGATTCCAGGTTGAGGGACTGATTACCTAAAACTCCACCGCTCTTTACCCATTTCTTCTTTGTATTGGACTGATGAAGCCACTGTGTGGCGAAACATTTCTTCAATACAGATTCCCATGTGTTGCATAAGTGTCTCAGTTCTTCATACCTTCACCCTACCGTCAGAGTGCAGGCACTGTACTTCCCACCTTCACCCTACAGTCAGAGTGCAGGCACTGTACTTCTCACCTCCTCAAACCCTCGGAGGTCAGGCATTAATTCCTCCACCTCCACCCCACCTTCAGAGTGCAGGTACTGTGTTTTCCACCTCCATCCCACCTTCAGAGTGCAGTCACTGTACTTCTCATCTCCACCCTACCATCAGAGCGCAGGAACTGTGCTTCCCACCCCCAGAGTGCAGGCGCTGTATTTTCCACCTGAACTCCACCTTCAGAATGCAGGCACTGTACTTCCAACCTCCAGAGTGCAGGCATTGCACTTTCCACATGCACTCCACCTTCTGAGTGCAGTCTCTCTGCTTCATACCTCCAATCCTCCTTCAGATTGAAGGCACTCTACTTCCGAATTCCACCCCAACTTCAGACTGCAAGCACTGTACCTCCCTCATCCACCCCTCTATCAGAGTGCAAACACTGTACTTCCCTGTATTCCACCATTAGAGTGCTGGCACTGTGCATCCCACCTCCCTCCCAGCATCAGAGGGGCAGGCACTCTACATCCCACCTCCACACCTCCTTCAGAGTGCAGGCACTGTACTTTCCACCTCAAGATATCAAGCACTATACTTTCCACCTCTCCCCCTCCTTCAAAGTGCAGGCACTGTACTTTTCACTTCCACCCAGTCTCCAGAGTGCTAGCACTGCACATTCCATTTCCACCCCACATTCAGAGTGCTGGCACTTGTACATCCCAAATCCACCTTTCCTTCAGAGTGCAGGCACTGCGCTTTCTCTCCCAGAGTGCAGTCACTGTATTTTCCACCTCCACCCCACTTTCAGAATGCAGGCACTGTACTTCACACCTACACTACACCATTAGAAAGTAGGAACTCTAATTCCCACCTCCTCCCTTCATTTAGAGTGTAGGGACTGTACATACTACCTCCTCCCCACCTTCAGAATTCAGGCATTGTACTTCCCACTTCTACTCCACCTTCAGATTGCATTCACTGTACTACGCACCTCCACCACAAATTGAGAGCGCAGACACTGTACTTCCCAGCACTCCACCATCAGAGTACATGCTCGGTACTGCCCTCCTCTCCCCATCTTCAGACTGCAAGCGCTGTACTTCGAACCTCCACCCTACCTTCAAGTGCAGGCACTGTACTTCATACCTACAAACTACTATCAGAGTGCAGGCACTGTACTACCCACTTCCACCCCACTGTCAGAGTGCAGGCACTGTACTTCCCATCTCCTCCAAACTTACAGCGGTCAGGTACTAATTTTTCTACCTCCACCTCAGCTTCAGAGTTCAGGCACTGTATTTCCTTCCTCCAGCCCTTCTTCAGAGTGCAGGCAGAGTGCTTCCCACCTCCCACCCACTTTCACAGAGCATGCACTGTACTTCCCATCTCCTCCCTGCCATCAGAGTGCAGGTACTGCACTTCCCACCTACAGAGTGCTGGCGCTGTATTTTCCACATAAACTCCACCTTGAGAGTGCAGGCACTGTGCTTCCCACTTCCAGAAAGCAGGCACTGTAGTTCCTATCTCCACCCCACCATCAGAGTACAGACACTGTACTTCCCACCTCCATCCCACACTCAGAGTGCAGCCGCTGTACTTCTTATCTCCCCCCCCCATAATCAGAGTGCAGGCACTGTGCTTCCCACCTCCAGAGTGCAGGCACTGTATTTTCCACCTAAATTTCGCCTTCGAGTGCATGCACTGTAATGTCCTCCTCCACTCCGCCTTCAGAATGCAGGCACTGTACTTCCAAACCTTCAGAGTGCAGGCACTCTACTTTACACCTGCACTCCGCCTTTAGAGTGCACTTATTCTACTTCCCACCTCCAATCCTCCTTCAGTTTGTAGACACACTACTTCTCAACTCAACCCCACCTACTGGATGCAGGCACTGTACTTCCCACCTCCAGAATGCAGGCACTGTAATTTCCACCTCCAGAATGCAGGTACTGTACTTTCCACCTCCAGAATGCAGGCACTGTACTTCCTACCTCCAGAGTGCAGGCACTGTAATTTCCACCTCCACTCCACCTACAGTGTTCAAGCACTGTACTTCCCACCTTCACTCCTCCTTCAGAATGCAGGCACTGAACTTCCCACCTCCACCTCACCTTCAGTACGCTGAGGTCAGTGGTCACGTGTGGTCATTCCTGTTCTAAGCTGTCTAGGATTAGCTTGGGGTGTTACCTAGCACTATGCCTTGTTATAGTGTTTGAGAATCTCACGTTAAAGTGTTGAAGAAGGAGATTTTACTTGTTCAGGAGGAAAATAGGAAGCTGAAGCCTTCATCTAAGTGGGTTTGGGAGTATGAAATGGTTGTAGCTGCTGTAGAAGAAAAAGTTACCAGCAGTGATTTTGATAGTGGCAGCTGCTTTAAGTGGCAAGTGTTTCACAATTCAGGAAGAAGGATGATAAGGAAGAAAAATAGAGAAGATGTGAAGGTAGAAAATCGATTCTTTGTTCTTTAGAACAGGTAAGAAGATTCTAATTGTATGAGATTCTCAGGTAAGATATATGGACTGTGCTTTTTTTGTAGCAGAGATAGAAAGGTCAGACAGAGAGTGTGCTTCCCAGGAGGTGGTGTTGGTGACATAGTCAGCAGGTTGGATAGTATTATGTCATGTAATGGGAACAAGCCCATTATCTGTCTTAGTTCTGGTGGAAACGCCATTGGAAATGGTAGGAGACAGGAGCTGCTGGATAAGTATAGGTCAGCCATAGATGTAGTCAGGCCTAAGGGAGGGATCCCAATCATTTGTATCATGTTGCCTGAAAAGGGAGTGAGCAATGAATAGATGTTTAGGGCAATTGGTATAAATTGCTGGCTAGACAGGTATTGCAAGGAACTTGCAATCCCAGTCATTGGAACATAATCTATGGCAAGCGCGATAAGTATGCAAGGGATGGGTTTCGTCTCTCTGGGGCTGGAGTAGTTGCATTAGCCAGTTCGATTGAGGGGGTTATTGGTTACATGTCTAGGACTTAAACTGATAGATTATAGAGGTAGGGGTGTCTGTGGGAAACAATCAGGTTGTAGTACTAGGGTTGAAAACAGCAGATATAACCAGGATACCTCAGAGATATGCTTGAAAGACAATATTCAAAATTAAGTTGCTAATAAATGCAAAGCAATTGATCAACAAACAAAGAGAGATAGTAGAGGGAAACGAGTGACTAGCTCCCTTAAGGTTTACTATACAAATAGTAGGAGTCTAAGAAGTAAGATAGATGAGCTAAGATTACTTGCAAGTGCAGGCAATATAGATATTATTGCTATAACAGAGACTTGACAGAACCAACTTGAAGAAACCATCTGCTTGACTTGGTTCTTGCCAGCAAAGATTCACTAATTAATAATCTTGAGGTTAATGATGAGCTTGGGTAAAATGATCACAAATCACTTAATTTCAATATATTGTGGAATTACCCAGTAAACTGCAATCAAGTCTCTGTCCAAGACTTTCGATTGGCTGATTTCTTGGGACTGAAAAATTACCTGGGTGGGTTAAATTGGGATGACCTGACTATGGGTCAGGTAGCTGGTGTTGGGTGCCAATATAACGTTTTTCAGAGCATAGTTCAAACTGCCCAGACAACTTTTGTTCCGAGTAGGGAAATTCGATTTAACAAAAATGATCCCAAATTGATGAACAATAGATTAAAACATCTCATTGGTCAAAAGAGAGGCATATATAGGCGTATCAAAAGAGGGGATGGGCTGTTAAGAAATCAATATATTAAATTAAAGAGAGAAATAAAAAAAGGAATAAGAAAAGCAAATGGGATTATGAGGCTAAGGTCGCAAGGGATTCGAAGACAAACCCAAAAGGGTTCTTTTAAGTATACAGAAGTAAGATTAGAGACAAGATAGGCCCACTTAAGAGTAACTCTGGTCAGATCACTGACAGTGATAAGGATATGTGTGAAATTTTCAATTCTTACTTCCTCTCAGTTTTTATTCAGGAAGATGCTAGCGAAATTCCAGAAATAATAGCTTATGTAGAACAAGACGATACTAAACTATGCACGATTGCAGTAACTAGTGACAGTCCTCAGACAAACAGAGAAATTAAAACCTAACAAATCCCCAGGCCCTGATGAATTGTTTGCAAGGGTTTTAAAGGAATGTAAAGAGGAACTTTGCAAATCTTTGGCTAATCTTTTCAGCATATCACTACAAACTGGCATAGTGCCTGTTAAGTGGAAAATGGCAAATGTAATACCTATTTACAAGGCAGGTAACAGGTTCGAACTATAGACCAATAAGCCTTGCCTCCGTAGTGGGAAAATTTATGGAATCAGTAATTGCCGAGGCAATTTGTAGCCACCTTGATAGGCATAAATTGATAAATCAATCTCAACACGGTTTTACTAAGAGGCGTTCCTGTCTTGCGAATTTGCTAACTTTTTTCACTAAGGTGTTTGAGGAGGTAGATCATGGTATTGAATATGATACTGTGTGTATGGACTTCTGTAAGGCTTTCGATAGAGTTCCACACCAGAGGCTATTGAGGAAACTTAAGGCACACGGAACAAGAGGAGAATTTTTTTCCTGGGTAGAGGTGTGATTGACAAATAGGCAGCAAAGAGTTTGCATAAATGGGGAGAAATCAGAATAGGGGCAGGTCACAAGCGGTGTTCCACAGGGGTCAGTGTTGGGCCCCTTGTTGTTCACAATTTACATAATCGATATAGATGAAGAAATAAATAGTGACATAAGCCAATTTGCTGATGACACCAAAATAGACCGTCCAATTCATTCTATTGATGACATTAGCGCACTCCAGGATGATTCGAATAGACTGATGCAATGGTTGGAGAAGTGGCAGATGCAGTTTAATATACACAAATGCAAAGTGCTAAATGTTGGACAGGACAATAACCATGCCACTTATAAACTGAATAGTGTAGACGTTAATACTACTGACTGTAAAAAGGATTTAGGAGTTCTGGTTAGCAGTATCTGAAACCAAGACAACAGTGCATAAGTGTTCACAATAAAGCTAACAGAATCCTTGGCTTCATATCAAGAAGTATAAATAATAGAACTCCTAAGGTTGTTCTTCAGCTCTTCATCAGAGTACAAAACAAATTCTGGCCACAAAATAGAGCGAAACACCAACGTCAAAGACCTGGGAGTGATCATGTCGGAGGATCTCACCTTCAAGGACCATAACATTGTATCAATCGCATCTGCTAGAAAAATGACAGGATGGATAATGAGAACCTTCAAAACTAGGGAGGCCAAGCCCATGATGACACTCTTCAGGTCACTTGTTCTATCTAGGCTGGAATATTGCTGCACACTAACAGCACCTTTCAAGGCAGGTGAAATTGCTGACCTAGAAAATGTACAGAGAACCTTCACGGCGCGCATAACGGAGATAAAACACCTCAATTACTGGGAGCGCTTGAGGTTCCTAAACCTGTATTCCCTGGAACGCAGGCGGGAGAGATACATGATTATATACACCTGGAAAATCCTAGAGGGACTAGTACCGAACTTGCACACGAAAATCACTCACTTGGCAGACGATGCAACATCCCCCCAATGAAAAGCAGGGGCGTCACTAGCACGTTAAGAGACCATACAATAAGTGTCAGGGGCCCGAGACTGTTCAACTGCCTCCCAGCATACATAATGGGGATTACCAACAGACCCCTGGCAGTCTTCAAGCTGGCACTGGACAAGCATCTAAAGTCGGTTCCTGACCAGCCGGGCTGTGGCTCGTACGTTGGTTTGCGTGCAGCCAGCAGCAACAGCCTGATTGATCAGGCTCTGATCCACCAGGAGGCCTGGTCACAGACCGGGCCGCGGGGGCGTTGACCCCCGGAACTCTCTCCAGGTAAACTCCAGGTATATATCCTTGGTTAGGCCTCATTTAGATTATGCTGCTCAGTTGTGGTCACCATATTACAGAATGGATATAAATGCACTGGAAAACGTAGAGAGGAGGATGACAAAGTTAATCCCATGTATCAGAAATCTTCTCTATGAGAATAGACTGAGGACCCTGGATCTGCACTCTCTAGAAAGGCGTAGAATTAGGGATACACAAATAACCCGCAAGTAAAAGAGAGAAGCTTACGACGACGTTTCGGTCCGATTTGGACCATTGACAAAATCACACTAACCAGAAGAGGAGCAGGACGGCTATATATAGGCAGGAAGAGGTGGTGGTGGTAGTAGTAGTAGTAGTAGTAGTAGTAGTAGTAGTAGTAGTAGTAGTAGTAGTAGTAGTAGTAGTAGTAGTAGTAGTAGTACAAGAATGGTATATAATACCGACAAGATGAAATTAAGACACATGCGCAACACCCGGGCATCCCCATCGTAGACGTTTCGCCATCCAGCCAGCCACTGGATGGCGAAACTGAAGTGTACAAATGGAAAACAGGAATAAATAAAGGGGATGTAAATAGCGTGCTGAAAATTTCCAGCCAAGACAGGACTCGCAGCAATGGTTTCAAGTTGGAAAAGTTCAGATTCAGGAAGGATATAGGAAAGTACTGGTTTGGTAATAGAGTTGTGGATGAGTGGAACAAACTCCCGAGTACAGTTATAGAGGCCAGAACGTTGTGTAGTTTAAAAATAGGTTGGATAAATACATGAGTGGGTGTGGGTGGGTGTGAGTTGGACCTGACTAGCTTGAGCTACCAGGTCTGGTACCGTGCTCCTTCCTTAAGTGGAAGTGACCTGACTAGGTGGTCATTGTTCTAGGCCGGGGGTGGTGGCATGGACCTGCTTCACATGGGTCAGTAGGCCTGTTGCAGTGTTCCTTCCTTCTTTCATATGTTCTTATAAGTCATCTAGATATGAAAATGTTGTGTTAATGGGTGACATAACTTTAGACAAATTGACTGGAACAATGTGACAGGAAATCTTAAGTCTAGTGTCTTTTTGATATGGTTCAGGATTGTTTTTTTAAACAGTTTGCGACAGAACCAGCTAGACAAAACAACCTGCTTGACTTGGTTCTTGCCAACAAATAATCACTAAATAATCTTGAGGTTAATGATGAGCTTGGGGAAAGCAATCACATATCGCTTAGTTTCAATATAGGAATTACCCAGATTACTGCAATCAAGTCTCTGTCACAGACTTCCATTTGGCCGATTTCATGGCCCGGAAAAATTACCTGGGTGGGCTAAATTGGGATGTTCTGACTATGGGTCAGGTAGGTGATCTTGGTTGCCAATGTGACGTTTTTCAGAGCATAGTTCTAGGTGCCCAGACAACTTTTGTTCCGAGTAGGGAAATTAGATCTAAAAAAATGATCCCAAGTGGATGAATAATAGTTTAAATCATCTCATTGGTCAAAAGAGAGAGGCATATATAGGCTTACCAAAAGAGGGGATGGGTAGTTAAGAAATCAATATATTCAGTTAAATAGAGAAGTCAAAAAAGGAATAAGAAAAGCTAAAAGGGATTATGAGGCTAAGGTCGCAAGGGACTCGAAGACTAACCCAAAAGGGTTATTTCAGGTATACAGAAGTACAGTACTTGCTTCCTCTCAGTTTTTATCCAGGAAGATACTAGCGAAATTCCAGAAATAATAAAATATGTAGAACAGGACCATATTAAGCTATGCACGATTGGGGTAACTAGTGACATGGTCCTCAGACAAATAGAGAAATTAAAACCTAACAAATCCCCAGGTCCTGATGAACTGTTTGCATGAGTTTTAAAGGAATGTAAAGAGGAACTTTGCAAACCTTTGGCTAATCTTTTTAACATATCAATACAAACTGGTATGGTGACACATAATTGGTAAATAGGAAATGTAATACCTATTTACAAGGCAAGTGACAGATCCTTAGCTTCGAACTATAGTGGGAAAATTTATGGAATCAATAATTTCCAAAGCAATTCGTAGCCATGCTGAAAGGTATAAATTGATTAATGAATCTCAGCATAGTTTTACAAAGGGGCGTTTCTCTCTTACGAATTTACTAACTTTCTTCACTAAGGTATTTGATGAGGTAGATCATGGTATTGAATACGATGTTGTGTATATGGACTTCAGTAAGGTTTCAATAAAATTCCACATCAGAGGCTATTGAGGAAACTTAACACACGAGGAATAGAAGGAGAATTTTTTTCCTGGGTAGAGGCATGGTTGACAAATAGGCAGCTGAGAGTTTGCATAAATGGGAAGAAATTAGAATGTGTTACTTCAAAAAGCTATGTTCTACAGGCGTCAGTGATGGGACCCTTGTTGTTCACAATTTACATAAATGACATAAATGAGGGATTAAATAGCGACATAAGCAAATTTGCTGATGACACCAAAATAGACTGTCATATTTCCAGAATGATTTGAATAAACTCATGCAATGGTCGGAAAAGTGACAGATGCAGGTTATTACAGACAAATGCAAAGTTCTAAATGTTGGAAAGGGTAATAACCATGCAACATATAAACTAAGTAATTTAGATCATAATATTACTGATGGTGGAGAGGAGGTGGCAAGTACAGTGCCTGTATGCTGAAGGTGAAAAATACAGTGCATGAACTCTGGAAGTGGGAAGTACAGTGCTTGTACTCTGAAGGTGGGGTAGAAGTGGAAAATACAGTGTCTGCAATCTGAGGTGGTGTATAGGTGGTAAGTACAGTGCCTGCACTCTGAAGGTGGGAAGGATGTGGGAAGTACAGGGCCTGCACTCTGAAGGTGGAGTGGAGGTGGGAAGTACAGCGACTGAACTCTTGAGCGGGATAGCGCAGTGCGTGCAATCTGAAGGAGGGGTGGAGGTGGAAAGTACAGTGCCTACACCTGCAGAGAGCAGGCACTGTACTTTCCACCTCCTCCTCACCTTCAGAGTGCAGGTACTCTATTTTCCAAATCCATTGTGCAGGCACTCTACTTTACACGTCTATCTCACCTTCAGAGTGCAGGCATTGTTCTCTCCATTTCCAGCCCACCTTCAGAATGCGGGCACAGTACTTCCAACCTCCACCCTTCCTTCAGAGTGCAAACACTGTACTTCCCAAAACCACTCCACCTTGAGAGTGCAGGCACTGTCATTCCCACCTCCACTCCTCCTTCAGACTGTAGGCACTGCACTTCCCTCCACTCCACTATCCTATTGCAGGCACTGTCCTTTCCATCTCCACCCTACCTTCAGAGTGCAGGAATTGCACTACCACCTCCAGAGTGCAGGCAATGTACTTTCCACCTTTACTCCACCTTCAGAGTGCAGTCACTGTACTATCCCCCTCAAGAGTGCAGTCACTGCACTTCTCACCTCCACTCCACCTTCAGAGTGCAAGCACTGTACTTCCCACCTCTACCCCAGCATCAGAGTGCAGACACTGCGCTTCCCACCTCCAGCCCACCTTCAGAGTGCAGGCACTGTACTTCCCACTTCCACCCCTCCTTCAGAGTGCACGCACTGTACTCTCCTCCTCCACTCCTTCTTCAGAGTGCAGGCACTGTACTTCCCTACTCCACCCCTCTTTCAAAGTGCAGGCTCTGTACTTTCCACCACTACCCCACCTTCAGAGTGCAGACTTCCCACTTCCATAGTGCATGCACCGTGTTTTCTCAATCCACTCCACCTGCATATTGCAGGCACTGTACTTTCCCCTCCAGATTGCAGTTACTGTTCTTCCCTCCTCCTCCTCCTCCTCACCTTCAGAGTGCAGGCACTGTACTTCCCACCTCAACCTCCACCTTCAGAGTGCAGGCACTGTACTTCGCACCTCCACCCCACCATCAGAGTGCAGGCACTGTACTTTCCACCTCCACGTCCACCATCAGAGTGCAGGCACTGTACTTCGCACCTCCACCCCACCATCAGAGTGCAGGCTTTGTACTTTCCAGCTCAAGAACTCATGTGTGGCTGACAATTTCTCTGAATCTCTTCATAAATGTTACGTTGCACTCACTGCAACATCACGTCAAGTCATAAACACTAGTCGCCTCCACTCATTCCTACCAAACACGCACACACGCTTGTTGGATGTCCAAGCCCCTCCCACACAATACTTTCTTTGCCCCTCCCTCTATACTTTCCAAGGATGACTTTTACCGTGTCTTCCTTCACTACAGACTTATGCACCCTTCAAGTCATCTAATTTTCCCCCATAGTTTCTATATGTACATAGCACCTCACTAACCTCTCCTCAGCATTCTGGATAAATACTTTCAGCAACGATGCAGCTTCTTCTAATCTCGATATTGCCAATTGTCAGTATAATATTCACACAACACATTGTTATAAGGCATGACATCACCAAAGCCTCCAGCCTCATGCGTCCTCCTGGCTGCAACATTCACAACGCAAGCTTCACACCCATATAAGAGTGTTGGTACAGTTGAACTCTCACTGTCTGCAACATTCACAACCCAAGCTTCACACCCATATAAGAGTGTTGGTACAGTTGAACTCTCACTGTCTGCAACATTCACAACCCAAGCTTCACACCCATATAAGAGTGTTGGTACAGTTGAACTCTCACTGTCTGCAACATTCACAACCCAAGCTTCACACCCATATAAGAGTGTTGGTACAGTTGAACTCTCACTGTCTGCAACATTCACAACCCAAGCTTCACACCCATATAAGAGTGTTGGTACAGTTGAACTCTCACTGTCTGCAACATTCACAACCCAAGCTTCACACCCATATAAGAGTGTTGGTACAGTTGAACTCTCACTGTCTGCAACATTCACAACGCAAGCTTCACACCCATATAAGAGTGTTGGTACAGTTGAACTCTCACTGTCTGCAACATTCACAACGCAAGCTTCACACCCATATAAGAGTGTTGGTACAGTTGAACTCTCACTGTCTGCAACATTCACAACGCAAGCTTCACACCCATATAAGAGTGTTGGTACAGTTGAACTCTCACACTTTTCACTTTTTGTCTCTATACACCACCAATGTTTTTTTCCTAACGAATTCTATGGTACAATTCATCTTTCATAGATCCATCTACAGACAAGTCCATTCCAAATATTTGAACATATTTACTTCATCCATTCTCTCTCTCTCTCTCTCTCTCTCTCTCTCTCTCTCTCTCTCTCTCTCTCTCTCTCTCTCTCTCTCTCTCTCTCTATATTTTTTTTTTTTTTTTTTTTTTTTTTTTTTTTTTTTATTTTTTTTTTTTTTTTTTTTTACACAGGGTTTGACAAGGTTAAGGATCCCTAACTTTATTGACAAGCTATTTACAGGTTAAGGATTCCTAACTTTATTGGCAAGCTAAGAGCTGTTACCTACATCAGCTCATTTGAAAGCATTTTTATTGTTATGAGACATACAAGTAGGGAACAGGATGAAGTTGGAGCCATCTGTGGGCCAGCATTTTCATTTGATCAACTGACTTTATCTCGTTGACATCATTATGCTGTACAAATGTGTTCCATACTCGAGTCATCCTGGGTATGTATGATCTCAAATGGAGTGATGTTCTGGAGAAGGGTACAGCCAGAGTGAAGTTGCTGCTTTCTGCCCGTCTTGTGGCATAAAAGCTTGTTTCACGCTGTCCTCGAAGTGGATCCAAGTGTGGTATTTTGACAATATTGGCCTTGTACATAACAGTAAGGCCACCCACATCCCTCCTATGTTGAAGGCTCTGCTGAAATGACAGATCTATCCAGGATGGGTCCAGGCGAGAGATGAGACGTCTTGCTCTGTTCTCTACTCTGTCAAGCAGTCGCAGATGAGAGGGGGGGGCAGGCAAACCAAGAAAGTGGAGCATACTGAAGGTGTGAGCGTACTTGTGCCTCGTACAGGATCTTGCAACCCCTACTGTCAAGCAGATGCGAGATACGGCGAAGTGCTGTAAGCTTCCTGGCTGCCTTGTTTGCAAGATTTACAACATGGTTCTTCATGGTTAGTTTGGAGTCAAATTTCACCCCAAGGATATCAACTTCTTCTCCAGGTGCCAACACCCTCCCATTCATCCTTACTACTGCCCCAGCATTACCATCGTGGTGCGTAGAGACGATCATCATTTGCATTTTCTCAGGTGCAAATGTTACTTGCCATCTATTCCCCAAGCTGATACAGCTCTCAGCTGGTGATTGATGTAGCTTAGAGCAGCTGGCATTTCTTCTCTTGGATAAGTGAATGTCAGTGTACAGTCGTCTGCATATGCATGTGATTCTGGGATGAGATGAGGAAGGTCGTTGAAGTAGACATTCCATAACAATGGACCCAGCACGCTTCCTTGTGGAACACTTTCCCCAATAGGATGTCTTGCTGATTCCGTTCCATTGAGAACTACACTTAGAGATCTACCATGAAGGTAATCACTGAGGAGACATAGCGTAGAGCCTGCAATTCCCAGTGCTTGAAGTTTTGCTAAGAGGCCCTGGTGCCACACCCGGTCGAAAGCGCCAGCAATGTCCAGTGCTACCACACAGCTGACTTTGGATTCATCCAGTGACTGGTGCCACTTAGTGGAGAGGTTTAACAACAGATCAGCAGCAGAGTAACCTTTCCTGAAGCCATATTGACGATCACAAAGTAGTTAGTGGTAGTCAAAAAACTCTGTCATTTGTCTTGAGATTATTGTCTCAAGGATCTTACCAGTGATTAACAGGAGTGACACTGGTCTGTAGTTGCTGATTTCTGCTCTTCTCTTCTTTTTGTGAACAGGGACTACATTTGCCTCTTTCCATAGAGAGGGCCATTTACACTGTACTAGGCAGTGCTGAAAGATGCGAGTTAGAGGTGCTGCTAGCTGGTCTGCACATCTTCTCAACAATCTTGGGCTCAACTTGTCTGGGCCCACAGCCTTTTCTTGGTCCAGCGATTTAAGAAGGAAATGCACCTCCTCCTACCTTATTGTCATTGTCACCACTGACAGTTTTGACACAGTTCTTGCAGCTAGCCAAGGAGGGACCCTTGCTGGATCAGGAACTTGCATTTTGGTAGCAAAGTGTTCAGCAAAGAGGTTCGCCTTCTCTTGCCTACTAGTAGAGGTGGTCCCATCCTGTCGATTTAGAGGTGGAATAAGTTCATCAGGCAGATAACCTTGTCTGTCCTTGACCAGGGACCACCAGGTTTTGGAGCCTACCCTACCTGATGCAAGCTTTCTTTTAGTGTCCACCTCCCATTTAGCAATGGCCCACTTTTGAACATCACCCATATGCCTACAGGCTTGCCTGTGCAAGTTCCTGTTATAGGTGGTAGGATGTCTCTTATACCTTCGCCATGCTTTGTACTTAGCAGTAGCAGCCTTTCTACAACGAAAGCCAAACCAAGGCTGATCTGTAGGCTTCGTCACATATTGCCGGTGAGGAATGTGTTCTTGTTGTAGATTAAGGATGTGTCCAGTGAAGGCTTTCACTTGGTTGTCAACATCCCCTTGGAGAAGAGCATTCCAATCGGTGGTGGCGAGCTCAGAGCAAAGGGCTGGCCAATTACCTCTTTCCCATAGCCAGGTTGTGCGTGTAGACTCCTCACCTCGTTCTGTTGGGATCTTAAGTGTCGTAAAAACAGCCATGTGGTCAGACGATCCAACGTAGCCGAGGGGTTGACAAGTCACTATGCCTTCTGCCAGATCACTCACTACTGGGTCAAGGGAGGAGCCAGAAATATGAGTAGGGAAATCAACAAAGTTTCTCATGTCAAACACTGCAAGAAGGTCATCAAAGTCCCTCTGTATAAGGTGCTGGTTGAGGTCACCAACAATTATAATATGTTGACAGTTGTGTTGTAGCAGAAGGGAGTCAATATTTTCCATTAGGAAGTTGATGGGGTCTGCGTGTTGCCACTGAGGTCTGTACATTGCACATGCTAGTACAGAGGTACTAGTGTTTATACAGAGCTTGAAGAACATCATTTCAAGATGTGTAGGGGTGGCAACATCAATGTGCTGGGCATGAACACTTTTAGAGAAGCACACAGCAACACCACCTCCTTGCCCTTGCCTGTCTCTTCTCATCCATGAGGTGTAGCCAGCAATTCTTGCAAAATTAGTGATGAAACCTCTAATGTTGGCCGACAGGATGCTGATAGACTGGCTCCTCATGATGAAGTGGTCAGCTTGAGATGGTGGGTGTGTAGGGAATGTAAGGTGCCTGCCCTTGAGAGAGGTAGGGTACTGAGGCAGCTGCAGGGATGTAGGTCTGTGGTCTTGTATAAGGCCCAATCCCACCTGCTGGGCTGGGATAGGAGTAGCTAAGTGGGTGACGTGTGAGAGTGTTCACCAATTCAGAGATCCTGCTGGTTTGTTCTGAGAACAGGTCTCTAAACAGGTGGCCCTGCCTGTCTAGTTCCTTTTTCTTCCGACACTGGTCCTCCTTATGTCCTTTCTTGTAGCAGTAATTACACCTGGTATCTCGCAGGCAGTTGTTGGCAGTGTGCCCCTTCCGGTGACAGCGAGAGCACAGCCTAGGTGCCTGGGAGGGTGGACTAGGATTTGTTGCACCTCCTGTGTTTTGCAGATTTGTCCTCAGATTCTCTCTCTCTCTCTCTCTCTCTCTCTCTCTCTCTCTCTCTCTCTCTCTCTCTCTCTCTCTCTCTCTCTCTCTCTCTCTCTCTCTCTCTCTCTCTCTCTCTCTCTCTCTCCCCCTCTCTCTCCCCTTCCAATATTATATCCAATTTTACATTACCAAATTATGTTGTTACCCTCATTACGTTGTTCTATCTTAAGTTCCCTTTCAATTTCCTTCTTTTACATACAATTCCAAATTGGTCCACTAACCTTTAAAACATTTCTTCAGCATCTCCCAAAAGCACAGTGTCATCAGCAAAGACCAAGTGTGACAATTCCTATTTCGTAATAGATTCTTTATCTTTCAATCTCGCTGCTATTCCCAACACCCTAGCACACACTTCTTTCAGAACCCAGTCTATAAACATGTTAAACTACAATGATGACATCATGCATTCCTAACTAATGCCTATTTTAACTAGAAAATCATCTCCATCTCTCCTATATTCCCTAACCAGAGCCTCACTATTCTCATAAAAAATTCTTAGGTGATTTAAGTAATCAACGACTTAATCCATACACATGCAACATCTACCACAATGCTCCCCTATCCACCCTATCACATGCTTTTTCTAAGTATTTTTATGCAACGATAATTTCCTTATCTATATCTAAATGTTGTTCACTTGCATGGTTCAGTATAAACACTTGGTTTACACACATCATATCCTTCCTAAAATCTTCTTCTTCATCTGCAAACCTTCTATCCTTAATTCTTTAAATGACAAATGTAGCATGCACTTTACCTGGTATACTCAACACTGTAGTTTCTCGGTAGTTTTACCCTTTCTCTCTTTAATCCCTATTTTTTTTATTCACGGGAACAATGTATGCAGTGTTTCAGTCGTAGTAGTAATGAAGTGGTAGTCGTAGTAGTAGTAATGGAGTGGTAGTCGTAGTAGTAGAAATGGAGTGGTAGTCGTAGTAGTAGTAATGGAGTGGTAGTCGTAGTAGTAGAAATGGAGTGGTAGTCGTAGTAGTAGAAATGGAGTGGCAGTCGTAGTAGTAGTAATGGAGTGGTAGTCGTAGTAGTAGAAATGGAGTGGTAGTCGTAGTAGTAGAAATGGAGTGGCAGTCGTAGTAGTAGTAATGAAGTGGTAGTCGTAGTAGTAGAAATGGAGTGGTAGTCGTAGTAGAAGTAATGGAGTGATAGTCGTAGTAGTAGCAGTGGAGTGGTAGTCGTAGTAGTAGTAATGGAGTGGTAGTCGTAGTAGTAGAAATGGAGTGGCAGTCGTAGTAGAAGTAATGGAGTGATAGTCGAAGTAGTAGCAGTGGAGTGGTAGTCGTAGTAGTAGTAATCGAGTGGTAGTCGTAGTAGTTGAAATGGAGTGGTAGTCGTAGTAGTATTAATGGAGTGGTAGTCGTAGTAGTAGTAATGAAGTGGTAGTCGTAGTAGTAGTAATGGAGTGGTAGTCGTAATAGTATTAATGGAGTGGTAGTCGTAGTAGAAGTAATGGAGTGGTAGTCGTAGTAGTATTAATGGAGTGGTAGTCGTAGTAGAAGTAATGGAGTGGTAGCCGTAGTAGTAGTAATGGAGTGGTAGTCGTAGTAGTAGAAATGGAGTGGCAGTAGTAGTAGAAGTAATGGAGTGATAGTCGAAGTAGTAGCAGTGGAGTGGTAGTCGTAGTAGTAGTAATCGAGTGGTAGTCGTAGTAGTAGTAATGGAGTGATAGTCGTAGTAGAAGTAATGGAGTGGTAGTCGTAGTAGTAGTAATGGAGTGATAGTCGTAGTAGTAGTAATCGAGTGATAGTCGTAGTAGTTGAAATGGAGTGGTAGTCGTAGTAGTATTAATGGAGTGGTAGTCGTAGTAGTAGTAATGAAGTGGTAGTCGTAGTAGTAGTAATGGAGTGGTAGTCGTAGTAGTATTAATGGAGTGGTAGTCGTAGTAGAAGTAATGGAGTGGTAGTCGTAGTAGTATTAATGGAGTGGTAGTCGTAGTAGAAGTAATGGAGTGGTAGCCGTAGTAGTAGTAATGGAGTGGTAGTCGTAGTAGTAGTAATGGAGTGGTAATCGTAGTAGTAGTAATGGAATGGTAGTCTGGAGTTTACCTGGAGAGAGTTTCGGGGGTCAACGCCCCCGCGGCCCGGTCTGTGACCAGGCCTCCTGGTGGATCACCGCCTGATCAACCAGGCTGTTGCTGCTGGCTGCACGCAAACCAACGTACGAGCCACAGCCCGGCTGATCAGGAACTGACTTTAGGTGCTTGTTCAGTGCCAGCTTGAAGACTGCCAGGGGTCTGTTGGTAATCCCCCTTATGTGTGCTGGGAGGCAGTTGAACAGTCTCGGGCCCCTGACACTTATTGTATGGTCTCTTAACGTGCTAGTGACACCCCTGCTTTTCATTGGGGGATGGTGCATCGTCTGCCAAGTCTTTTGCTTTCGTAGTGAGTGATTTTCGTGTGCAAGTTCGGTACTAGTCCCTCTAGGATTTTCCAGGTGTATATAATCATGTATCTCTCCCTCCTGCGTTCCAGGGAATACAGGTTTAGAAACCTCAAGCGCTCCCAGTAATTGAGGTGTTTTATCTCCGTTATGCGCGCCGTGAAAGTTCTCTGTACATTTTCTAGGTCGGCAATTTCACCTGCCTTGAAAGGTGCTGTTAGAGTGCAGCAATATTCCAGCCTAGATAGAACAAGTGACCTGAAGAGTGTCATCATGGGCTTGGCCTCCCTAGTTTTGAAGGTTCTCATTATCCATCCTGTCATTTTTCTAGCAGATGCGATTGATACAATGTTATGGTCCTTGAAGGTGAGATCCTCCGACATAATCACTCCCAGGTCTTTGACGTTGGTGTTTCGCTCTATTTCGTGGCCAGAATTTGTTTTGTACTCTGATGAAGATTTAATTTCCTCATGTTTACCATATCTGAGTAATTGAAATTTCTCATCGTTGAACTTCATATTGTTTTCTGCAGCCCACTGAAAGATTTGGTTGATGTCCGACTGGAGCCTTGCAGTGTCTGCAATGGAAGACACTGTCATGCAGATTCGGGTGTCATCTGCAAAGGAAGACACGGTGCTGTGGCTGACATCCTTGTCTATGTCGGATATGAGGATGAGGAACAAGATGGGAGCTAGTACTGTGCCTTGTGGAACAGAGCTTTTCACCGTAGCTGCCTCGGACTTTACTCTGTTGACGACTACTCTCTGTGTTCTGTTAGTGAGGAAATTATAGATCCATCGACCGACTTTTCCTGTTATTCCTTTAGCGCGCATTTTGTGCGCTATTACGCCATGGTCACACTTGTCGAAGGCTTTTGCAAAGTCTGTATATATTACATCTGCATTCTTTTTGTCTTCTAGTGCATTTAGGACCTTGTCGTAGTGATCCAGTAGTTGAGACAGACAGGAGCGACCTGTTCTAAACCCATGTTGCCCTGGGTTGTGTAACTGATGGGTTTCTAGATGGGTGGTGATCTTGCTTCTTAGGACCCTTTCAA
Source organism: Cherax quadricarinatus (assembly GCF_038502225.1). Classification (NCBI taxonomy): domain Eukaryota; kingdom Metazoa; phylum Arthropoda; class Malacostraca; order Decapoda; family Parastacidae; genus Cherax; species Cherax quadricarinatus. The sequence continues at coordinate 30,228,381 of NC_091333.1, read as the reverse complement.
AGATTTTTATGATATGGGATGTTAGTGCTATTGGTCTGTAGTTCTTTGCTGTTGCTTTACTGCCCCCTTTGTGGAGTGGGGCTATGTCTGTTGTTTTTAGTAACTGAGGGACGACCCCCGTGTCCATGCTCCCTCTCCATAGGATGGAAAAGGCTCGTGATAGGGGCTTCTTGCAGTTCTTGATGAACACAGAGTTCCATGAGTCTGGCCCTGGGGCAGAGTGCATGGGCATGTCATTTATCGCCTGTTCGAAGTCATTTGGCGTCAGGATAACATCGGATAGGCTTGTGTTAATCAAATTTTGTGGCTCTCTCATAAAAAATTCATTTTGATCTTCGACTCTCAGTCTGGTTAGCGGCTTGCTAAAAACTGAGTCATATTGGGACTTGAGTAGCTCACTCATTTCCTTGCTATCATCTGTGTAGGACCCATCTTGTTTAAGTAGGGGCCCAATACTGGGCGTTGTTCTCGATTTTGATTTGGCATAGGAGAAGAAATACTTTGGGTTTCTTTCGATTTCATTTATAGCTTTTAGTTCTTCCCGCGATTCCTGACTCCTAAAGGATTCTTTTAGCTTAAGTTCGATGCTTGCTATTTCTCTGACCAGTGTCTCCCTGCGCATTTCAGATATATTGACCTCTTTTAGCCGCTCTGTTATTCTTTTCCGTCGCCTGTAAAGGGAGCACCTGTCTCTTTCTATTTTACATCTACTCCTCCTTTTTCTTAGAGGAATAAGCCTTGTGCATACATCGAGTGCCACCGAGTTAATCTGTTCTAGGCATAAGTTTGGGTCTGTGTTGCTTAGTATATCTTCCCAGCTTATATCGGTTAGGACTTGGTTTACTTGGTCCCACTTTATGTTTTTGTTATTGAAGTTGAATTTGGTGAATGCTCCCTCGTGACTAGTCTCATTTTGTCGGTCTGGGGCTCCTCGCATACATGTCTGAACCTCAATTATGTTGTGATCTGAGTATATTGTTTTTGATATGGTGACATTTCTTATCAGATCATCATTGTTAGTGAATATGAGGTCTAGTGTATTCTCCAGTCTAGTAGGCTCTATTATTTGCTGGTTTAAATTGAATTTTGTGCAGAGATTTAAAAGCTCGTGTGAGTGTGAGTTTTCATCAGAGCTGCCTCCTGGTGTTATTACTGCAACAATATTATTTGCTATATTTCTCCATTTTAGGTGCCTTAAGTTGAAATCCCCCAGGAGCAAGATGTTGGGTGCAGGAGCTGGAAGATTTTCCAGACAGTGGTCAATTTTTAACAGCTGTTCCTGGAACTGCTGGGATGTTGCATCCGGAGGCTTGTAGACTACCACAATGACTAGGTTTTGGTTCTCGACCTTTACTGCTAAAACTTCCACTACGTCATTTGAGGCATTAAGCAGTTCTGTGCAAACAAGTGACTCTGCAATGTACAGGCCAACCCCCCCCCCCTTTTGCCTGTTCACTCTGTCACATCTGTATAGGTTGTAACCTGGGATCCATATTTCATTGTCCAAGTGATCCTTTATGTGGGTCTCAGTGAAAGCCGCGAACATTGCCTTTGCCTCTGCAAGCAGTCCACGGATGAAAGGTATTTTGTTGTTTGTTGCTGGCTTTAGACCCTGTATATTTGCAAAGAAGAATGTTATCGGACTGGTGGTATTGTTGGTACTGGGGGGGGATTTTTTTTCCGGCATTAGTATCTGTATCTGTTGGTTTGGAGTGGAGGCCATCGACTGTGGTTCCACTCCAGGAATGACTGGATTTGGTGTACGATTTCTGCCATTTCCTGCCAGTTTTTTTTCCTTCCTGGCACTAAAAAACCTCTCCCTCTTGAGTGGCTGTGGCTACCCAGGTTTTCCCATGGCCTGGATGTTTTGTATCTTTTTGTCCCCTTTAGATGGTATGCCTGGCAATTTAAGTTATAGCACAGTCTTTCCTGTACTGAAGAGGTACACATTTCAGGGTGAAAAAGCTTACAGGAAGGGAGTTTGCATTTTCCTGTTGTCATATGGGCATGGCATTTTCTAGGGTGGTCATAGTTGCACGTCCCATCTGTTTTTCCAGATTTCCCATGCCAGCAGATACCAAGTGCATAGTATGTGCACAGGCTTGGTTTCCGCTTGCCTTTGGTTTCTGTGACTGTATTCCCTGTTGGTGCATGTTTCCCTGTCTTACTTCTATCCTCCCTAGCACCAACAATGGAGCTCCCACCAGTTGTTTTTGGTAATTTATCCTCACTATTGTTATTGGAGTCCTCTTGTTTGCTATTTCCTGCGGTATTTCTAGTTTGCAATATTGGTTTTATCTTATCTTTGACTACACTTGTTTCCCTACTATGGCTCCTGTCCCCTATGAGGTCATTTATATGTATTCCTTCCTGCGTATAATTCCCGACTACCTGGACAAAATCTCCAGCTTCACCATTACTGTCTCCCAGGACAGTATCTCCAGCTTCACCATTTCTGTCTCCCAGGACAGCACCTCCAGCTTCACCATTACTGTCTCCCAGGACAGCACCTCCAGCTTTACTATTACTGTCTCCCAGGACATCACCTCCAGCCTTACAGTTTGTGACTACATGGCCAGTATCAAGGGCAGTACCATTCAGCCCAGACTTTTTATGTTCCCATCTGTTGTAGAAAGCTTCCAGGTTTTCTATGAAAGCAGCTTTGATGTTGTCCTCTTTTAATACCCTTGTGATTTTAGTCCACAGATTTTCCTCATTTGGGCATACCCAGAAACACTTCTCTGTTTTAATACTGTTTGTAGCTAGTTCTGGGATATCTGCACAAGGGGCGTGACACCAATTTCCACAAAAATGACAATTTATCCATGTGGAAGCCCGTTTGTTTGACTGACCACAGACTACACACAGCTTCATAATGATTTGAATGGTTGATTTACTGCAATTCTACTAGCAACCTCTTGAATATTATATTAATAACCTTAAATGAAGCTCTAGCTATTTGTATTTCTGTTTCTAACTCTTTTTGTATATTGGACAGCTTACCGTCACGTTCCTGATTTTTAATGTTTGTGTTTATAAGGGCGCCTACAACCCCATCCGTTTACAGTCTGCTTTATTGTCCAACGAAACTGTTTGAAACCAGTCCCGGGTTCGGACCAGTCAAGGGTTCGGACCAGTCAAGGGTCCGGACCAGTCGATCTGCTCTGATCAGTGGGTCACTTATTTAAAACATACTGGTCGGTGATTTGAGCTAACACATGAAGGATCTACTGGAAATTATCTACCCGAGTAATATGTGATTTGACTGATACAAAAGTATAACTTGCGTGTTGAAGAGCCGGTGATATCTGGCAGCTCCTACAATGACGAACGGTCACCTCCTTGTTTATCAATCGCTGTATCTGGCTTTTCTATTTTTTTTTTTTTTTCCGTCTCCACCGCAATAAATGCTATATTATCACTATAGTTGACTGGTGCAAATTTTGGAGGAAGGACGCTTTTTCTGTAGTAATAATTGCTTCTCGTTGTGTATATTGCGACCGCTGGTAACTACAGGTTATATGAAATTCACAGTAACGTCTCGTATTTCAAGAAAAAAGAAACTAATGAAAGTCACTCCACTTCACTAAGTACCATTATAATACTGGTTAGTTGCTACTACAACACTGTATTCTGCTATTCACTGGTATCACTAGATTATATGCGAGTACACTAGCAGGCCAGGAAGATTATTAAAAACAGCTGACCTGTGGTAAGTTTCTGGCGACTTCTGGCACCTTCCTCTATAGGCTTATCACTTCATTTACAAATTCACCTGTTTTCAAATGACACTTTAGCCTTTATCATCAATATACTAGGGAGCCACTGTAGTATACACTATACACTATGTATACTCAATGTTATCAGGGAGACTTTCTTTCCTCTGACATGAAAAGTTCAATTATTATTATTTTTTTCCACACGGGACACAGGCCTATGATTCCCCTCTGGCAGTAAACTCTGCTACGCAGTGCACACTAATTCTCCTTTTTTGACTCAGTATATAATGTTTTCCGCCCAAGATTGGTTCCAGGCGCTAGAGGGATGTATCGTATAGGATTGATGACACAAATTAAAGTTCTAGCACGTAAGAGCGACCGTGAAAACACGAGAAAACCCGGAGCACAACGAGGCACGCTGACACGCTGACACTCTCTCGTAGTAGTAGTCGTAGTAGTAGTCGTAGTAGTAGTAATGGAGTGGTAGCCGTAGTAGTAGTAATGGAGTGGCAGTCGTAGTAGTAGCAATGGAGTGGTAGTCGTAGTAGTAGTAATGGAGTGATAATCGTAGTAGTAGTAATGGAATGGTAGTCGTAGTAGTAGTAATGGAGTGGTAGTCGTAGTAGCAGTAATTGAGTGGTAGTCGTAGTAGTAGTAATGGAGTGGTAGCCGTAGTAGTAGTAATGGAATGGTAGTCGTAATAGTAGTAATGGAGTGGTAATCGTAGTAGCAGTAATGAAGTTGTAGTCGTAGTAGTAGTAATGTAGTGACAGTCGTAGTAGTAGTAATGGAATGGTAGTCGTAGTAGTAGTAATGGAGTGGTAATCGTAGTAGTAGCAGCAATGGAGTGGTAGTCGTAGTAGTAGAAATGGAGTGGTAGTCGTAGTAGAAGTAATGGAGTGATAGTCGTAGTAGTAGCAGTGGAGTGGTAGTCGTAGTAGTAGTAATGGAGTGGTAGTCGTAGTAGAAGTAATGGAATGGTAGTCGTAGTAGTAGTAATGGAGTGGTAGTCTCAGTAGCAGTAATTGAGTAGTAGTCGTAGTAGTAGTAATGGAGTGGTAGCCGTAGTAGTAGTAATGGAGTGATAGTCGTAGTAGTAGTAATGGAGTGATAGTCGTAGTAGTAGAAATGGAGTGGTAGTCGTAGTAGAAGTAATGGAGTGATAGTCGTAGTAGTAGTAATGGAGTGATAGTCGTAGTAGTAGAAATGGAGTGGTAGTCGTAGTAGAAGTAATGGAGTGATAGTCGTAGTAGTAGCAGTGGAGTAGTAGTCGTAGTAGTAGTAGTAATGGAGTGGTAGTCGAAGTAGTAGTAATGGAGTGATAGTCGTAGTAGTAGTAATCGAGTGATAGTCGTAGTAGTTGAAATGGAGTGGTAGTCGTAGTAGTAGTAATGGAGTGGTAGTCGTAGTAGTAGTAATGAAGTGGTAGTCGTAGTAGTAGTAATGGAGTGGTAGTCGTAGTAGTATTAATGGAGTGGTAGTCGTAGTAGAAGTAATGGAGTGATAGTCGTAGTAGTAGAAATGGAGTGGTAGTCGTATTAGCAGCAATGGAGCGGTAGTGGTAGTAGTAGTAATGGAGTGGTAGTCGTATGAGTAGTAATGGAGTGGTAGTCGTAGTAGTAGCATTGGAGTGGTAGCCGTAGTAGTAGTAATGGAGTGGTAGTCGTAGTAGTAGTAATGGAGTGGTAATCGTCGTAGTAGTAATGGAGTGGCAGTCGTAGTAGTAGCAATGGAGTGGTAGTCGTAGTAGTAGTAATGGAGTGATAATCGTAGTTGTAGTAATGGAATGGTAGTCGTAGTAGTAGTAATGGAGTGGTAGTCGTAGTAGCAGTAATTGAGTGGTAGTCGTAGTAGTAGTAATGGAGTGGTAGCCGTAGTAGTAGTAATGGAATGGTAGTCGTAATAGTAGTAATGGAGTGGTAATCGTAGTAGCAGTAATGAAGTTGTAGTCGTAGTAGTAGTAATGCAGTGACAGCCGTAGTAGTAGTAATGGAATGGTAGTCGTAGTAGTAGTAATGGAGTGGTAATCCTAGTAGTAGTAGTAATGGAGTGGTAGTCGTAGTAGTAGAAATGGAGTGGTAGTCGTAGTAGAAGTAATGGAGTGATAGTCGTAGTAGTAGCAGTGGAGTGGTAGTCGTAGTAGTAGTAATGGAGTGGTAGTCGTAGTAGTAGGTATGGAGTGACAGTCGTAGTAGTAGTAATGGAGTGGTAGTCGTAGTAGTAGTAATGAAGTGATAGTCGTAGTAGCAGTAATGGAGAGGTAGTCGTAGTAGTAGTAATGGAGTGGTACTCATAGTAGTAGTAATGAAGTGGTAGTCCTAGTAGTAGTAATGAAGTGATAGTCGTAGTAGTAGTAATGGAATGGTAGTAGTAGTAGTAGTAATGAAGTGGTGGTCGCAGTAGTAGTAATGGAGTGGTAGTCGTAGTAGTAGTAATGGAGTGGTAGTCGTAGTAGAAGTAATGGAGTGATAGTCGTAGTAGTAGAAATGGAGTGGTAGTCGTAGTAGTAGTAATGGAGTGGTAGTCGTAGTAGTAGTAATGAAGTGGTAGTCGTAGTAGTAGTAATGGAGTGGTAGTCGTAGTAGTAGTAATGGAGTGGTAGTCGTAGTAGAAGTAATGGAGTGATACTCGTAGTAGTAGAAATGGAGTGGTAGTCGTAGTAGAAGTAATGGAGTGATAGTCGTAGTAGTTGAAATGGAGTGGTAGTCGTAGTAGTAGTAATGGAGTGGTAGTCGTAGTAGTAGTAATGAAGTGGTAGTCGTAGTAGAAGTAATGGAGTGGTAGTCGTAGTAGTAGTAATGGAGTGGTAGTCGTAGGAGTAGTAATGTAGTGGTAGTCGTAGTATTAGCAATGGAGTGGTAGCCGTAGTAGTAGTAATGGAGTGGTAGTCTTAGTAGAAGTAATTGAGTAGTAGTCGTAGTAGTAGTAATGGAGTGGTAGTCATAGTAGTAGCAATGGAGTGGTAGTCGTAGTAGTAGTATTGGAGTGGTAATCGTAGTAGTAGTAATGGAATGGTAGTCGTAGTAGTAGTAATGGAGTGGTAGTCTTAGTAGCAGTAATTGAGTAGTAGTCGTGGTAGTAGTAATGGAGTGGTAGCCGTAGTAGTAGTAATGGAATGGTAGTCGTAATAGTAGTAATGGAGTGGTAATCGTAGTAGCAGTAATGAAGTTGTAGTCGTAGTAGTAGTAGTAATGGAGTGACAGTTGTAGTAGTAGTAATGGAATGGTAGTCGTAGTAGTAGTAATGGAGTGGTAATCGTAGTAGTAGTAATGGAGTGGTAGTCGTAGTAATAGTAATGGAGTGGTAGTCATAGTAGTAGTAATGGAGTGGTAGTCGTAGTAGTAGTAGTAGTAATGGAGTGGTAGTCGAAGTAGTAGTAATGGAGTGATAGTCGTAGTAGTAGTAATCGAGTGATAGTCGTAGTAGTTGAAATGGAGTGGTAGTCGTAGTAGTAGTAATGGAGTGGTAGTCGTAGTAGTAGTAATGAAGTGGTAGTCGTAGTAGTAGTAATGGAGTGGTAGTCGTAGTAGTATTAATGGAGTGGTAGTCGTAGTAGAAGTAATGGAGTGATAGTCGTAGTAGTAGAAATGGAGTGGTAGTCGTATTAGCAGCAATGGAAAGGTAGTGGTAGTAGTAGTAATGGAGTGGTAGTCGTATGAGTAGTAATGGAGTGGTAGTCGTAGTAGTAGCATTGGAGTGGTAGGCGTAGTAGTAGTAATGGAGTGGTAGTCGTAGTAGTAGTAATGGAGTGGTAATCGTCGTAGTAGTAATGGAGTGGCAGTCGTAGTAGTAGCAATGGAGTGGTAGTCGTAGTAGTAGTAATGGAGTGATAATCGTAGTTGTAGTAATGGAATGGTAGTCGTAGTAGTAGTAATGGTGTGGTAGTCGTAGTAGCAGTAATTGAGTGGTAGTCGTAGTAGTAGTAATGGAGTGGTAGCCGTAGTAGTAGTAATGGAATGGTAGTCGTAATAGTAGTAATGGAGTGGTAATCGTAGTAGCAGTAATGAAGTTGTAGTCGTAGTAGTAGTAATGTAGTGACAGTCGTAGTAGTAGTAATGGAATGGTAGTCGTAGTAGTAGTAATGGAGTGGTAATCCTAGTAGTAGTAGTAATGGAGTGGTAGTCGTAGTAGTAGAAATGGAGTGGTAGTCGTAGTAGAAGTAATGGAGTGATAGTCGTAGTAGTAGCAGTGGAGTGGTAGTCGTAGTAGTAGTAATGGAGTGGTAGTCGTAGTAGTAGGTATGGAGTGATAGTCGTAGTAGTAGTAATGGAGTGGTAGTCGTAGTAGTAGTAATGAAGTGATAGTCGTAGTAGCAGTAATGGAGTGGTAGTCGTAGTAGTAGTAATGGAGTTGTACTCGTAGTAGTAGTAATGAAGTGGTAGTCCTAGTAGTTGTAATGAAGTGATAGTCGTAGTAGTAGTAATGGAATGGTAGTCGTAGTAGTAGTAATGAAGTGGTAGTCGCAGTAGTAGTAATGGAGTGGTAGTCGTAGTAGTAGTAATGGAGTGGTAGTCGTAGTAGAAGTAACGGAGTGATAGTCGTAGTAGTAGAAATGGAGTGGTAGTCGTAGTAGTAGTAATGGAGTGGTAGTCGTAGTAGTAGTAATGAAGTGGTAGTCGTAGTAGTAGTAATGGAGTGGTAGTCGTAGTAGTAGTAATGGAGTGGTAGTCGTAGTATAAGTAATGGAGTGATACTCGTAGTAGTAGAAATGGAGTGGTAGTCGTAGTAGAAGTAATGGAGTGATAGTCGTAGTAGTTGAAATGGAGTGGTAGTCGTAGTAGTAGTAATGGAGTGGTAGTCGTAGTAGTAGTAATGAAGTGGTAGTCGTAGTAGAAGTAATGGAGTGGTAGTCGTAGTAGTAGTAATGGTGTGGTAGTCGTAGGAGTAGTAATGTAGTGGTAGTCGTAGTATTAGCAATGGAGTGGTAGCCGTAGTAGTAGTAATGGAGTGGTAGTCTTAGTAGCAGTAATTGAGTAGTAGTCGTAGTAGTAGTAATGGAGTGGTAGTCATAGTAGTAGCAATGGAGTGGTAGTCGTAGTAGTAGTATTGGAGTGGTAATCGTAGTAGTAGTAATGGAATGGTAGTCGTAGTAGTAGTAATGGAGTGGTAGTCTTAGTAGCAGTAATTGAGTAGTAGTCGTGGTAGTAGTAATGGAGTGGTAGCCGTAGTAGTAGTAATGGAATGGTAGTCGTAATAGTAGTAATGGAGTGGTAATCGTAGTAGCAGTAATGAAGTTGTAGTCGTAGTAGTAGTAGTAATGGAGTGACAGTTGTAGTAGTAGTAATGGAATGGTAGTCGTAGTAGTAGTAATGGAGTGTTAATCGTAGTAGTAGTAATGGAGTGGTAGTCGTAGTAATAGTAATGGAGTGGTAGTCATAGTAGTAGTAATGGAGTGGTAGTCGTAGTAGTAGTAGTAGTAGTAATGGAGTGGTAGTCGTAGTAGTAATAATGGAGTGGTAATCGTAGTAGTAGTAATGGAGTGGTAGTCGTAGTAGTAGCAATGGAGTGGTAGTCGTAGTAGTACTAATGGAGTGGTAATCGTAGTAGTAGTAATGGAATGGTAGTCGTAGTAGTAGTAATGGAGTGGTAGTCATAGTAGTAGTAATGGAGTGGTAGTTTTAGTAGTAGTATTGGAGTGGTAATCGTAGTAGTAGTAATGGAATGGTAGTCGTAGTAGTAGTAATGGAGTGGTAGTCTTAGTAGCAGTAATTGAGTAGTAGTCGTGGTAGTAGTAATGGAGTGGTAGCCGTAGTAGTAGTAATGGAATGGTAGTCGTAATAGTAGTAATGGAGTGGTAATCGTAGTAGCAGTAATGAAGTTGTAGTCGTAGTAGTAGTAGTAATGGAGTGACAGTTGTAGTAGTAGTAATGGAATGGTAGTCGTAGTAGTAGTAATGGAGTGGTAATCGTAGTAGTAGTAATGGAGTGGTAGTCGTAGTAATAGTAATGGAGTGGTAGTCATAGTAGTAGTAATGGAGTGGTAGTCGTAGTAGTAGTAGTAGTAGTAATGGAGTGGTAGTCGTAGTAGTAATAATGGAGTGGTAATCGTAGTAGTAGTAATGGAGTGGTAGTCGTAGTAGTAGCAATGGAGTGGTAGTCGTAGTAGTACTAATGGAGTGGTAATCGTAGTAGTAGTAATGGAATGGTAGTCGTAGTAGTAGTAATGGAATGGTAGTCGTAGTAGTAGTAATGGAGTGGTAGTCTTAGTAGCAGTAATTGAGTAGTAGTAATGGAATGGTAGTCGTAGTAGTAGTAATGGAGTGGTAGTCATAGTAGTAGTAATGGAGTGGTAGTTGTAGTAGTAGTAATGGAGTGGTAGTCGTAGTAGTAGCAATGGAGTGGTAGTCTTAGTAGCAGTAATGGAGTGGTAATCGTAGTAGTAGTAATGGAGTGGTAGTCGTAGTAGTAGCAATGGAGTGGTAGTCGTAGTAGTAGTATTGGAGTGGTAATCGTAGTAGTAGTAATGGAATGGTAGTCGTAGTAGTAGTAACGGAGTGGTAGTCTTAGTAGCAGTAATTGAGTAGTAGTCGTAGTAGTAGTAATGGAGTGGTAGCCGTAGTAGTAGTAATGGAATGGTAGTCGTAATAGTAGTAATGGAGTGGTAATCGTAGTAGCAGTAATAAAGTTGTAGTCGTAGTAGTAGTAGTAATGGAGTGACAGTCGTATTAGTAGTAATGGATTGGTAGTCGTAGTAGTAGTAATGGAGTGGTAATCGTAGTAGTAGTAAAGGAGTGGTAGTCGTAGTAGTAGTAATGGAGTGGTAGTCATAGTAGTAGTAATGGAGTGGTCGTCGTAGTAGTAGTAGTAGTAATGGAGTGGTAGTCGTAGTAGTAGTAATGGAGTGGTAATCGTAGTAGTTGTAATGGAGTGGTAGTCGTAGTAGTAGCAATGGAGTGGTAGTCGTAGTAGTAGTAATGGAGTGGTAATCGTAGTAGTATTAATGGAATGGTAGTCGTAGTAGTAGTAATGGAGTGGTAGTCATAGTAGTAGTAATGGAGTGGTAGTTGTAGTAGTAGTAATGGAGTGGTAATCGTAGTAATAATAATGGAAAGGTAGTCGTAGTAGTAGTAATGGGGTGGTAGTCGTAGTAGTAGTAATGGAGTGGTAATCGTAGTAGTAGTAATGGAATGGTAGTCGTAGTAGTAGCAGTAATGGAGTGGTAGTCGTAGTAGTAGTAATGGAGTGGTAGTCGTAGTAGTAGCAATTGAGTGGTAGTAGCTATAGTAGTAGCAATGGAGTGGTAGTCGTAGTAGTAGTAGTGGAGTGGTAGTAGTAGTAGTAGTTGTAGTGGAGTGGTAGTAGTAGTAGTAGTAGTAGTAGTAGTAGTAGTGGAGTGGTAGTAGTAGTAGTGGAGTGGTAGTAGTAGTAGTGGAGTGGTAGTCGTAGTAGCAGAAGTGGAGTTAGTGTAAAGACAAGACAAAGAAACACTGCAGGAGAGATAAAGGCCAACGAGGGGTAGGACAGAGAAACACTGCAGGAGAGATAAAGGCCCACTAGGGGTAGGACAGAGAAACACTGCAGGGGAGATAAAGGCCCACGAGGGGTAGGACAGAGAAACACTGCAGGGGAGATAAAGGCCCACTAGGGGTAGGACAGAGAAACACTGCAGGGGAGATAAAGGCCCACGAGGGGTAGGACAGAGAAACACTGCAGGAGAGATAAAGGCCCACGAGGGGTAGGACAAAGAAACACTGCAGGGGAGATAAAGGCCCACGAGGGGTAGGACAGAGAAACACTGCAGGAGAGATAAAGGCCCACGAGGGGTAGGACAAAGAAACACTGCAGGAGAGATAAAGGCCCACGAGGGGTAGAACAAAGAAACACTGCAGGAGAGATAAAGGCCCACGAGGGGTAGGACAAAGAAACACTGCAGGGGAGATAAAGGCCGACGAGGGGTAGGACAAAGAAACACTGCAGGGGAGATAAAGGCCCACGAGGGGTAGGACAAAGAAACACTGCAGGGGAGATAAAGGCCTACGAGGGGTAGGACAAAGAAACACTGCAGGGGAGATAAAGGCCCACGAGGGGTAGGACAAAGAAACACTGCAGGGGAGATAAAGGCCCACGAGGGGTAGGACAAAGAAACACTGCAGGGGAGATAAAGGCCCACGAGGGGTAGGACAAAGAAACACTGCAGGGGAGATAAAGGCCCACGAGGGGTAGGACAAAGAAACACTGCAGGGGAGATAATGGCCCACGAGGGGTAGGACAAAGAAACACTGCAGGAGAGATAAAGGCCCACGAGGGGTAGGACAGAGAAACACTGCAGGGGAGATAAAGGCCCACGAGGGGTAGGACAAAGAAACACTGCAGGAGAGATAAAGGCCCACGAGGGGTAGGACAGAGAAACACTGCAGGGGAGATAAAGGCCCACGAGGGGTAGAACAAAGAAACACTGCAGGAGAGATAAAGGCCCACGAGGGGTAGGACAGAGAAACACTGCAGGGGAGATAAAGGCCCACGAGGGGTAGGACAAAGAAACACTGCAGGAGAGATAACGGCTCACGAGGGGTAGGACAGAGAAACACTGCAGGGGAGATAAAGGCCCACGAGGGGTAGGACAGAGAAACACTGCAGGGGAGATGAAGGCCCACGAGGGGTAGGACAGAGAAACACTGCAGGGGAGATAAAGGCCCACGAGGGGTAGGACAGAGAAACACTGCAGGGGAGATAAAGGCCCACAAGGGGTAGGACAAAGAAACACTGCAGGAGAGATAACGGCTCACGAGGGGTAGGACAGAGAAACACTGCAGGAGAGATAAAGGCCCACGAGGGGTAGGACAGAGAAACACTGCAGGGGAGATAAAGGCCCACGAGGGGTAGGACAGAGAAACACTGCAGGGGAGATAAAGGCCCACGAGGGGTAGGACAGAGAAACACTGCAGGAGAGATAAAGGCCCACGAGGGGTAGGACAGAGAAACACTGCAGTGGAGATAAAGGCCCACGAGGGGTTGGACAGAGAATCACTGCAGGGGAGATAAAGGCCCACGAGGGGTAGGACAGAGAAACACTGCAGGAGAGATAAAGGCCCACGAGGGGTAGGACAGAGAAACACTGCAGGAGAGATAAAGGCCCACGAGGGGTAGGACAGAGAAACACTGCAGTGGAGATAAAGGCCCACGAGGGGTTGGACAGAGAATCACTGCAGGGGAGATAAAGGCCCACGAGGGGTAGGACAGAGAAACACTGCAGGAGAGATAAAGGCCCACGAGGGGTAGGACAGAGAAACACTGCAGGAGAGATAAAGGCCCACGAGGGGTAGGACAAAGAAACACTGCAGGAGAGATAAAGGCCCACGAGGGGTAGAACAAAGAAACACTGCAGGAGAGATAAAGGCCCACGAGGGGTAGGACAAAGAAACACTGCAGGGGAGATAAAGGCCGACGAGGGGTAGGACAAAGAAACACTGCAGGGGAGATAAAGGCCCACGAGGGGTAGGACAAAGAAACACTGCAGGGGAGATAAAGGCCTACGAGGGGTAGGACAAAGAAACACTGCAGGGGAGATAAAGGCCCACGAGGGGTAGGACAAAGAAACACTGCAGGGGAGATAAAGGCCCACGAGGGGTAGGACAAAGAAACACTGCAGGGGAGATAAAGGCCCACGAGGGGTAGGACAAAGAAACACTGCAGGGGAGATAAAGGCCCACGAGGGGTAGGACAAAGAAACACTGCAGGGGAGATAATGGCCCACGAGGGGTAGGACAAAGAAACACTGCAGGAGAGATAAAGGCCCACGAGGGGTAGGACAGAGAAACACTGCAGGGGAGATAAAGGCCCACGAGGGGTAGGACAAAGAAACACTGCAGGAGAGATAAAGGCCCACGAGGGGTAGGACAGAGAAACACTGCAGGGGAGATAAAGGCCCACGAGGGGTAGAACAAAGAAACACTGCAGGAGAGATAAAGGCCCACGAGGGGTAGGACAGAGAAACACTGCAGGGGAGATAAAGGCCCACGAGGGGTAGGACAAAGAAACACTGCAGGAGAGATAACGGCTCACGAGGGGTAGGACAGAGAAACACTGCAGGGGAGATAAAGGCCCACGAGGGGTAGGACAGAGAAACACTGCAGGGGAGATGAAGGCCCACGAGGGGTAGGACAGAGAAACACTGCAGGGGAGATAAAGGCCCACGAGGGGTAGGACAGAGAAACACTGCAGGGGAGATAAAGGCCCACAAGGGGTAGGACAAAGAAACACTGCAGGAGAGATAACGGCTCACGAGGGGTAGGACAGAGAAACACTGCAGGAGAGATAAAGGCCCACGAGGGGTAGGACAGAGAAACACTGCAGGGGAGATAAAGGCCCACGAGGGGTAGGACAGAGAAACACTGCAGGGGAGATAAAGGCCCACGAGGGGTAGGACAGAGAAACACTGCAGGAGAGATAAAGGCCCACGAGGGGTAGGACAGAGAAACACTGCAGTGGAGATAAAGGCCCACGAGGGGTTGGACAGAGAATCACTGCAGGGGAGATAAAGGCCCACGAGGGGTAGGACAGAGAAACACTGCAGGAGAGATAAAGGCCCACGAGGGGTAGGACAGAGAAACACTGCAGGAGAGATAAAGGCCCACGAGGGGTAGGACAGAGAAACACTGCAGTGGAGATAAAGGCCCACGAGGGGTTGGACAGAGAATCACTGCAGGGGAGATAAAGGCCCACGAGGGGTAGGACAGAGAAACACTGCAGGAGAGATAAAGGCCCACGAGGGGTAGGACAGAGAAACACTGCAGGAGAGATAAAGGCCCACGAGGGGTAGGACAGAGAAACACTGCAGGGGAGATAAAGGCCCACGAGGGGTAGAGCAAAGAAACACTGCAGGAGAGATAAAGGCCCACGAGGGGTAGGACAGAGAAACACTGCAGGGGAGATAAAGGCCCACGAGGGGTAGAGCAAAGAAACACTGCAGGAGAGATAAAGGCCCACGAGGGGTAGGACAAAGAAACACTGCAGGAGAGATAAAGGCCCACGAGGGGTAGGACAAAGAAACACTGCAGGAGAGATAAAGGCCCACGAGGGGTAGAACAAAGAAACACTGCAGGAGAGATAAAGGCCCACGAGGGGTAGGACAAAGAAACACTGCAGGAGAGATAAAGGCCCACGAGGGGTAGGACAAAGAAACACTGCAGGAGAGATAAAGGCCCACGAGGGGTAGGACAGAGAAACACTGCAGGGGAGATAAAGGCCCACGAGGGGTAGAACAAAGAAACACTGCAGGAGAGATAAAGGCCCACGAGGGGTAGGACAGAGAAACACTGCAGGGGAGATAAAGGCCCACGAGGGGTAGGACAAAGAAACACTGCAGGAGAGATAACGGCTCACGAGGGGTAGGACAGAGAAACACTGCAGGGGAGATGAAGGCCCACGAGGGGTAGGACAGAGAAACACTGCAGGGGAGATAAAGGCCCACGAGGGGTAGGACAGAGAAACACTGCAGGGGAGATAAAGGCCCACAAGGGGTAGGACAAAGAAACACTGCAGGAGAGATAAAGGCCCACGAGGGGTAGGACAGAGAAACACTGCAGGAGAGATAAAGGCCCACGAGGGGTAGGACAGAGAAACACTGCAGGGGAGATAAAGGCCCACGAGGGGTAGGACAGAGAAACACTGCAGGGGAGATAAAGGCCCACGAGGGGTAGGACAGAGAAACACTGCAGGAGAGATAAAGGCCCACGAGGGGTAGGACAGAGAAACACTGCAGTGGAGATAAAGGCCCACGAGGGGTTGGACAGAGAATCACTGCAGGGGAGATAAAGGCCCACGAGGGGTAGGACAGAGAAACACTGCAGGAGAGATAAAGGCCCACGAGGGGTAGGACAGAGAAACACTGCAGGAGAGATAAAGGCCCACGAGGGGTAGGACAGAGAAACACTGCAGGGGAGATAAAGGCCCACGAGGGGTAGAGCAAAGAAACACTGCAGGAGAGATAAAGGCCCACGAGGGGTAGGACAGAGAAACACTGCAGGGGAGATAAAGGCCCACGAGGGGTAGAGCAAAGAAACACTGCAGGAGAGATAAAGGCCCACGAGGGGTAGGACAAAGAAACACTGCAGGAGAGATAAAGGCCCACGAGGGGTAGGACAAAGAAACACTGCAGGAGAGATAAAGGCCCACGAGGGGTAGAACAAAGAAACACTGCAGGAGAGATAAAGGCCCACGAGGGGTAGGACAAAGAAACACTGCAGGAGAGATAAAGGCCCACGAGGGGTAGGACAAAGAAACACTGCAGGAGAGATAAAGGCCCACGAGGGGTAGAACAAAGAAACAAAGGAAGAAATGAAAGACAGAACATACTTAGACTGAAGAAAGTAAAACAAAGAGAGAAATGAAGGAAAGAAATAGGAAAGGAGAAGAGGTAGGGAGAAAATTAAAAAAAAAAAAAGATTTTCTCTCCTCCTCTCCCTACCTCTTCTGCTTTCCTATTTGTTTCTTTGTTTTCCTTTCTTCTACCTAAGTGTGTCCCGTCCTTCAGGTTCCTCCCTTTTCCTCTTTGTGGTCGTACCCCTCGTGGGCTCGCAGCTCACCTGTAATGCTCCTCTGTCTTGTACATAGTCTTACTCCACTTCTACTATTACTACGACTACAACTCCATTACTACTACTATTGCTACTACGACTACTATTACCCCCTTCACTCCTCTTTCTATGTCTTGTTCTACTAAAACTACTCCCCTATCTATTACCACCACTACTTCTACTACTACCTCCACTACCAGCATTACCACTGTTTTTATCCTCCTCTCTGTCCCGTCTGTGTCCCCTTAGCGTATATCTACGTAATGTCTCTTTCTTGTGTTAATGTAATTCGTAAATGGCACAAGTCAGACTAAAACGTCGTCATAAGCTTCTCCCTCCTGTGTGCCTGTTTTTTGTGTATTGTTGCAGTCATGATATTGTGCCTTTTTTGTTCTTTGTTAATGGTTCTCGTGAGTGTTGAGGAGCCTCGCAGACTCGCACTCGGTACACCAGAGTCACGCTCGTGTGTTCAACTTCAGCAGTAAGTAGAAAACCAAGGAGAGAACATGCTATCATTAATATAATGCAGCCAGCACAAAAAGCCTTAAATAATTTCAAGAGAAAAGTGATTTTTAAAAGGGCTCATTTTTAATATATTAGAAATATACACAGAAATTTATCTAGGTATGTGTTTGCTAATTTACAACAAGATGCATTTCGGTCACTATGCTACCCGAGAAAGGTGTCACCGTACTGCATAACCCAGTGACTCACTGCAAGCCAATGAAAAAGTGCGGAGTGCGGCATGAGTCTGTACTGCAGTTAAATATTAGCACAAAAGATTTTAAGTGATTCAAACGTGGAATTCACAAGTCACTTTATGTAAATTAATATTTTAATTTCTACAGTAAAACAGTACATTAGTACATAAATATCTCACATCTAATTCTAATCTAATTTTATAATTCCTCTGGTAAATTCTTAAGTGTGAAAGTTCATTTTAATAAATATTAAACTACCTGCAGAAAGTTTCCCCAGTCATGTCACTGATAAACTACAGTAAAACTCTGCTTAATGTCCAACTGGCCTGAAACTTCAGGAAATACTTTGGCTGTCAAATTAGAACCTTAGTAACTTTTTGTACATAAGTTTTACATGTCATACCAGAGCTCAGCACTGAGACAACCCACAATAGATGACTTACATGCAGGTACCTACTTACTACTAGGTGAACATTAAAAGCAGGAAAAAGTAAACATGAACAATATTCCCACTTGTGCCGAGGATCTAACCACGGACCCACAGTGTGTGAACCGAATGTGATACAAACTCAGCCACGGGACATCTTTGTTACTTGGACATAAGATAGTTAATCAGTAAAGGGAGAATCACAAAATAAAAACAAAGACGAACGTCAAAGATTGTTCGTGAACTTCCATATATCCCATCAACAATATTTACATGTACAGAGTTACCAGTAAGTCTAAAATACTTGACAACAACTACCTACCTATCAGTCCAGTGTACTACTTGACTCATCTATCAGTCCAGTGTACTACTTGACTCATCTATCAGTCCAGTGTACTACTTGACTCATCTATCAGTCCAGTGTACTACTTAACTCATCTATCAGTCCAGTGTACTACTTGACTCATCTATCAGTCCAGTGTACTACTTGACTCAACTATCAGTCCAGTGTACTACTTGACTCATCTATCAGTCCAGTGTACTACTTGACTCATCTATCAGTCCAGTGTACTACTTAACTCATCTATCAGTCCAGTGTACTACTTGACTCATCTATCAGTCCAGTGTACTACTTGACTCATCTATCAGTCCAGTGTACTACTTGACTCATCTATCAGTCCAGTGTACTACTTGACTCATCTATCAGTCCAGTGTACTACTTGACTCACCTAACAGTCCAGTGTACTACTTGACTCACCTAACAGTCCAGTGTACTACTTGACTCACCTAACAGTCCAGTGTACTACTTGACTCACCTAACAGTCCAGTGTACTACTTGACTCACCTAACAGTCCAGTGTACTACTTGACTCACCTAACAGTCCAGTGTACTACTTGACTCATCTATCAGTCCAGTGTACTACTTGACTCACCTAACAGTCCAGTGTACTACTTGACTCACCTAACAGTCCAGTGTACTACTTGACTCACCTAACAGTCCAGTGTACTACTTGACTCACCTAACAGTCCAGTGTACTACTTGACTCACCTAACAGTCCAGTGTACTACTTGACTCACCTAACAGTCCAGTGTACTACTTGACTCACCTAACAGTCCAGTGTACTACTTGACTCACCTAACAGTCCAGTGTACTACTTGACTCACCTAACAGTCCAGTGTACTACTTGACTCATCTAACAGTCCAGTGTACTACTTGACTCATCTAACAGTCCAGTGTACTACTTGACTCATCTAACAGTCCAGTGTACTACTTGACTCATCTATCAGTCCAGTGTACTACTTGACTCACCTAACAGTCCAGTGTACTACTTGACTCACCTAACAGTCCAGTGTACTACTTGACTCATCTAACAGTCCAGTGTACTACTTGACTCATCTAACAGTCCAGTGTACTACTTGACTCATCTAACAGTCCAGTGTACTACTTGACTCATCTATCAGTCCAGTGTACTACTTGACTCATCTAACAGTCCAGTGTACTACTTGACTCACCTAACAGTCCAGTGTACTACTTGACTCACCTAACAGTCCAGTGTACTACTTGACTCACCTAACAGTCCAGTGTACTACTTGACTCATCTAACAGTCCAGTGTACTACTTGACTCATCTAACAGTCCAGTGTACTACTTGACTCATCTAACAGTCCAGTGTACTACTTGACTCATCTATCAGTCCAGTGTACTACTTGACTCACCTAACAGTCCAGTGTACTACTTGACTCACCTAACAGTCCAGTGTACTACTTGACTCATCTAACAGTCCAGTGTACTACTTGACTCATCTAACAGTCCAGTGTACTACTTGACTCATCTAACAGTCCAGTGTACTACTTGACTCATCTATCAGTCCAGTGTACTACTTGACTCATCTAACAGTCCAGTGTACTACTTGACTCACCTAACAGTCCAGTGTACTACTTGACTCACCTAACAGTCCAGTGTACTACTTGACTCACCTAACAGTCCAGTGTACTACTTGACTCATCTAACAGTCCAGTGTACTACTTGACTCATCTAACAGTCCAGTGTACTACTTGACTCATCTAACAGTCCAGTGTACTACTTGACTCATCTATCAGTCCAGTGTACTACTTGACTCACCTAACAGTCCAGTGTACTACTTGACTCACCTAACAGTCCAGTGTACTACTTGACTCATCTAACAGTCCAGTGTACTACTTGACTCATCTATCAGTCCAGTGTACTACTTGACTCATCTAACAGTCCAGTGTACTACTTGACTCATCTAACAGTCCAGTGTACTACTTGACTCATCTAACAGTCCAGTGTACTACTTGACTCATCTATCAGTCCAGTGTACTACTTGACTCACCTAACAGTCCAGTGTACTACTTGACTCACCTAACAGTCCAGTGTACTACTTGACTCATCTAACAGTCCAGTGTACTACTTGACTCATCTATCAGTCCAGTGTACTACTTGACTCATCTAACAGTCCAGTGTACTACTTGACTCATCTAACAGTCCAGTGTACTACTTGACTCATCTAACAGTCCAGTGTACTACTTGACTCACCTAACAGTCCAGTGTACTACTTGACTCATCTAACAGTCCAGTGTACTACTTGACTCATCTAACAGTCCAGTGTACTACTTGACTCATCTAACAGTCCAGTGTACTACTTGACTCATCTAACAGTCCAGTGTACTACTTGACTCACCTAACAGTCCAGTGTACTACTTGACTCATCTAACAGTCCAGTGTACTACTTGACTCATCTAACAGTCCAGTGTACTACTTGACTCATCTAACAGTCCAGTGTACTACTTGACTCATCTAACAGTCCAGTGTACTACTTGACTCATCTAACAGTCCAGTGTACTACTTGACTCATCTAACAGTCCAGTGTACTACTTGACTCACCTAACAGTCCAGTGTACTACTTGACTCATCTAACAGTCCAGTGTACTACTTGACTCATCTAACAGTCCAGTGTACTACTTGACTCATCTAACAGTCCAGTGTACTACTTGACTCATCTAACAGTCCAGTGTACTACTTGACTCACCTAACAGTCCAGTGTACTACTTGACTCATCTAACAGTCCAGTGTACTACTTGACTCATCTAACAGTCCAGTGTACTACTTGACTCATCTAACAGTCCAGTGTACTACTTGACTCATCTAACAGTCCAGTGTACTACTTGACTCATCTAACAGTCCAGTGTACTACTTGACTCATCTAACAGTCCAGTGTACTACTTGACTCATCTAACAGTCCAGTGTACTACTTGACTCATCTAACAGTCCAGTGTACTACTTGACTCACCTAACATTACCAACACCAGTTAGTCCTTTCACCGTCACCACTACTACTTGATGACATTGATTTTAACTTCCACTACTAAATATTTCACTGCCACCACTTAAACCTATGATATTACCATCCCACCACCACTTTGACTTTACGATGATTCACTGTTGTTTATTAGCAGGATCTACACATCATGTCCCCTCAAGGAAGGTTCCTTGATGTTGGTGAGGGGCTCTTGATTTAGGGAATTGGATCTGTGCTCCAGTTCCCCGAATTAAGCCTGAATGCCTTCCACATCCCCCCCCCAGGCGCTGTATAATCCTCTGGGTTTAGCGCTTCCCCCTTGATTATAATAATAATAATAATACACATCATGTACGACCAGTTGCCACTTGCTTGTCTAGATCCCTGTTGGTTTGGTCTAGTTTGTGGCTTGGCGCAGTCATAGATATTTTTAGAGAATTTTAACGTATGATATACAATAAATTATTAATGGATCTACTTATTTCCTAGACTGGCTGTTTTATGGTGAGATAATTCCAAAATATTTTGTTGTTCCTAAAAAGAGCAAGGATGGGACTGATGAAGCACAATAACTGTGTGACCCATAGTAATAATAATAATAATAATAATAATAATAATAATAATAATAATAATAATAATAATAATAATGACAATAATAATAATGTGACAGATGTTGCAAGTATATGGAATAGGTGGTAAGTTGCTAAATGCTGTAAAGAGTTTTTATGAGGATATTGAGGCTCAGGTTAGGGTGTGTAGAAGAGAGGGAGAATACTTCCCGGTAAAAGTAGGTCTTAGACAGGGATGTGTAATGTCACCATGGTTGTTTAATATATTTATAGATGGGGTTGTAAAAAAATAAATGCTAGGGTGTTCGGGAGAGGGGTGGGATTAAATTATGGGGAATTAAATTCAAAATCGAAACTAACAGTTACTTTTTGCTGATGATACTGTGCTTATGGGAGATTCTAAAGAAAAATTGCAAAGATTAGTGGACGAATTTGGGAGTGTGTGTAAAGGTAGAAAGTTGAAAGTGAACATAGAAAAGAGTAAGGTGATGAGAGTATCAAATGAATTAGATAAAGAAAAATTGGATATCAAACTGGGGAGGAGGAGTATGGAAGAAGTGAATGTTTTCAGATATTTGGGAGTTGACGTGTCAGCGGATGGATTTATGAAGGATGAGGTTAATCACAGAATTGACGAGGGAAAAAAGGTGAGTGGTGCATTGAGGTATATGTGGAGGCAAAAAACGTTATCTATGGAGGCAAAGAAGGGAATGTATGAAAGTATAGTAGTACCAACACTCTTATATGGGTGTGAAGCTTGGGTTGTGAAAGCTGCAGCGAGGTGGTGGTTGGAGGCAGTGGAGATGTCCTGTCTAAGGGCAATGTGTGGTGTAAATATTATGCAGAAAATTCGGAGTGTGGAAATTAGGAGAAGGTGTGGAGTTAATAAAAGTATTAGTCAGAGGGCAGAAGAGGGGTTGTTGAGGTGGTTTGGTCATTTAGAGAGAATGGATCAAAGTAGAATGACATGCAGAGCATATAAATCTATAGGGGAAGGAAGGCGGGGTAGGGGTCGTCCTCGAAAGGGTGGGAGGGAGGGGGTAAAGGAGGTTTTGTGGGCGAGGGGCTTGGACTTCCAGCAAGCGTGCGTGAGCGTGTTAGATAGGAGTAAATGGAGACGAATGGTATTTGGGCCTTGACGAGCTGTTGGAGTGTGAGCAGGGTAATATTTAGTGAAGGGATTCAGGGAAACCGGTTATTTTTATGTAGCCGGACTCAAGTCCTGGAAATGGGAAGTACAATGCCTGCACTCTAAAGGAGGGGTTTGGGATATTAGCAGTTTGGAGGGATATGTTGTGTATCTTTATACGTATATGCTTCTAAACTGTTGTATTCTGAGCACCTCTGCAAAAACAGTGATTATGTGTGAGCGAGGTGAAAGTGTTGAATGATGGAAGTATTTTCTTTTCGGGGATTTTCTTTCTGTTTTGGGTCACCCTGCCTCGGTGGGAGACGGCCGACTTGTTTAAAAGTAATAACAATAATAATAATAATAATAATAATAATAATAATAATAATAATAATAATAATAATAATAATAATATTAATAATAATAATAATAATAATAATAATAATAATAATAATAATAATAATAATAATAATAATAACAGTAATAATAATAATGATAGAAATAATAATAATAATAATAATAATAATAATAATAATAATAATAATAATAATAATAATAATAATCATAATAACATCATTATTTTCTGCAAGTACATGTACAAGGTATACAGGACATAGCTGACATCAGTGACACAGCTGACATCAGTGACACAGCTGACATCAGTGACATAGCTGATACCAGTGACATAGCTGACATCAGTGACATAGCTGACATCAGTGACATAGCTGATACCAGTGACATAGCTGACATCAGTGACATAGCTGACATCAGTGACACAGATGACATCAGTGACATAGCTGATACCAGTGACATAGCTGACATCAGTGACATAGCTGACATCAGTGACATAGCTGATACCAGTGACATAGCTGACATCAGTGACATAGCTGACATCAGTGACATAGCTGACATCAGTGACATAGCTGACATCAGTGACATAGCTGATACCAGTGATATAGCTGACATCAGTGACATAGCTGACATCAGTGACATAGCTGACATCAGTGACATAGCTGATACCAGTGACATAGCTGACATCAGTGACATAGCTGACATCAGTGACATAGCTGATACCAGTGACATAGCTGACATCAGTGACATAGCTGACATCAGTGACATAGCTGACATCAGTGACATAGCTGATACCAGTGACATAGCTGACATCAGTGACATAGCTGTTACCAGTGACATAGCTGACATCAGTGACATAGCTGGCATCAGTGACATACTACTATATAGCTGAGCATTTCTCGCAAATTTGGTCAGTTTTGTCCCAGGATGCGACCCACACCAGTCCACTAACACCCAGGTACTCATTTTACTGATGGGTGAACATAGACAACCGGTGAAAGGAAACACGCTCAATGTTTCCATCCTCACCGGGAATCGAACCCAGACCCTCGCCGTGTGAAGCGAAAGCTTTAGCCACAAAGTTGACATGGTAACAGAAGGACAGATAAAAAACTGCAAATATGATTCCATTTTATACAGAAATGACAGGAGGAAAAAACACCTTGAAAATTGTAAGTTCGTAAGAGACAAACTGGAAGCCAGATGGTAATTCTTGCCTCCAGGAACTACCTGCAGATTTGTGGCGTAAGTCACACTAAAAAAAAACAGAATAAAGATAGTTGGGTAACTGACAAGATAAAGATAGTTGAGTAACTGACAAGATAGAGATAGTTGTGTAACTGACAAGATATAGATAGTTGGGTAACTGACAAGATAGAGATAGTTGGGTAACTGACAAGATAGAGATAGTTGGGTAACTGACAAGATATAGATAGTTGTGTAACTGACAAGATAGAGATAGTTGGGTAACTGACAAGATAGAGATAGTTGGGTAACTGACAAGATAGAGATAGTTGGGGAACTTACAAGATACAGATGGTTGGGTAACTGACAAGATACAGATGGTTGGGTAACTGACAAGATACAGATGGTTGGGTAACTGACAAGATAGAGATAGTTGCTAACTGACAAGATAGTGATAGTTGGGTAACTGTCAAGATAAAGATAGTTGGGTAACTGTATCTTCCTCGATATTAATAGAGTATGTGTAACAAAGCCTCACTGAGATCTTCCATATAAACTGGAAGAGGACACAGAGGAAGCAAGGAACGCGCTCTTGAGAACACCTACACTTGTTGTTTGCTAATAAAACAGCTGTTTGACCCTGGTGGGTTTAGCGCTTGGTTTTGGTTGCAACAATAATACTGGGAATAAAACAAGTCATACTCAGTTTAACATAATAAATCATTAACACAGAAAGATAATTCGATGGGAAAAAACTACAACTTAAAAGTCAACTCTTTCATCCAACACATTACTAACAATATTTAAAAAAAAAAACGCAAAACTCTACAAAAAATAAGCGCCTTATACTTCTGAAAAAGCATTACTAGTGCCTGAGATATTATGGTATTTGTGGTGGGGATCTACAACAGTAAATCACCGAAAACCTGTTGTTACCTAACAGAAATTGGTACTACGAACACCTGTTGCTACCTAACAGAAACTGGTACTAGGAACACCTGTTGCTACCTAACAGAAATTGGTACTAGGAACACAGGTAGCAACTTCAAGGCTTTAACTAAAGTCAGCCAAAGAGCAACCTGGCAATATAGAGCAACCTGGCAATATAGAGCAGCCTGGCAATAAAGAGCAACCTGGCAATAAAGAACAGCCTGGCAATATAGAGCAGCCTGGCAATAAAGAGCAACCTGGCAATAAAGAACAGCCTGGCAATATAGAGCAGCCTGGCAATAAAGAGCAACCTGGCAATAAAGAACAGCCTGGCAATATAGAGCAGCCTGGCAATAAAGAGCAACCTGGCAATAAAGAACAGCCTGGCAATATAGAGCAGCCTGGCAATAAAGAGCAACCTGGCAATAAAGAGCAACCTGGCAATAAAGAGCAACCTGGCAATAAAGAGCAACCTGGCAATATAGAGCAGCCTGGCAATAAAAAGCAACCTGGCAATAAAGAGCAACCTGGCAATATAGAGCAGCCTGGCAATATAGAGCAGCCTGGCAATAAAGAGCAACCTGGCAATAAAGAGCAACCTGGCAATAAAGATCAACCTGGCAGTATAGAGCAGCCTGGCAATATAGAGCAGCCTGGCAATAAAGAGCAACCTGGCAATAAAGAGCAACCTGGCAATAAAGAGCAACCTGGCAATAAAGAGCAACCTGACAATAAAGAGCAACCTGGCAATATAGAGCAGCCTGGCAATAAAAAGCAACCTGGCAATAAAGATCAACCTGGCAATATAGAGCAGCCTGGCAATATAGAGCAGCCTGGCAATAAAGAGCAACCTGGCAATAAAGAGCAACCTGGCAATAAAGAGCAACCTGGCAATAAAGAGCAACCTGGCAATATAGAGCAGCCTGGCAATAAAAAGCAACCTGGCAATAAAGATCAACCTGGCAATATAGAGCAGCCTGGCAATAAAGAGCAACCTGGCAATAAAGAGCAACCTGGCAATAAAGATCAACCTGGCAGTATAGAGCAGCCTGGCAATATAGAGCAGCCTGGCAATAAAGAGCAACCTGGCAATAAAGAGCAGCCTGGCAATAAAGAGCAACCTGGCAGTATAGAGCAGCATGGCAATATAGAGCAGCCTGGCAATAAAGAGCAACCTGGCAATAAAGAGCAGCCTGGCAATAAAGAGCAACCTGGCAGTATAGAGCAGCATGGCAATATAGAGCAGCCTGGCAATAAAGAGCAACCTGGCAATAAAGAGCAGCCTGGCAATAAAGAGCAACCTGGCAATAAAGAGCAACCTGGCAATAAAGAGCAGCCTGACAATAAAGAGCAACCTGGCAATAAAGAGCAACCTGGCAATAAAGAGCAACCTGGCAATAAAGAGCAACCTGGCAATAAAGAGCAACCTGACAATAAAGAGCAGCCTGGCAATAAAGAGCAACCTGACAATAAAGAGCAACCTGGCAATAAAGAGCAACCTGGCAATAAAGAGCAACCTGGCAATAAAGAGCAACCTGGCAATAAAGAGCAACCTGACAATAAAGAGCAACCTGGCAATAAAGAGCAACCTGACAATAAAGAGCAACCTGACAATAAAGAGCAACCTGACAATAAAGAGCAACCTGACAATAAAGAGCAACCTGGCAATAAAGAGCAACCTGACAATAAAGAGCAACCTGACAATAAAGAGCAACCTGACAATAAAGAGCAACCTGACAATAAAGAGCAACCTGACAATAAAGAGCAACCTGGCAATAAAGAGCAACCTGGCAATAAAGAGCAACCTGACAATAAAGAGCAACCTGACAATAAAGAGCAACCTGGCAATATAGAGCAACCTGACAATAAAGAGCAACCTGACAATAAAGAGCAACCTGGCAATAATGAGCAACCTGACAATAAAGAGCAACCTGACAATAAAGAGCAACCTGACAATAAAGAGCAACCTGGCAATAATGAGCAACCTGACAATAAAGAGCAACCTGGCAATAATGAGCAACCTGACAATAAAGAGCAACCTGACAATAAAGAGCAACCTGACAATAAAGAGCAACCTGACAATAAAGAGCAACCTGACAATAAAGAGCAACCTGACAATAAAGAGCAACCTGACAATAAAGAGCAACCTGACAATAAAGAGCAACCTGACAATAAAGAGCAACCTGGCAATAATGAGCAACCTGGCAATAAAGAGCAACCTGACAATAAAGAGCAACCTGGCAATAATGAGCAACCTGGCAATAAAGAGCAACCTGGCAATAAAGAGCAACCTGGCAATGAAGAGAGAGGTAAATTCACATGGGGTTTACCTGGAGAGAGTTCCGGGGGTCAACGCCCCCGCTGCCCGGTCTGTGACCAGGCCTCCTTAGGACAGTGTCCCAGGATGTGACCCACACCAGTCGACTAACACCCAAGTACCCATTTTACTGATGGGGAACATAGACAACAGGTGGAAAGAAACACGTCCAATGTTTCTACTCTGGTTGGGAATCGAACCCAGGCCCTCACCGTGTGAAGCAAGAGCGTTAACCACCAGGCCACCAGTTATTGTTTACCAGTATATTCCTTCCTCGCTATGTACAATATTTACAAAGTTAAATTATCTGTATAACAGTGAGACAGAACAAAGAGTCACTCAACTTACTAAACATCAACATCAACTACTGGGAATATTATATAAATAAGACACTTTGTACAAGAATAGTATACAGTACCGACAAGATGGAGATTAAGACACATGTGCAACATCTGGGTATCTTAATTGTAGACGTTTCGTCATTCAGTGGCTTTATCAATACAAATTCCAGGACATAAATGGAAGGCAGTAGAACTATATACAAAAGATGAGGTAATCCGTCCCTCAGCCTTGGAGTTGGTGTGAAGAACACTGTGGTCGCGAAAATTCTGGAGAATCTTCACAACTACGGTGTTCTTCAAGCCAGCGCCAAGGCTTAGGGACTTGTATATAGTTCTACTGTCTTCAGATTATATCCTAGAATCTGTATTGATAAAGCCACTGGATGGCGAAACGTCTACAACAAAGATAACCAGATGTTGCACATGTGTCACAGTTTACAAGACACTCTGAACAAAATTTAACACAATGCTCCGACTATTCCTGGACAGCTGCATTGGAATGCATAGACTCAATATATAAAACAACAAGTACCTGTTTGATAAACCACGGGCTTGGTTTAACCTAGTCAGGAGCTCCAGACAAATAAAAAGCTCTATAATTTGGAACTCGCTTCAGGAAGACGATAATAATCCTATCAACCACATGCTTCAAAATATGGTTAAAAAGTTCTTCTTAAATCAAATGTAAATACTGTATAGATAACTTAGGTTAAAACCCAGTTTGGCAGTAGCAGCCTTGTTTATCCAACTTGACGGTTTTCTAACTCATTGCATCATATCTGTCAAACACTGCAACATCTTGAGATTTTGATATAGGGAATTCTTCTCAGCTTTCCTAACCTACAGGCATGACCTGTATACACTAGTGGATTTGTCCACTGGTGACTCCGCCTTCTTCTGCTTGTGCTCACCTGACTGCAGTATATAAGCTGCGAGCATATGTTGTAATTTTCTCAGGATTGATAAACTAAACACATCGACTCCAGGCTAAGGGACTGATTACCTTATTCTCCATATCTGTCATCCTTCTTTGTATTGGACTGAAGAAGCCATGTTTAAAAAATTCGAAAAATTATGGAAATGAGTTATTCATACAGAAAAATAGCTTAACTCTTTGGCAACACAATGGTACAAGAATCAATGTTCTACGACGTTTCTACAAGAAATTATAGTCATTTATATCAGGTATGGTGGCGGCGATGTAGGTAGCGCATCTGTTCTCAACCCATGTATTTTTTGGAAATTTTTCCTTGTTTTTTATCGCTTTTTCTTTGCATTATTCTTTCTAATATAATAATTGATTATTTGGCATCATATAAGAGTAGGTGGAGCTTATCAATAGACGTCTAGCCTATCGGGAAGCACCTAGGTACACTCGGCAGTGCTCCCTCTCCATACGGCGCCATGTGAAATCACTTTATTACGCTTATATCAGCTTATGTATTAACTATACGGCTTATTTATCTTTCAGAATTGATCTAATATGATATAATAATCACTATAAATAACAAACAAACATGTTATATACTCTAGACTGAATAAAATAGGCCATAATATAGCGAGAGTCCATCAGCAATATCTCGATATAAAAAGTTACTCCTCATCTCCATGTTGTATTGTTTGGTCTGTGAGTGATAGAAAACGGTATTTTGAAGAGGATAACTGCACTAGAACATCAGTTTACTAAGAAATACACCGTGTGAAAATTTGTGTGGACTGCCTCCAAGTGAGTCGCCTACCCTGGCAAACTCTGTTGACACCGAGCTCTGAGGTGGGTACCTCAGCCTCACAAGTGGCTTATAGGACAGATTTTCACAAATGATTGGTATTGCAAGAAACCTCGCCTGCATGCACGTATAAAGGACTAACCTACTTGGTGTTGCAGCATATATCCTGATCTTCACTTCACTAAGCTAGCCTTAGCCACTTTGGACTCCCCCTCAGAAACCACGTGCAACCGGGAGCATTAATTCCTGCAATATTCAATCGTAATTAGTGTCCTGCCTGCACCTCAGAAATTCCTATATCCAAGAGGGTATGTATCCCCTAGTAAAACTATGCAGACTCAGACACTAGCTTCAGACGGCTCTGAGACACTGGTACTTACTGGGCATGCTCTCTCTGTTGCACACCGGGCCCACAGTTAAAACTCACTCACGATCTCCCAAGACACTGGCCAGAACCCACGGGAAAAAGTGAAGATCTTGTCTTACTGTATGGGCTGATGGAGGAGGTCATCTACGGTACATCGAGGTGCCTCTACCAGATTTTCCCAGGTCTCAGATGTGAAGACACGTGGGGGCGCCGTCTGCTGATCACGGCACGTCTTGTCCAGTTGGTGTCTGTCATAAGAAGAGCGAGCTGGTCTCCCTTCCAGACCCTCGTCTCTTCGTTCAAACTAGGGCTGCCAGTTCTCCCTAGCTAACTTATCCTAGTGTTTGCCTACATTATCGGCCTATTACTACCTATGTTAAGGTCTTAGGTCTACATTATTATTATCTACATTTGCCTTAGTAAACCTAATATTAATATACTATCAGTAGAACTACCTACTCCTTCCCTGAAGAGTAAATCTATAAATTAAATAAGCTTACCAACAATCGCCAACCAGAGAATGCTTTGTTTGTTTGGGAGGGTTTAAGGGCCGCCCGGCTCGGCCATCCCATATGGCCATGCTGGATCTGCTGTGGAACTTTAGTGACCAAATAAATTTCCACATCCTCCCGCCGGCAAAGGTAGGCGCTAAGTCTAGATCAAGTCTGCCTCCCGCAGGCCCCCCCAGTGGGCCCTGGACTTAAGCGCCATTCGACGGGTCGTCCGGCCGCTCAGCTCACTCAACCTCTGGTCTAATTTCTCATGTCCCGGTCCCACCATGTGGACCTCGAGAGGTAAAAGCCTGTTGATGGGTCTTATAGTCTCGACACCGTTCATTATCACTTTCACCATTCTCAACCGCCCAGCCTTGTCTGGGTGGGTTGGCACTACCAGGCCAAGAGGCCAGTATGCCCTGGGCACCTCGGATTCTACTAGCACCAGGTCCCCTTCACTTAGCATCATCTTATTTGCCTCGGGGTCGGCACCATAGAAATGTTCCCGCAAGGTTGTCAAGTAATCCCTGCGCCACACCTGGTTCCATTTGTCCAGGATGTTCACCAGTCTGTTGTGACTCCTGTGTAGTTCTTCATTGATGGGGGGACCATCTGGCCCATAATAATCCAGCTCCTTGGAAGACTGACTCAAAATTGTGGGGAAGGGCTCAATCCTTCTTCCAAACAGCATGTGATTGGGGGTGAGAGCTTCTTGCTCGTCAATCCCATTTTGTACGTAGGTCAGAGGCCTGTTATTAACTCTTGCCTCTATCTCAACTAACACTGTCCTCAGTTCATCACAGCTCACCCTCCTGCCGTGCAAGACCTTCCGAATGCACCTTTTAACTGTGCCCACCATGCGTTCATAGAATCCCCCTTGCCAGGGCGCCCTGGGAGCTATGAACCTCCACTCGCACTCTATTCTCTTCAGGTGTTCTCGTACTTCTCCGTTGTCCCTAAGATTCCTGAAAACTTTATCAGCCGCCCTAAAGCTTGTGCCATTGTCCGAGATAATCAATCGCGGGCACGAGAATCTGGCAGTAAACCTCCTGAACAACTTCACGAAAGTCTCTGTTGTCATATCTTCTGCCAACTCCAAATGCACCGCTCGAGTAGTGGCACAAGTAAACAGGCAGACACATACTTTCTGAGGGCCCTCCTTATCGTCTCCTGGGTTCTTCAATGTGATAGCCCCAGTATAGTCTATTCCTACAGTCTCAAAGGGCCTGTCACTATGTACCCGCTCCTGAGGCAGCGGTGGTGGACCTGGGTATGGTAGGGTCCTCCCGTCGTACCGCCGGCAGACCATGCAACTCTTTAGCACCCTTTTGACGGCAGCTCGACCCTTCAATACCCAGTAATTCTGACGTAGGCAGGTGAGGGTATCTCCAAACCCCCCATGTAAGGTCCTCTGATGGGCATCTTGTATCAATAGTTCTATTGCCCATCCCTCCTTTCCCAGCAACACGGGATGTTTGGCCCCATAGCTGAGCTCCGAGTTTTGTATTCTTCCCCTGCATCTTATTAGCCCCGCATGATCTAGGAACAATCTCAATGAGTGAACCAATTTGCTGTTCCCTGAGTCGTCATCGTTGGACACGCATCCTGACGCCATAACCTGCTGCCGGGTCGCAAGTACTTCCAGCACTCCTGGAAACCTCTCCCTTTGGTACTGCCTTATCCAATATTCTCTGGGACCCACGAGAGACAACTGTCGACCTTGGCTTACCTTGTCATGCAGCTTCCTCACAAATCGAAATACCATTTCCGTGACTCCTATAAGTTTTCTCCACGAGGAGTAGCGCCTGGGGTCAAATAATTCAGTGTCGTGTTCCCCCCCAACCCTGCTGGTTGTCTCCATGAATTTCTGCTCCGGCCAGCAATCCCTTGCCGGTAACCAGTCTGGGCCTTTGAACCAAATCTCGCTTTTACTCAGCTTTTTGTGTGTCACCCCTCGGCTTATCAGGTCAGCTGGGTTTTGATCTGTAGGCACATACAGAATTGTTGACGTTGACTGTAGTTCCCGTATCTCCTTTACCCGATTCCTGACATAGGGGAGCTTAGACCTGTCATTCTGGACCCACTGTAATGCCACCTCCGAGTCTGTCCATACATAGGTGTGTGTCACCCTCAGATTACTCAACACCTCCTCCACGTACTTACCCAGTCTTGCTCCCAGCAACATCGCCGTGAGCTCTAGCTTTGGGATCAAGCAATCCTTCAGGGGTGTCACCCGCGCACGACTGGTGACCAGATTGACTTGGTCCCCGGCCACCAAATACGCTACTGCCCCATAGGCCCTGGAGGAGGCATCACAGAAGACGTGCAAGTCATAATCCCGCCCGGTGCACCCGATGGACCTGGGGAATGTGAACTCGTGCAATTCCGCTAGGTCTTTGTTAACCAGATCCCACTCCTGGCAGACTGTTTCTGGCAGTGGGTCGTCCCAACCTAGGTTCAGCTCCCAGGTCTGTTGCACTAGCATCCTCCCTCGAATGGTGATGGGTGTCAACAAACCCAAAGGATCGAAGGCAGTCTGCACTTTGCTCAGCAAAGACCTCCTGGTCAGCTTCCCTTCCCCATCAGGCTTCCTCTTTAGCCTAAGTCTGTCTTCCTTGATTTCCCACTCCAGTCCCAACACCGATGTTACCTCAGGCACTGAGTAGCCAGCATAGTCACGTTCCACCGTGCCCCGCAACGTTGGATTGTTTGTCACCCATTCTCTCAATGGCATGTTAGCCAAGACCATCTCCTGATTAGACTCTCGGTAAATGTCCATCAACGGCCTTTCATCTGAGGTGGTACCTTGCATGTTGTCTACATAAAATAGGGTCTTCAGTAATTCTTTAAGCGGGCTGTTACAGTTCACAAGGTGGTAGTCTATGGTAGCCTGTAATAGGAATGGTGAACTAGTGGCACCAAACAACACTGCCCTAAATCTATAGGTATCATACCCTTGCTTGGGCACCTCCCTGTTAGCCAACCACAAGAACCTTGTGTAGTCCCTGTCCTGTGGCTGCAACCCAATACGTAGGAAGGCTTTGCTAATGTCTGCCGCATAGGCGTACTGTTCTGTCCTGAATCTCAACAACACATCTGCTAATTTCTGCGTCAGGGAGGGCCCTGTAAGCAGACAGTCGTTCAACGATGGCTCTCGGGGACTCGCCTGCGAGCTGCAGTTGAAGACTACTCTGATTGGAGTGGTTACCGACTCCTTGTTGACTGCCATGTGTGGAAGATAATGGGTGTTTTCCCCAGGGCTGGCATTGGGCACTTTCTCAATGAACCCAAGAGCCAGCTGTTCCTTAATAATATCATCATATTTCCCCACCAGACCCTTCTTGGTCAGGCTGTTCACCAATGAATTCAACTGACCACATGCCCTCTTGAAATTAGTGGGCAGCGTTGGGTGGCCCGGTTTCCATGGGAGTCGCACCCAATACTGTCCGTCCCTGAACTGCACATGGTTCAAGTAATCTCGATACGTCTCTTCGTGTTCGGGGGGCGGCTGGTCACCTTTAATCCCTACTACATCCAGGTCCCATAGTTTATGGACCGGCTCACTGTCGGATATGCCAACTTGCGCCTCTGACAGACCTTCGTGCACACCAATCCGCATCACCAGTACAGCCTCAGTCGCTGTAATACCAGAGCCCTCCTTTCCCGGGGTCGCAGGGAAGTGAGCTGGTACTCTGCCTCCTACGATGTACCCCGCTGGAGTCTTGTACAGGCCCACACCCTCCTTGATAACCCTTCTCGTAGACACGAACTCGTCTATGTAATCCCCTCCTACCAAGATGACTACATTACTAACATTGTCTGTAGCAATGTCTGGTTCGGCTAGCTTCAGACCCAACTGCCTCAAACGTTTGACTGCTGCAGCTAGTCCCCTAGTGGTAATGATATTGGGCAGCCTCTTCACCATCAAGGCTGAAATTTCCCGTCGATGCCCGGCTAACCTGACCGTCACATTGACTACTGGATAAGACCTGGGAGGGACTTCCCCACCAAACCCTTCCACCTTCATGTCAACTTTACCAACTGTCTCCAGCTTCAACCTAGTTGCTAGACTCTCCGCTATGAAGGATCTCTGTGCCCCACTGTCGAAGAACAAACGGGTCATTTCAGACTTCTTCCCGTTCGCGACCACCGCCATTATGGTGGGCAAGGCCACCGAGCCTTGAAACTGCTCACCAGAACAAACTCTCGGTGCCGTACTCACCACACTCATTGCTACTTCCGACTTGTTCTTGCTCTCCGCCCTTTCTTGCGGTTTGCTCTCCTTAACTTGTGCTAATCCGGCATCATTAAGACACAGTGCACTGTGGTGCTTTCCCTTCCAGCAGCCCCGACACTCCCTGAGCATGGTGTTACAGTCCCTGGCAAAATGTTCTCCACAACACTTGAAACAAAGTCTCAACTCCCTTAGTCGTTGAACCCTTTGGTTATAGGTGGTGAAGCTTGAACACCCTGAACTAGCGTGTTCTTCGTCACAAAACACGCACCGTCTCATACTGGCCATTTTAGTGGCTTCTCCCTTGGCCCTGTGGGTGGAGGACTCGCCCTGGGCATAATACGTGCCTACCTTAGTAGGAGGTGGTTTAGGTCTATTTCTCGAATGTCTGGGGAAGTTGTCCGACTTCTCCTTGGTAGGTAATTTCTCCCCCTGACCTACGCTCAGGTGAGATATGAGATCCCCTAGCCCTTCAATAATTTGTTTTATCGTGAACCTATTCGTCCGATATTTTAAGTGTAACTCATGCACTGTCGTGCTAGCCAGTTTCCTCTGAATCACCTGGCTAAGGACCCATTCTGAATCATTCTCATCATGCAAATCTCTGAAACTGTTTGTCAAGCTCATAATCTCAATACGGAACTTCTCTAGGCTTTGACGGTCTTGTCGGCAAGCCTCTAGATCCAACAACCGATAAAGTATAGCTACCTTTATCTCCTCAGTGTTGCCAAACATGTCTTCTAATTGGTCTTTGGCATGTTGGTAATTAGTGTCAGTAATCTGGTAGTGCCGGACCAGGTCTAAGGCTTTACCCTTGAGCTGCGACCGCAAATACTGCAACTTGACGGCATCTGACAAATCGTTTCTGTCATCTATCTGGGCTCTAAACTGATCCCAGAAAGCAATGTACTCTGTTAAGGTTCCGTCGAACGTTGGTAAATTCAATTGGGGCAACTTGGGCAACATATTGACCGGTGTGTGGTTGTTTGGGGTACCTGCGGTGTTCAACCCCACCCTTGGAATACTAGCCTTTAATGTACTTAACTTATCTTTGTACATATTCATTTCCTGATGACAATCTACATCATCCTTATCGAATTCGTCCATAGCCTGCTGAAGACTTCCCTGGGATTCCTCATCCTCAATAGCCTGTTGCTCATATGCTGAGAATGCTCGTTCATAGGCTTCCCATTTTTCCCCAAAACTCTTCAAGCAGTCTTGCAAATCATCGCAGTCTACATTACTGCGTTGGCAAGTAGCCTTGCACCTGTTACGCATTCTGTTCAGATGCCCTTTGTATGCTGCTACTGATCGTTTTAATTTTGTTAACACTGAACCAGACTCTCCTGAACCCCCCCATCTGCCATTGTCGAAGTTTAATGAGGAGTGTGACACTAATTGTACTTTACCCAGTCCACCCCACAGCACGTCACGGTGTTAGGCAAGAATGAACGAGTCTTAAGGCTTCTCAACAAGCTTAACAATTCCCTTTGTTATATTGACTCTACTATGAATCAAAAATGTACACTGTTAGCTCTCAAATCCCAATCAAAAATGTGTATCGATGTGAAAGCTTAATCTAGCACTTAACTGTACAATGCCAGCAAATAATTACAGGACTTAACCTAGTCTCAGGTATAATTCACAAATCCCACATTAACATGAATCAAAGACGATGAAAATCACACAATAAAGGGGTGCAGTATACAAATTAAAATCACTTGGTTAACACAAGTAAATTCAACAATTCAACTTGTGAAACAGTAAATAAATAATGTATGTAACCAGCTTGGCCTGTGCCCAGCTTACTCTGTCTAGCGTGGATGATTGGATAAGGTAAATCCTAACCTAGCTAGTGTGCTATAACTTAAACCTGGCTAAATAACTCCCTGTAAATAATAACTAGGTTAAATCTGTCCTAGCTACTATAACCTTTGTAAAATTTGCACAAGCCTATCCTAACTGTGGCTACCTTGCAAATCCACTGTAAGTAATTAACACACAAGTCTCCTACTCTGGATTACTTGTAATCACTGTAAATAATTAAATTCACAAGCTTCTCAGGCCTACCTGGCCTGCCTGTAAATTACTGCAAATAACAACATCTGTGTATAGTCAGCTTGGCCTAGCCTCTGTGTAACTTTGACCTAGGTGTGCTAACTTAACCTAACTTTTTTAAACCGGTTCCTAACTGTGGCCTAGCTATGATAGCTTAACCTAACTCTGTAAAACTGGTTCCTAACTGTGGCCTAGGTATGATAGCTTAACCTAACTCTGTTAAACTGGTTCCTAACTGTGGCCTAGCTATGATAGCTTAACCTAGCTATTCCACATCACGGTTTTCGAAGGAATACTTTTGTGAAAATTTGTGTGGACTGCCTCCAAGTGAGTCGCCTACCCTGGCAAACTCTGTTGACACCGAGCTCTGAGGTGGGTACCTCAGCCTCACAAGTGGCTTATAGGACAGATTTTCACAAATGATTGGTATTGCAAGAAACCTCGCCTGCATGCACGTATAAAGGACTAACTTACTTGGTGTTGCAGCATATATCCTGATCTACACTTCACTAAGCTAGCCTTAGCCCCTTTGGACTCCCCCTCAGAAACCACGTGCAACCGGGAGCATTAATTCCTGCAATATTCAATTGTAATTAGTGTCCTGCCTGCACCTCAGAAATTCCTATATCCAAGAGGGTATGCATCCCCTAGTACAACTACGCAGACTCAGACACTAGCTTCAGATGGCTCTGAGACACTGGTACTTACTGGGCATGCTCTCTCTGTTGCACACCGGGCCCACAGTTAAAACTCACTCACGATCTCCCAAGACACTGGCCAGAACCCACGGGAAAAAGTGAAGATCTTGTCTTACTGTATGGGCTGATGGAGGAGGTCATCTACGGTACATCGAGGTGCCTCTACCAGATTTCCCCAGGTCTCAGATGTGAAGACACATGGGGGCGCCGTCTGCTGATCACGGGATGTCTTGTCCAGTTGGTGTCTGTCGTAAGAAGAGCGAGCTGGTCTCCCTTCCAGACCCTCGTCTCTTCGTTCAAACTAGGGCTGCCAGTTCTCCCTAGCTAACTTATCCTAGTGTTTGCCTACATTATCGGCCTATTACTACCTATGTTAAGGTCTTTGGTCTACATTATTATTATCTACATTTGCCTTAGTAAACCTAATATTAATATACTATCAGTAGAACTACCTACTCCTTCCCTGAAGAGTAAATCTATAAATTAAATAAGCTTACCAACAATCGCCAACCAGAGAATGCTTTGTTTGTTTGGGAGGGTTTAAGGGCCGCCCGGCTCGGCCGTCCCATACGGCCATGCTGGATCTGCTGTGGAACTTTAGGGACCAAATAAATTTCCACACACCGAAACAAACGCGATTTTCGCGAAAAAAAAAAAATTGACGGTAGGCCGGCCGGTGTTCTAGGCCTATATCTCGGAAGTAACTTTTTCACTTATTTCGCTAACCTACACCATTATTAATGATTGTATTGAAATGATTTTCACAGACAATATAAAACAAAGTGTGTGTGGAGAAATTTTCTCCAGGAGGGGGTATCAGCCCCCTTCAGCCCCCTTCAGCCCTTTCAGCCCTGAGGGGCCACTCAGAAGGGGTGAGCGTCTTGTTTACTGCTAGAGTGAGTAATTGATCACAGATGCTATGCCACGTAGTCAAATGACCTCTGCTCCTTGCAGCGGTGTTGCAACGTGTATTTTTATAAGAGACAGTACATCTCTTACTTAGCAGGACAATTAAGGAAAATCCTGCTCCCACTTTATTACCATAGTAAAAATAGTGTACATTGTTGTCTACGCTTAAGACAGCAAGAAACAAACATTCTGCTTTGCTTCATCGAGGAGGTGACAAGGATGCAAGGTACTAGGTCAGCGTTTTTTTTTTTTGTGCTGGGGGCAGTGACGGCATGGAGCGCTGTAGCATCTGGCGAGATTAACTTTGACTCTACTACGAGTGACACTGACGCCAGGATAACCAACAAAGAACACTGATCTGTGCGTTAGTGTGGACAAAGTGTCTCACAAAACACGATAAACATAGGAGAAGTGTGATCAGCTTCTCTTGTGATACATTGTGAACAATAAAGACAAATCTTGTGGAACATAGTGTACCAGTGTGCGTTTCCTAGACAATAGAAGACGTGGACATCCAAGGACACTTCAGCTTCTATCAAGTCACCGATACCTGTCGAAGGTGTTGAGAACACCATAGCTCACGTTACAAAGAGCAAGGAATGTTACGAATTTCTTGTAGATCGGGGGATTGCGCAATTCTTGAGTCACAAGGAGTTTGTAATCAACCTATAATCGGCAGTAAGGTGTGGACTTTTGAGTCCAAACAAGTAAGTATTTCGTCAGCCATCATCGAATGAAATATGCTGACATAACACCCCCTAGGGGTAATTTATACTTACAAATTGTATCTCTTGACAGCCCACTGTTGTGATGGTTTCGACAGCTTCTAGACCTCATCTGCAGGGGCGGCTGTGTAGACGATTTGCTGTCATTTATCAGCTAAGTGTTCATTATATATAGTTATAATAAACACAGCAGGTAAGGCCAAAAATTCTCAGCAGAGTTTTTGGTCATGCTCGAACCGGATAAAGACCACACTGTGGTCCAAATATGTTGTACTACAGTGTACAAATAACCTATGAGCCAAGGTCCTTCGAAAAAAGCTGTAAAACTAGTGTTTTACAATATAAATCAGTATAAATGAGTCCCTCCAGACTCAATCACAGAGAATGGGCAGCCAAAAGAAAACGGGCGCTCACCCAGCGTTCACCCAACGAAAACGGGAGCTGGGTGACTCACCCAACAAGAAGACGGGGGATGGTATCCTGCACCCTCCATCAACTGCTCCAATCTTGAAATCGCTGAATAAGACACCACCACCAAGTGATGTTGTTTGTCTGAGTGTATATATATACACATAGTGTTTATAATGTTTATAGACAGAAATTAAGAGACAAGATTGTGTTAAAGTTTGTTTCTTATAGATCTACCTGTTATATTAAAGGAATTTATATAAAGTGTAAGCTTTCAAATATATATTAACAGTGAAATTTATATATGTGTAAGTAATATTCATGTGTGATTTACAGTTATACTGTGACATTTATAGTGTATAGTGAATGAAGTGTATAACATCGTTATTTACGATTAATCATCATGGTCAGACTGACACATGTACCCTGTACCCTTCATGGTCATTGACCCTGAGGTTAAGCTTAGTTGGTCAGTAGTGTCTGACTCGATTATTGCTGACTTAAGCATAACAAAAACTCAGCTGTCTATAGCAGTACAGTGTTTTATAAACACTCTAAGTGTGGTGCTGGAATTTTCAGTATACCATTAAAATGGCTTGTTTGAAAACTCAGTTTCAGTCTTTACAGACTAAGATTACACAATTAGAAAATCTAATTTCAGTCTGTCTAGGATTAACTCAAGATACAAACATAGATTTTGATGATCTTGAGGTCAAGTTTGGATTATTTACACGACGTCTGGAAATAATTAATTCAGACTATACACATTATGAAAATAAATTTCTTGAATCAGATCCATCTGAGGATGAAATTAAAAATGTTTTGGATACATTTAGTGATCAACAATTAAGGTGGACAGGAGTACAGGCTATCTGCCGCAAAACTCTGTCACAGAGACCTACTATAACTAGTGGTCAAACACCTGTTACACCTGTAACAACAACAAGTGTCCCATTACCAAGCTTACCTACATTGTCATTACCTATTTTCCAAGGTCATAATTATGAAGAATTCATTAGTGGTTTTCAATCCATAGTAAATTCACGAACTGACATAGATGAGATTGCTAAGTTCAATTATCTTAAATGTCTTGTGAAGGGAGAACCCTATGAACTGATTAAGTCATTTCCGGTGGTCAAAGGCAATTATCAAATAGCCTTACGTGTCTTAGCAGACAATTACTTCGATGCTGACAAGGCTAGAGTTAGACATGCAGTCTTAATATCAAGCTTGAAGCCACCCAAACATTGTTTTTCAGACTTACAGGCATTTAGAATTACATTAGACAATAGTCTCAGATCTCTAGATGCTAAATATGACCTAAGACAATGTGATTGGTTTATCAGTGGTATTGTACAGGATAAGCTGTCACCACAAACTATTGAACGATTAAATATTATGTTCAATAAACGCTATTTCACTTGTGAGGAAATTAGCAATGGTTTACAAACAATAGTTTCATGCATGCAAGCAACGAGACAAGATGAAAAATCCACAAATCCCGTGGATAATAAACCTTCAACTCAGTATAAAAAGAGTATACCTACTCCCACTAAACCACATAATGGGAAATCCCATATAGGCATTTATCAAGCTGTGAATACAACAGACAGTAAACAAACTGTCATACATAAACGTACTCCAAAATGTGTACTTTGTGATGGAACACATTGGGCACAGTATTGTAGTCAATACACATCAATGGAGGCACGTAAACAACATATTCATCAGCTGAAAAGGTGCATCAAGTGTTTAGGTGAACACAAGGGAGGAAAATGCTCACTGAAGAAGTGTTTTAAATGCAAGGGTATGCATCATACAGCATTATGCCCAAATACTTTTGCTGAACAGCAGCAGACTTCCACAGAATCAGGAAGTCAACAAGCAACAGCATTAAATGTGAGAGATAAGTTTAAAGCAACTGCTCTCCCGATAGCTCGAGTTGAGTTATCTAATAAATTACACAAAACCAATGTGCTAACACTATTTGATCAAGGCTCACAAAGGTCCTTCATAAGAAGATCAGTGTTGCAGAAACTGAATAAACAACCCTATGCCAAAATACAGTTAGATATAGCTGGTTTTTTCCACAATTCTGGTAAACAGACATATGACGTAGCCAGAATCACTGTTGGTCTAGGAAACAGGAAAAAGACAGTAGAAGCTGTGGTAGTAGATGATTTGCCTAAGTCTGTGCAGATCCAGGGATTAAAAGAAACAGTTGCAGCACTGAAAGCAGCTAAGGTCAAGTTAGCCTGTCCTGACATACAGACGGACACAATTAGTCCAATTGATTTAATCATTGGAAGTGATTATTATCACTGTTTTGTGCAAAATATAGTAAGTAAACATGATGTTCACTTGCTGAAAACAGCAGGAGGCCACATGATATGTGGTCCCATTCCCTCTCAAAGTGGGAAAGAAGCTGATATTGATTCAGTGGAAAATGTACTAGTTACGAGAATAACCGCTGATCATGTACCACAGCAAAAATTATCATTACTGGAAGAAATGAATGAACCAGTTGATAAATTGTGGGATTTAGATGCGATAGGTATTGATGTAAATAAACCAAGCCCACAAGAGTCTCAGACTTATAACCAATATTTGGACACTGTCAAATATAAAGATGGACAGTATTGGGTTAGGTTACCATGGAAATTAAATCCACCACATCTGCCTAGCAATTATCGCATGGCTTTCGGACAGATGAAAGCACAAATACATGAGCTCAGGAAGAATCCAGAGTTACTGACTGTCTATGATAATATCATACAAGAACAGTTGGACAATAAATTCATTGAGGAAATAGTCGAAGATAAGTTGAAGACAAACGCTCATTATCTCCCGCACCATGGAGTCAGAAAAGATTCTGAAACCACTCCACTACGTGTTGTATATAATTGCAGCGCACGTACCAATAAAGATGTAGCAAGTCTTAATGACTGTCTGATGACCGGACCCTCACTAACTGAGAAGCTTGGAGACGTGCTTATGAAATTTCGCACAAACCCATATGCCTACACGGCTGATATTTCCAAGGCTTTCTTAAGAGTAGGACTACAAGAAATAGATAGAGATTATACTCGATTCTTGTGGCCTGAAAATCCACATGATCCTCAAAGTCCTGTGAAAACTTATCGTTTCAAATCAGTATTATTTGGTGCAACATCCTCTCCATTCTTACTAGAAGCTACTCTAAATACACATTTGAAGAAATCTGAAAGTCCCTTCAAAGAAGTCTTAAAGAAAAGTTTCTATGTGGACAATCTTCAAGGTACTGTGAATAAAGAGGATGATTTGAAATCCTTATACAGAGAAGCTAACAAGGAGATGAAAGAAGCAAATATGCCTCTAAGGATGTGGAATACAAATTCAAAGCAATTAAGGGAACTTATCAAAGAAGATTTCCCTGAAACTGAAATTCATGATTGCAACAATATGCTGGGACTTAATTGGAACACACAGGAAGATACTTTGAGTCTCAAAAGGATAAACAATAAATCATGCAGTACACTCACTAAACGTAGTTTACTGTCAGAGGTATCACAATGTTTTGATCCTCTAGGACTCGTCTCACCAATTACCATAAAAGGTAAAATGCTTATGCAAGATGCATGGAAACTCAAAATTGGATGGGATGAGAACTTGCCTCTAGAAATGAGTCAAGCATGGGATGAAATATCCAAGGAGTTTAAACAACTTCATCAAATTAAATTTCCCAGACAAATAGGTCAAGAGGGAAACAAGTACACATTACATGTGTTCTGCGATGCGTCAACCAGAGGTTATGGCGCTGTAGCTTACATGAGTATTGCTGAAGGAAGTACACTAATTACTTCAAAGGCCAGGGTAGCACCCTTGAAGGTCAGAACAGTACCACAATTGGAACTGACAGCACTCTATGTAGGTACAAAATTAGCTGTCTATCTCAACAAAGTACTTGATCATCTCACTATTGAGAAAACCGTGATCTGGAGTGATAATGAGGCAGTTCTCCAGTGGTTAAGAAATAATAAGAGTAAGTTGGTCTATGTACAGAACAGAGTAGAAGAAATAAAAGAGATGCAGTGAGATTATCTCTTTCTCCACGTCTCTACCCAAGAGAATCCAGCTGACATGTTGTCACGTGGTGTCCCACTCAAGAAATTTGTGGATAATAAATTATGGCTCCACGGACCGAACTGGCTCTCTGATGAAAATAACTGGCCTCAGCAAAAAGCTCACATTATGCCAGAAGAAACAGTCTGCTTGAACACAGCAGAAATAAGTTGTGTAAATACTGCAGACACAACAGAAATAGTCATTGATGGATCTAAATACTCATCTTTGGGTAAACTCTTAAGAGTTACAGCTCTTGTCTTTAAATTCATTAAAAGAATAAAACCTGATTATGAATGTCTTGAACCCATTAAATACTGGGTGAAACTAATACAGAAAGACGTTTTCTCTACAGAATATAAATTTCTGGAAACACAAGGTAAATCCCCAAAGAAACCTGTAATGATTAATTCTTTAGGACTTTATCTCGACTCAGAAAAGATTATAAGATGTCGAGGAAGAATTCATAATTCTTCACTACCTAAAGAAGCCATACATCCAATATTGATCCCCAAGAATCATTGGCTAACAAAACTGATTGTGCAAAACGCCCACAGTAACGTGTTACATGGTGGGGTAGCTGACACACTTTGTCATATACGACAACCCTACTGGATACCTCAAGGTCGACAAAGTGTGAAAAAACAAATAAAGGACTGTATTACTTGTCGTCACTACGATATGCGAGTATGTCAGTATCCAGGTCCACCTCCATATCCCTCTGAAAGAGTTTGTCATATCACTCGATTTGAGGTGACAGGTGTAGATTATACTGGACCAATAATTTTAACCAAAACAGTTGACAAAGTTCCCATCAAGGTGTACATCTGTTTGTTCACTTGTGCTACAACTAGAGCAGTACATCTAGAAGTAGCCACGGACATGTCTGCTGAAACCTTTATCAAATTATTCAGAAGGTTTGCAGCCAGAAGGGCATGTCCCAGACTGATGATTTCAGATAATGCAACGAACTTTGTTGCTGGTGCTGCTTATATAAGTAAGATCTTTGATCAACCAGAAGTACAACAGATGCTGAATCAACGCAGATGTCGTTGGAGATACATTCCTCCTAAATCTCCATGGCACGGCGGATTTTATGAAAGAATGATCGGCATTGTAAAGCGTTGTTTAAGGAAGACTCTTCATCGTCAGAGAATAGACTTAGAAGAATTCCGTACAGTTGTGACTGAAATAGAAAATAGAGTCAACAACAGACCTCTAACTTATGTTACCGATGATCTGGACAATTTAGAAGTGTTAAGTCCATCTCATTTACTCCATGGCAGAAGGCTCGAACCTGTTCCTCCCATGAATGATAAAGAAATCATAGAGGATCCTACTTATTTCGAACCTGAGCAACTCAGACGTAAATTCAAACACCTTAATAAAGTGATTGAATGTTGGGAGAAAAT
The DNA here is from genome assembly GCF_038502225.1 of Cherax quadricarinatus. Classification (NCBI taxonomy): domain Eukaryota; kingdom Metazoa; phylum Arthropoda; class Malacostraca; order Decapoda; family Parastacidae; genus Cherax; species Cherax quadricarinatus. The sequence goes on along the minus strand of NC_091333.1, from coordinate 30,183,747 downwards.
TTGGCGAGAAGACTATCTCACCTCATTGAGAGAACACTTCTATGGAGCTGGTGTTCCTGAAAATCATAAGTCCTTAAGACCTGGTGACATAGTGATTATCGACAATGATGGTCCGAGGTCCCAATGGCCACTTGGAAAAATTGTGACCATATATCCTGATGCAAATGGAATCATCAGGACAGTTGATGTTTTGAGCAAAGGTGTAGTGAATAAGCAGACAATAAATAAACTAGTGCCGTTAGAATTACACAGTGTTGAAAACAAAATTAGTGATTCTCCAGAAACCACACAGACTAAAGCTGTTCAGAAAAGACAAGCAGCAGTGGTGGCGAGTGAGAAAATCAAATTAATGTTAAGTGATGAATAGTTCACCTGCAGCGAACCTCTGCCGCCCCCCAGTGTGGAGAAATTTTCTCCAGGAGGGGGGTATCAGCCCCCTTCAGCCCCCTTCAGCCCTTTCAGCCCTGAGGGGCCACTCAGAAGGGGCGAGCGTCTTGTTTACTGCTAGAGTGAGTAATTGATCACAGATGCTATGCCACGTAGTCAAATGACCTCTGCTCCTTGCAGCGGTGTTGCAACATGTATTTTTATAAGAGACAGTACATCTCTTACTTAGCAGGACAATTAAGGAAAATCCTGCTCCCACTTTATTACCATAGTAAAAATAGTGTACATTGTTGTCTACGCTTAAGACAGCAAGAAACAAACATTCTGCTTTGCTTCATCGAGGAGGTGACAAGGATGCAAGGTACTAGGTCAGCGTTTTTTTTTTTTTGTGCTGGGGGCAGTGACGGCATGGAGCGCTGTAGCGTCTGGCGAGATTAACTTTGACTCTACTACGAGTGACACTGACGCCAGGATAACCAACAAAGAACACTGATCTGTGCGTTAGTGTGGACAAAGTGTCTCACAAAACACGATAAACATAGGAGAAGTGTGATCAGCTTCTCTTGTGATACATTGTGAACAATAAAGACAAATCTTGTGGAACATAGTGTACCAGTGTGCGTTTCCTAGACAATAGAAGACGTGGACATCCAAGGACACTTCAGCTTCTATCAAGTCACTGATACCTGTCGAAGGTGTTGAGAACACCATAGCTCACGTTACAAAGAGCAAGGTATGTTACGAATTTCTTGTAGATCGGGGGATTGCGCAATTCTTGAGTCACAAGGAGTTTGTAATCAACCTATAATCGGCAGTAAGGTGTGGACTTTTGAGTCCAAACAAGTAAGTATTTCGTCAGCCATCATCGAATGAAATATGCTGACATAACACCCCCTAGGGGTAATTTATACTTACAAATTGTATCTCTTGACAGCCCACTGTTGTGATGGTTTCGACAGCTTCTAGACCTCGTCTGCAGGGGCGGCTGTGTAGACGATTTGCTGTCATTTATCAGCTAAGTGTTCATTATATATAGTTATAATAAACACAGCAGGTAAGGCCAAAAATTCTCAACAGTGTGTTTTAAATTTTAATGATAGATTTTTTGGAATATCTCAAATATTTTTTATTTTGTGGGGGGTAAAAGGCAGATATTTTGGTGAATGCCAAAAATTCTGTCAAATGTATTTTTTTTACCATGATAATAAGATATATTAGATGAAATGGCAACGTAAAAACGTCGTGCTGGTTGTATTCTAACAGTTGGGAATGTCGGAAGTGCCACTCGTAGTGCCACTCGTAGTGCCACTCGTAGTGCCACTCGTAGTGCCAATTTGTCAGGCCATGCTGCCATATAACAAAATTATGTTAATATTTTTTTTCTATGTTGTTTGTTGGCCAATCATACTGAAACTTTGTCACATTAAACTATATATGCACCTCTAAAAGTACACCAAAAATAAAATAAATCGGTTGAAGAAAAAAAAAGTTCGCTTTCCCCCTTAACTTGTCGGTTTTCTAAACCATTACATCACATCCAAATCATAACATTCTTATTGTTATCTGCTTGACGAACCTCACAACAAATGTTGACTGCGGTGAGCAGGTAACTGTGGAGATTATGTAGATCTGAGGGACTTAATTTACCTGAGACCGGCGGACATTTTGTGCCCAGTGTGTAGCCTACGGGACGCCAAGCCACCATCCTCCAATATTTTCTACAGTCCTTCCTGGTTCATATGCTTTGAGCTTAGTGGCTTATTTGCAATTCATCGAGGAGTTGATTCAAGGTTTCTTGCAAATGAACCCAAGCCAGTCAAGCCAATCTGTACAAGTGACCCTAAGCCAGCCGAGCCAGCTAAACCAGCCGTCTATCCCTAGTTTAATACTGCTGTGTGCACAGTCCCAACCTTCAAGCCATCTCAGTCTATTCAGTGTCGAGGGATTAAGCCAGAAAAACAACCCAACTGAGAGAGAAGTAAGCCAAGCCAGATTCTCTTAGAAGTTACCATTTCCATGGTACGGTTCTGGTCTGTGCTACCAGTAAAACGCTGGTCAGAGTGGAAATTACCATCCCTGTGGTGCATTTGTGGCTTATATCAGCCAGCTGCCCCATAAGACACAAGCCATGTGCCCACCCACACAAAGCCAGCCACCGGACACCAGTCACCACGTGGTTACCCAAATCATACCACGTGTGGGGTTAGAACCCGCGATCACACAGTCTCAAAACTCCAGACCGTCTGGAGCAATCTGCTCCAGATTTTTCACGACTACGGCTACGACTTGTTCATATCACGTATTTCTTAATGTTTTTATAACTTTTCTAACGACTTTTTTTTTTTGTGCACACAATTTTTATTGATTGACTAATTCTGCAATTTTATTCATATTTTTTTACTGTTATTTTGTACTAAGCTATGCAGAAATTATTTGTGTGAATGGTTCATTATCTTTGTAACTTGTTCAGCTCTCAAAAGTTTGGTGCTCAGCCCCTGGACCCATTATGTACCTCTGTAATGTTAAGATACAGTCCATGGACCCATTATGTATCTCTGTAATGTTAAAGTACAGTCCCTGGACCCATTATGTACCTCTGTAATGTTAAGGTACAGTCCCTGGACCCATTATGTATCTCTGTAATGTTAAGGTACAGTCCCAGGACCCATTAAGCACCTCTGTAATGTTGAGGTACAGCCCTTGGACCCATTATGTACCTCTGTAATGTTAAGGTACAGTCCCTGGACCCATTATGTATCTCTGTAATGTTAAAGTACAGTCCCTGGACCCATTATGTACCTCTGTAATGTTAAGGTATAGTCCCAGGACCCATTATGTACCTCTGTAATGTTAAGGTACAGTCCCTGGACCCATTATGTACCTCTGTAATGTTGAGGTACAGTACATGGACCCATTATGTACCTCTGTAATGTTAACGTACAGTCCCAGGACCCATTATGAATCTCTGTAATGTTAAGGTACAGTCCCTGGACCCATTATGTACCTCTGTAATGTTGAGGTACAGTACATGGACCCATTATGTACCTCTGTAATGTTAAGGTATAGTCCCAGGACCCATTATGTACCTCTGTAATGTTAAGGTACAGTCCCTGGACCCATTATGTACCTCTGTAATGTTGAGGTACAGCCCTTGGACCCATTATGTACCTCTGTAATGTTGAGGTACAGTACCTGGACCCATTATGCACCTCTGTAATGTTAAGGTACAGTCCCAGGACCCATTATGCACCTCTGTAATGTTAAGGTACTGTCCCTGGACCCATTATGTACTTCTTTAATGTTAAGGTACAGTCCCTGGACCCATTATATACCACTGTAATGTTAAGGTACAGTCCCTGGACCCATTATGTACATTTGTAATGTTAAGGTACAGTCCCTGGGCCCATTATGTACCTCTGTAATGTTTAGGTACAGTCCCTGGACCCATTATGTACCACAGTAATATTAAGCTACAGTCCCTGAACCCATTATGTACCTCTGTAATGTTAACGTACAGTCCCTGGACCTATTATATACCTCTGTAATGTTGAGGTACAGTCCCTGAACCCATTATGTACCTCTGTAATGTTAACATACAGTCCCTGGACCCATTATATACCTCTGTAATGTTGAGGTACAGTCCCTGAACCCATTATGTACCTCTGTAATGTTAACGTACAGTCCCTGGACCCATTATATACCTCTGTAATGTTGAGGTACAGTCTCTGGAACCATTATGTACCTCTGTAATGTTAAGGTGAAATCGCTGGTCCCATTATCTACCTCTAAAATGTTAAGGTACAGTCCCTTGGCCCATTATGTACCTCTGTAATGTTTAGGTACAGTCCCTGGACCCATTATGTACCAAAGTAATATTAAGCTTCAGTCCCTGAACCCATTATGTACCTCTGTAATGTAAACGTACTGTCCCTGGACCCATTATATACATCTGTAATGTTGAGGTACAGTCCCTGAACCCATTATGTACCTCTGTAATGTTAACATACAGTCCCTGGAAGTATTATGTACCTCTGTAATGTTAACGTACAGTCCCTGGACCCATTATATAACTCTGTAATGTTGAGGTACAGTCCCTGAACCCATTATGTACCTCTGTAATGTTAACGTACAGTCCCTGTACCCATTATATACCTCTGTAATGTTGAGGTACAGTCTCTGGAACCATTATGTACCTCTGTAATGTTAAGGTGAAATCGCTGGTCCCATTATCTACCTCTAAAATGTTAAGGTACAGTCCCTGGGCCCATTATGTACCTCTGTAATGTTTACGTACAGTCCCTGGACCCATTATGTACCACAGTAATATTAATCTTCAGTCCCTGAACCCATTATGTACCTCTGTAATGTTAACGTACAGTCCCTGGACCCATTATATACCTCTGTAATGTTGAGGTACAGTCCCTGGAACCATTATGTACCTCTGTAATGTTGAGGTACAGTCCCTGAACCCATTATGTACCTCTGTAATGTTAACGTACAGTCCCTGGACCCATTATATACCTCTGTAATGTTGAGGTACAGTCTCTGGAACCATTATGTACCTCTGTAATGTTAAGGTGAAATCGATGGTCCCATTATCTACCTCTAAAATGTTAAGGTACAGTCCCTTGGCCCATTATGTACCTCTGTAATGTTTAGGTACAGTCCCTGGACCCATTATGTACCACAGTAATATTAAGCTTCAGTCCCTGAACCCATTATGTACCTCTGTAATGTTAATGTACAGTTCCTGGACCCATTATATACATCTGTAATGTTGAGGTACAGCCCCTGAACCCATTATGTACCTCTGTAATGTTAACATACAGTCCCTGGAACCATTATGTACCTCTGTAATGTTAACGTACAGTCCCTGGACCCATTATATAACTCTGTAATGTTGAGGTACAGTCCCTGAACCCATTATGTACCTCTGTAATGTTAACGTACAGTCCCTGTACCCATTATATACCTCTGTAATGTTGAGGTACAGTCTCTGGAACCATTACGTACCTCTGTAATGTTAAGGTGAAATCGCTGGTCCCATTATCTACCTCTAAAATGTTAAGGTACAGTCCCTGGGCCCATTATGTACCTCTGTAATGTTTACGTACAGTCCCTGGACCCATTATGTACCACAGTAATATTAATCTTCAGTCCCTGAACCCATTATGTACCTCTGTAATGTTAACGTACATTCCCTGGACCCATTATATACCTCTGTAATGTTGAGGTACAGTCCCTGAACCCATTATGTACCTCTGTAATGTTAGCGTACAGTCCCTGGACCCATTATATACCTCTGTAATGTTGAGGTACAGTCCCTGGAACCATTATGTACCTCTGTAATGTTAAGGTGAAATCGCTGGTCCCATTATCTACCTCTAAAATGTTAAGGTTCAGTCCCTGGGCCCATTATGTACCTCTGTAATGTTGAGGTACAGTCTCTGGACCCATTATGTACCTCTCTAATGTTGAGGTACAGTCCGAGGACCCATTATGTATCTCTGTAATGTTAAGGTTCAGTCCCTGGACCCATTATGTACCTCTGTAATGTTGAGGTACAGTCCAAGGACCCATTATGTATCTCTGTAATGTTAAGGTACAGTCCCTGGACCCGTTATGTACCTCTGTAATGTTAAGGTGAAATCGCTGGTCCCATTATCTACCTCTAAAATGTTAAGGTACAGTCTCTGGACCCGTTATATACATCTGTAATCTTTTGAACTTCCTTCCTCAGGATGGATATGGGGCGCATAAGAAACATATTAAACTACTATTCTCTGATTTATTCGTCTTTATGTCTCCATGGAAAATAATCTTAATCTTCACAGATGCCTCGTTGCATCACACTTTATTTTCCTTCATCATTTTTTTGGTTCACATAATTTTTTATTGATCCATCTGCCGACAGGTTCACTGTCAAATATTTGATCAAATTCACTTTCTCTTTACTCCCTCCTTCCAGTCTGTGAAGGTTTACTCAGCCCTGTCAGACAACCATTGACAAGTCTGTCTCCTTCTTATGGAAAAAATAGAAAATTCAGTAATGACATAAACAATTATTATAATAAACAATTAAAAATGAAATTAATCCTACTTTAAGAAAAATGAAATGTATAAATAATTAGTGATCCATAGCTAATTTATACACAGATGTCTTGGGGTATAGAATGGTGCTGTGCTGATGTTCTGGGTAACTAGCTTTGAAAGATTCTGGAACTCAAGCAGTTGTTGATGGGGGGGGGGGGGTCACAGCTGGTTGTGACTAGACAGACGATGGTGTTTCCCAACAAACTTATAAATTCTGCCGAGGAGAGGTGAACTGATCTTTTGATCACCACAGTGTTGAAGTTGTGGCCCATCAAGACACCAGAAATGCTGGTGTAGTTACAACTGGGAGAATGCTGTGTAGCTAAGTTTGGAAGGGTAGGACCGGACAAGTGTCAGGTAGAGAGGTGTAGCGACGTCTCCTGATCAATATTCCCTTAACTTGATCTCTGCACGTGCCGGATGACCAGAGCCGACAATCAAGGCTAAAATGCGGAAGAGAAACAATTCAGTTACACACAGCTCGATAAATCACTCACACAATAGGCATACGACCTTTAAAAGAAATGGTGAGGATTAAACTTAGTAACTAAAAGTTCAAATCAAGGCAGGAATAAATTTCAGTCCAAAACCTTAAATACGAGTGAAGCTCTTAAGACTGACAATCACAAAATAAATTAGACAGGAGCAGAACGAATACTTACAGATGCGTTGGGAGCCGCCAGTTAAGTGATTCTCCACATGTCGGAGACACTCACATTACCTTCCACCTGGTGTGAAAAGGAAGGTGGGATAGCAGGAGGTAGACACTCACATCACCTCCCACCTGGTGTAAAAAGGAAGGTGAGACAGCAGGAGGTAGACACTCACATCACCTCCCCCCTGGTGTAAAAAGGAAAGTGAGACAGCAGGAGGTAGACACTCACATCACCTCCCCCCTGGTGTAAAAAGGAAGGTGAGACAGCAGGAGGTAGACACTCACATCACCTCCCACCTGGTGTAAAATGGAAGGTGAGACAGCAGGAGGTAGACACTCACATCACCTCCCCCCTGGTGTAAAAAGGAAGGTGAGACAACAGGAGGTAGACACTCACATCACCTCCCACCTGGTGTAAAAAGGAAGGTGGAATAGCAGGAGGTAGACACTCACTGTACCTTAACAAGCAGACTGTCCAACAAACACATTCGTCTCTCGACCTCCGGGGAGAAAGGACGCACGTCTAGTAGCTACACCTGCCCTCTGGTGGTGACCTTTTGCAACTAGAAGGCAAGATGGCGTTTCGAGTGGGTCAACGGATCAACACTGTTTGTATTCAGCTGGTACGTGGCACGCTCAGTGGCGAAACAATGAATACATTGCTACCTGCCATCATCAATGACGTCTATGGTGTCCCCAACGATGAAGTATATGGTGTAGCTTTAAACGGGATGTCCAGAGTATTCCTGAAACTGAATCGTGCCGGCTTCTACGACAGAATTGTTGACGAGTACCAGGAGAGGAAGATGACTGTGAACTCGACGGTGGACGTCGTCTTGCGCGACGTATCTAAGTACTATACGTGGGAGAAAGTGAGAAACGTCCCTTTCGAGGTGACTGCGTATGGTATACAGGAGGTTTTCAACAGTTATGGTAAGGTCCATTCAGCTACGATGGGAGTATGGGAAGATGGGCCATACGAGGGACGACCTGAGGGTTCTTATACCCTCAAAATGACTTTGGCTGGGCCTATACCGTCCTACGTCACGCTAGTGGGTTACAGAACGCAGGTCTTTGTGCACTATGCCGGCCAGAGAAGGACCTGTCGATTATGTAGCTCCTACGACCATATGGCAGCACAGTGTCCTAGGAGACAGCCTACCAGGGCTCCTGGTACGTTGGCAGTGGAGCAGCGCCCTTGTGAGTTGATGCCGGAGTTGGGAGAGGAGGAAGCAGAGACGAGTGGTCGTTGGAGCAAAGAGGTCGATCGGGAAGTACTGACGGTCGGTACCTGTGTTACACTCCCGGTGGGCTCGGGGAGCCGACAGGAAGGAACGATGTGCCTCAGGAAGACTTACTGGAGGACGTGTTGAGAGGTTTTTTGGACGGGTCGGGGACCTGTGCCTTAAGTGCTGCCGAGGCTGATGTGAGGGAGGAATAGCAGTCTGTGGTAAAAACATTGTGTGGAACTCGCTTAGAGCAAGTGGTGGAGGTGGAGGTCCATCAGGAGAATTTGTCAGACGAGGTCGTGTGTGTGGGTAGTGGATCTAGGAAAAGGCCGGCTGGCACGGTTGAGGCAGAGGAGGTACTCACGCCGGGGCAGAGGCCGGGCAAAAAAGCTTGGGCAAAGGAGGAGGAGTTGCTGGACCGAAAGGATTCAGTGGATCCTGATTTATGTACTGAAAGGGTAAAAGGTGGGGAGGGAGTCAAGGAAAAGTCTGGTGAGGCGTCGGGTCGACGCACAGGTAAAGGTATAGTAGGCAAGCCACAGAGGCATAGAGGGAAGCCGCCATTCTTATAACTTTCAGGTGTGCCACTCTGAATGGGAACGGTCTCAAGTCTGAGATCAAAACTGTGTGGTTGGTATGGTTTTTACATAGATTCCAGGTGGACCTGTGTTTCTTGCAGGAACACAATCATAAGATTGGTAGTGAGTTGTTGTTGAATGGGTATAAGTTGTACGTTAGTTGTGCTTGGCAGTTGAAAGGGGGGGTGGCGATAGCAATAAAGGAGACCAGCCCCTTGCGTGTCACGGGTTGGGAGGAGGCAGGGGGGAAAGTTGTGTGGGTAAATGGTGTATGGGGAGATAGAAGGGCATGTTTCATAGGAGTGTATGTGCCGGTGTCGAGCAATACACGGGTAAAGGCAGATTTTGTGAGGGAAGACTTATTGTATCATCTGCGAGGATTGCCTGCCATCACGATTATTGGTGGAGATTGGAATTGTGTAATTCGGGGCCGGGATGTTGAACCGACGGGGGCGGGTTGTGTATTAAGTGTTCTGAGGGATGTGTTGGGGGAGGTGGGTGTCGTAAATGTTGCAGGGAGAGGAGGTTATATGGTGGAGCACAGGTTCGTTCGTAGGGGGTATGCTGCAAGACTAGACAGGATTTACGTCATGCAGGGATTGGAGGTAGGGAGGGTGCAGACATTTGATGTTGAATGTGCGGCAGCTCAGGGGGAAGGGGGGTGGAACGGGTTTTGAGGAGTGGTGGAATGGGTTTTGGGGAGCTAGGGATCGGGCTATGGAGCTTATAGAATGGTGGGAGTTGCTGGCAAAACCTGGGATTGTGAACTTTTATAGGGTCAAGGGACATGAGAAAGCAAGATGGAGATATGGATTGCAGAATTATTTGGACAGTTGCAGGCATGTTACGGGAGGTAGGGTGGGGAGGGGGAAGATATAGCACTGCTTCGAAGTAGGATTGAGGAGATTCATAATGAACGTTTTGATGCAGTACATTTTCGTTCAGGGTTGGACGATGTGTTGTGGGGGGATAAACCGACTGGGTATGTTTTACATAAGTTTAGGGAACGTAGGAGAGTGACCATCTTATTGCAGTTAGTGACTAGTGCGGGGGTGGGGGATTACCAGGAAGGTGCGGTCCTCATCTCCACTGAGAGTATGAGCATTTATGCAGATGAATGGTTCAGGAGAAAATGAAGAGAGTGTGGGAGGCGGGGCACCTGGCAGGCGTCTTTCGGTAGGGAAGTTCATAACACTATAGGAGAAAAGGATAGGGTGAGGTTGGAGGCTGATAGTGAGGCTGAGGTGGCAGATGCGGTCTTCGGCATGCGCACGGGTAAGGTTTGCATATTGATTTTTATAGGGTTCATTGGGGTGCATGAGGCATTGTTTTGTTGGGGTTTTGAACAATATGCTAGATGGGCAGAGAATGGGTGAGTCACAATGTACAGGCATAGTAGTATTAGTACCGAAGAAGGAAGGGGCGCAGGCGCTGAGTGCCTTCCGGGTAATTTCCTTAATGTGCGCAGACTATAAAGTGTTCACAAAGATTCTAGGGAATAGAATGAAGGCGGTTCTCGGATCGCTTTTACACGGCGGTCAGTTTGGGATTCCAGGGAAGAGTATGTGGGATGGACACGGGTGCATAAGGGATTTCTTAGAGGGCTGTGGAAGGGGGGGTTCTAGGGGTGGATTGGGAGAATGCATATGATTGTGTGGACAGGGTGTTTTTGCGTTAGAGTTTGTGTGATTTGGGTTTTGGTTCCAAAGTGGTAGGGTGGGTGGAGGCATTGTATGCGGGGGCGAAGATGCGTGTACAGGTGAACGGTCGGTTGGGTTCTGGGATTCGTATGGAGAGGGGTTTGCGCCAGGGTTGCCCGCTTTCACAGGTGTTATTTGCTTGTGTACAGAATCCATTTTATGAGCTTGTAGACCGAGAGTTGTGTGAGGAGGGGGCTGAGGAGAATGACGGGAGGGGGGGGTTGTGGGTTACGTTGATGATACGACAATCTTACTTAGTGGAAAGGAGGATTTTTCAAGGGTGGGTAGAGTCATCGAGAAGTTTGGGGCAGTAACGGGAATGAGGGTAAACAAAAGCAAGTCGATGTTGTTAGAGGTGGGCACCTGGGTAGGCGGGAGATTGGGTCAGGGGTTTGGATGGAATGTCGTGGAACGAATTAAGATTTGTGGGATTTGGTACACAGCAGATAGGCAGGACAGTAGAAAGATTAATTCGGAGGTGGTTAGGGACAGGGCGGTGGGTAGGCTATGTGGCCTTCGGGCCAGAGATGTTACATTGCACCAAAGGGCTGTGGTTGTGAATTCGTTGGTATACAGTAAGGTTTGGGGAGCGGCGGCTGTATATCCCTTGAGGAATCGTGATGTAACAGACACCCAGAGGCGGGCGTTAAGATATATATGGGGTTATGGGAGGGCGTGGTTGGGACGTGACGTAGTAATGACTGGGGTGCGTCAGGGGGGATTGGGTTTGTTGGCATTGGGGCCCAGGGTGAGGGCAATATATGTCAAGGTGAGATACCTCAGTGGGAGGGGTCAGGGGGCGGCGTGTGGGGGAGGTGATGAGGGACTTTCGTTGTTGGTGGAGCAGGAGGCACCTGGAGGTGTGTGAGGATATGTTGTGGTATATGTTAAGGGTTCGAGATGTGCGTCGTTTGCGAATAGGGAGGGTGGTGGGAGTTGAGTATCGTCGGGAGACGCTGCAAGGGGTGGCTCTCTTCCCCACATATGATTGGAGCGTAATATGGGAGGAATTTCGAAAGATAAGAATGCCTGCAAGGGTGAGAGAAGTGGTGTACAGATTCCTCATGGGAACATTGGCGTCAAAAGAGGTGTTGAGGCAGATGGGATATAAGAACATAAGAACATAAGAACGAAGGAACACTGCAGAAGGCCTACTGGCCCATGCGAGGCAGGTCCAAGTCCCTACCGGCTTAAGCCAATGCACCCAACCTAGTCAGGTCAGGTCACATTGACTTAAGGGAGGAACACGGCAACCGACCTGTTAGCACAAGCTATCAGGTCCAACTCACACCCACCCACATCTACTCATGTATTTATCCAACCTATTTTTAAAGCTACACAACGTTCTGGCCTCTATAACTGTACTTGGGAGTTTGTTCCACTCATCCACAACTCTATTACCAAACCAGTACTTTCCTATATCCCTCCTGAATCTGAATTTTTCCAACTTAAAACCATTGCTGCGAGTCCTGTCTAGGCTAGATATTTTCAGCACACTATTTACATCCCCTTTATTTATTCCTGTCTTCCACTTATAAACCTCAATCATATCCCCCCTAATTCTACGTCTTTCTAGAGAGTGCAGTTTCAGGGCCCTTAGTCTATCCTCATAGGGAAGGTTTCTGATACATGGGATCATCTTTGTCATCCTCCTTTGTACATTTTCCAGAGAATTTATATCCATTCTGTAATACGGTGACCAAAACTGTGCAGCATAATCTAAATGAGGCCTAACCAAGGATGTATAGAGTTGAAGAACAACCTGAGGACTCCTATTATTTATGCTTCTTGATATGAAGCCAAGGATTCTATTAGCTTTATTGCGAACACTTATGCACTGTTGTCTTGGTTTCAGATTACTGCTAACCAGAACTCCTAAATCTTTTTCGCAATCCGTAATATTAAGATCTACATTATTTAGTTTATATGTGGCATGGTTATTGTCCTGTCCAACATTTAGAACTTTGCATTTGTCTATATTAAACTGCATCTGCCACTTCTCCGACCACTGCATCAGTCTATTCAAATCTTCCTGGAGTGCTCGAATGTCCTCGTCAGAATGAATTCGACGGCCTATTTTGGTGTCATCGGCAAACTTGCCGATGTCGCTCTTTATGCCCTCATCTATGTCGTTTATGTAGATTGTGAACAGCAGGGGGCCCAACACTGACCCCTGTGGAACACCGCTCGTGACGCTTCCCCACTCTGATTTCTCCCCATTTATGCAAACTCTCTGCTGCCTATTTGTCAACCATGCCTCTATCCAGGAAAAAATTTCTCCTCCTATTCCATGTGCTTTAATTTTCCTCAATAGTCTCTGATGTGGGACCCTGTCAAAAGCCTTACTGAAGTCCATATACACAATATCATATTCATTACCATGATCTACCTCCTCAAATACCTTAGTGAAAAAAGTTAATAAATTCGTAAGGCAGGAACGCCCCTTTGTAAAACCATGCTGAGATTCGTTGATTAATTTATGCTTTTCAAGGTGGCTACGAACTGCCTCGGCAATTATTGATTCCATAAATTTTCCCACTATGGAGGTTAGGCTTATTGGTCTATAGTTCGAAGCTAAGGACCTGTCACCTGTTTTGAAAATAGGTATCACATTTGCCATTTTCCACTTATCTGGCACCATGCCAGTTTGTAGTGATATGTTGAAAAGATTAGCCAAAGGTGTGCTAAGCTCCTCTTTACATTCCTTTAGAACCCTTGCATACAGTTCATCAGGGCCTGGGGATTTGTTAGGTTTTAATTTATCTATTTGCCTAAGGACCATGTCACTTGTGACCCTAATAGTGCACAGTTTATTATCGTCCTGTTCTACATAATTTATCATTACTGGAATATCGCTGGTATCCTCCTGTGTAAAAACTGAGAGGAAGTATGTGTTAAAAATTCTACACATTTCCTTATCACTGTCAGTGAGCTGACCCGAGGAACTTTTGAGTGGGCCTATCTTGTCCCTGATCTTACTTCTGTATACCTGAAAGAATCCTTTTGGGTTAGTCTTCGATTCTCTTGCAACTTTAACCTCATAATCTCTATTTGCTTTTCTAATTCCCTTTTTTATTTCTCTCTTTAACTGAATATATCGATTTCTTAATTGCCCCTCTCCTCTTTTGATTTGCCTATATATGCCTCTCTTTTGACCAATCAGATATTTTAATCTATTGTTCATCCATTTAGGATCATTTTTGTTTGATCTGATTTCCCTATTTGGAACATAATTTGACTGAGCAGCTAGAACTATGCCCTGGAAAGCGTCATATCGGCAACCATCACCACCTACCTGACCCCTAGTCAGGTCATTCCAGTTCAGCCCACCTAAGTAATTTTTCAGTCCTATGAAATCAGCCAAGCGAAAGTCAGGGACGGAGACTTGATTGCCATTATTAGGGGAATTCCATGATATGTTAAAACTGAGTGATTTGTGATCACTCTCCCCAAGCTCATCATTAACCTCAAGATTATTAATTAGTGTTTCCCTACTGGCAAGAACCAAGTCAAGGAGGTTATTTCCCCTAGTTGGCTCTGTCACAAACTGTTTTAAAAAACAATCCTGGATCGTATCAAGAAAGTCACCCGACTCTAAATTTCCTGTCAAATTGCTCCAGTCAATCTGTCTATAGTTGAAATCTCCCATTAGCACAACATTTTCGTATGTAGATGCCTTACGAATTTCGTCCCATAGAAGTTTACTGCACTCCCTATCAAGATTTGGGGCCCTGTAAATCACACCCAAAATTAGTTTTTCTCGGCCCTCGAGAAGCTGTAACCAAACAGATTCAGTGGCTGACGCTTCTAATTTAATATCTTGTCTAACACAACAATTTAAATTGTCTCTGACATACATCGCTACTCCACCACCTTTCCTGTTGACCCTGTCAGTGTGGAATAATTTATAGCCTTGTATGTGACATTCAGAGGGCATCTCTCTATCTTTCAGATTGAGCCAGGTCTCTGTTATAGCAATAATGTCTATGTTTCCTGCACTTGCAATTAATCTTAGCTCATCTATCTTATTTCTAACACTCCTGCTATTAGTATAGTAAACCTTAAGGGAGCTAGTCCCTTGCTGCCCTCTGCTGTCCCCCTTTGTTTGCTGACCTGTTCTATTGTCTTTATTTATAACTTCATGCTGAATGCCTTTTATACATTTACTGTTTCCAACCCTAGTGTTGCAACCTGCTTGTTTCCCACACACACCCATACCTCTATCTTCCATCAGTTTAAAATCATAGGCATTTCACCAATGGCCTTCTCAATCGAGTCTGCAAGTGCTACCACCCCTGCCCCAGAGAGATGAACCCCATCCCTTGCATACATATCATGTTTGCCATAAAAGTTGTTCCAGTTGTCAATGAATGGGATTGCAAGTTCCTTGCAGTATCTGTCTAGCCAGCAATTTACACCAATTGCCCTAGACAACCATTCATTTCCTACTCCCCTTCTAGGCAAGATGCTACATATGATTGGGATCCCTCCCTTAGACTTAATGAAATCTATAGCTGACCTGTACTTATCTAGCAGCTCTTCTCTCCTACCCTTCCCAATATCATTTCCACCAGCACTGAGACAGATAATGGGCTTGTTCCCATTACCTGACATGATATTATCCAGTCTGTTGACAATGTCCCCAACACCAGCTCCAGGGAAGCACACTCTATCTCTCATCTTCTTATTCCTATTACAAAAAGCACGATCAACATATCTTACCTGAGAGTCACCAACCACAAGAATGCGCTTACCTTCATTAGCAGGGGCAGTAGTACCCTTACCTTCACTGGCCACTGAAGTACATTCATCCTGGAGAACAGAGAAGCGATTTCCTACCTTCAGATCTGCACTCTTAACTTTCCTTACTCTGATGCGCCTCCCATTACTGTGAACAACTCGCCACTTGTAGCAGGTGCTGGGCTGCACCTCACTGCTGGTAGCCGTTGCTACCACCCCACCAACAGCCTCCTCACAGTGAGAGACAGACTGCACCTCACTGCTAGAAGCCTCATTCCCCACATCTCCAACCACCTCACACTCTCTCCCAGGCCCATTGAGGTGGACCTTCAGCCTCCTAATCTCCTCCTGGAGAAGCAAGACCTCCTCCTTCAACTCTCCAACCTCAGCTTTTAAAACACTGTAGAAGCAAGCCATGCTTTGTAACCGTCCACGCTAATCCCCAAGCAGCTCAGGGTCTGTGACCTCACGTGACGACTGACCACTGAACACTGTGTGAGTGATGCTTCATGTGCGCATTGTGGTGACGTGGAAAATGCCTTCCATGTGGTGTATTTTTGTCCTATATTGGAAAATGTGCGGGTGTGGTTGAGGAGTGTTTTGGGGGGAAGGGTGGGGGTCCTAAGGGCTTTACTTTTAGACGTGGGAGGAGTGTCTAGAGAGGTAGCGAGGGCGTTAAGGTATATAATGGTTGATTTTTTTATGTTTCATGGGGAATGAGGGAGGTGGGGGGGAATGTCAGAATCAAGGCTTTAGAGGCGAGTTTTTATAGGTCGGTGGGTAGGAACAGGAGCTTATATGGGGGTCAGTGGGTTACTGTGGCACGACTGCTACAGTTGGTGCCGGGGAAGGACAGCAAGGGGTTGGCTTCCGGAGGTGAGTGATGGGTACTTGGGGATGAATGTAGTAAGGAAGGGTGGTGATGGTGGCTGCTCCAGTGGTGTATTTGAGATAATTTGTGTGTGTGCGTGTGCATGAGAGAGAGGTTGGAACGTGTCAAAAGAGTGTGCATCATATTTCAAGTTGACGACGATGACAGATATCCTCGGAATTAGAATACTGGTGAAAGAAATGGAAGCTCGGGTTCCATCATAGCTCAAAGAGGTTTCAGTTTTTGTCTGTTTTAGGCAGTGGTCAATCGATTTCTTTCCTTCACCGTACCATGTTTTAACATGATATAAGGCCTGTCTGTGTGAGGGCCTTTGTGTATGTGTGTGCATGTGTGTTGTGTGTGTGTTGTGTGTGTGTTTTGTTGAGTGTGGTGTGTGTGTGTGTGTTATGTGTCTGTTGTGTGTCTGTGGGTGTGTCTGTGTGTGTGTGGGTAGGGTGTTCTGTTATTGAATTGGGGCTTCTGTGAGAGAGGTGGAGGTTTTTTTTGGTAAGATTTTCTTGCTTCTGAGGGTTCTGCAAAGGTGTCCTTTAGATACTTTTCACAGAGGGACCAAACTGAAGATATTTAGAAAATAATGAGCAAAGAATTTTTTGTGTTGTAAAAGATGCGGGTTTTTGTTTCCTTGAACCAGAGACTACTGTTTTGATTCTTATTCTATTTAACTAGTGTAGTACTGGCGAGGTGGCTGCGTGCACCAGGCTCATGTATTTAACGATTGTAGTACTGGCGAGGTGGCTGCGTGCACCAGGCTCATGTATTTAACGATTGTAGTACTGGCGAGGTGGCTGCGTGCACCAGGCTCATGTATTTAACGATTGTAGTACTGGCGAGGTGGCTGCGTGCACCAGGCTCATGTATTTAACGATTGTAGTACTGGCGAGGTGGGTGCGTGCACCAGGCTCATGTATTTAACGATTGTAGTACTGGCGAGGTGGGTGCGTGCACCAGGCTCATGTATTTAACGATTGTAGTACTGGCGAGGTGGCTGCGTGCACCAGGCTCATGTATTTAACGATTGTAGTACTGGCGAGGTGGCTGCGTGCACCAGGCTCATGTATTTAACGATTGTAGTACTGGCGAGGTGCCTGCGTGCACCAGGCTCATGTATTTAACGATTGTAGTACTGGCGAGGTGGCTGCGTGCACCAGGCTCATGTATTTAACTACTGTAGTACTGGCGAGGTGGCTGCGTGCACCAGGCTCATGTATTTAACTAGTGTAGTACTGGCGAGGTGGCTGCGTGCACCAGGCTCATGTATTTAACTAGTGTAGTACTGGCGAGGTGGCTGCGTGCACCAGGCTCATGTATTTAACTACTGTAGTACTGGCGAGGTGGCTGCGTGCACCAGGCTCATGTATTTAACTAGTGTAGTACTGGCGAGGTGGCTGCGTGCACCAGGCTCATGTATTTAACTACTGTAGAACTGGCGAGGTGGCTGCGTGCACAAGGCTCATGTATTTAACTACTGTAGTACTGGCGAGGTGCCTGCGTGCACCAGACTCATGTATTTAACTAGTGTAGTACTGGCGAGGTGGCTGCGTGCACCAGGCTCATGTATTTAACTACTGTAGTACTGGCGAGGTGGCTGCGTGCACCAGGCTCATGTATTTAACTAGTGTAGTACTGGCGAGGTGGCTGCGTGCACCAGGCTCATGTATTTAACTACTGTAGTACTGGCGAGGTGGCTGCGTGCACCAGGCTCATGTATTTAACTAGTGTAGTACTGGCGAGGTGGCTGCGTGCACCAGGCTCATGTATTTAACTACTGTAGAACTGGCGAGGTGGCTGCGTGCACAAGGCTCATGTATTTAACTACTGCAGTACTAGCGAGGTGGCTGCGTGCACCAGGCTCATGTATTTAACTACTGCAGTACTAGCGAGGTGGCTGCGTGCACCAGGCACATGTATTTAACTACTGCAGTACTAGCGAGGTGGCTGCGTGCACCAGGCTCATGTATTTAACTACTGTTGTACTGGCGAGGTGGCTGCGTGCACCAGGCTCATGTATTTAACTACTGTTGTACTGGCGAGGTGGCTGCGTGCACCAGGCTCATGTATTTAACTAATGTAGTACTGGCGAGGTGGCTGCGTGCACCAGGCTCATGTATTTAACTACTGTTGTACTGGCGAGGTGGCTGCGTGCACCAGGCTCATGTATTTAACTACTGTTGTACTGGCGAGGTGGCTGCGTGCACCAGGCTCATGTATTTAACTAGTGTAGTACTGGCGAGGAGCCTGAGTGCACTAGGCTCATGTATTTAACTACTGTTGTACTGGCGAGGTGCCTGCGTGCACCAGGCTCTTGTATTTAACAAGTGTAGTACTGGCGAGGAGCCTGAGTGCTCTAGGCTCATGTATTTAACTAGTGTAGAACTGGCAAGGCGCCTGCGTGCACCATTCTCATGTATTTAACTAGTGTAGCACTGGCGAGGCGGCTGCGTGCACCAGGCTCATGTATTTAACTAGTGTAGTACGGTCGAGGTGGCTGAGTGCACCAGGCTCATGTATTTAACTACTGTAGCAGAGGGGAGGTGGCTGCGTGCACCAAGCTCATGTATTTAATTAGTGTAGTACAGGCGAGGTGGCTGCGTGCACCAGGCTAATGTATTTAACTAGTGTAGTACTGGCGAGGTGGCTGCGTGCACCAGGCTAATGTATTTAACTAGTGTAGTACTGGCGAGGTGGCTGCGTGCACCAGGCTAATGTATTTAACTAGTGTAGTACTGGCGAGGTGGCTGCGTGCACCAGGCTAATGTATTTAACTAGTGTAGTACTGGCGAGGTGGCTGCGTGCACCAGGCTCATGTATTTAACTAGTGTACTACTGGCGAGGTGGCTGCGTGCACCAGGCTCATGTATTTAACTAATATAGTACTGGCGAGGTGGCTGCGTGCACCAGGCTCATGTATTTAACTAGTGTAGCACTGGCGAGGTGGCTGCGTGCACCAGGCTCATGTATTTAACTGATGTAGTACTGGCGAGGTGGCTGCGTGCACCAGGCTCATGTACTTAACTAGTGTAGCACTGGCGAGGTGGCTGCGTGCACCAGGCTCATGTATTTAACTAGTGTAGCACTGGCGAGGTGGCTGCGTGCACCAGGCTCATGTATTTAACTAGTGTAGCACTGGCGAGGTGGCTGCGTGCACCAGGCTCATGTATTTAACTAGTGTAGAACGGGCGAGGGGGCTTCGTGCACCATAAGAACATAAGAACATAAGAACGAAGGAACACTGCAGAAGGCCTACTGGCCCATGCGAGGCAGGTCCAAGTCTCCTACCGGCTTAAGCCAATGCACCCAACCTAGTCAGGTCAGGTCACATTGACTTAAGGGAGGAACACGGCAACCGACCTGTTAGCACAAGCTATCAGGTCTAACTTACACCCACCCACATCTACTCATGTATTTATCCAACCTATTTTTAAAGCTACACAACGTTCTGGCCTCTATAACGGTACTTGGGAGTTTGTTCCACTCATCCACAACTCTATTACCAAACCAGTACTTTCCTATATCCTTCCTGAATCTGAATTTTTCCAACTTAAAACCATTGCTGCGAGTCCTGTTTAGGCTAGATATTTTCAGCACACTATTTACATCCCCTTTATTTATTCCTGTCTTCCATTTATACACCTCAATCATATCCCCCCTTATTCTACGTCTTTCTAGAGAGTGCAGTTTCAGGGCCCTTAGTCTATCCTCATAGGGAAGGTTTCTGATACATGGGATCATCTTTGTCATCCTCCTTTGTACATTTTCCAGAGAATTTATATCCATTCTGTAATACGGTGACCAAAACTGTGCAGCATAATCTAAATGAGGCCTAACCAAGGATGTATAGAGTTGAAGAACAACCTGAGGACTCCTATTATTTATGCTTCTTGATATGAAGCCAAGGATTCTATTAGCTTTATTGCGAACACTTATGCACTGTTGTCTTGGTTTCAGATTACTGCTAACCAGAACTCCTAAATCTTTTTCGCAATCCGTAATATTAAGATCTACATTATTTAGTTTATATGTGGCATGGTTATTGTCCTGTCCAACATTTAGAACTTTGCATTTGTCTATATTAAACTGCATCTGCCACTTCTCCGACCACTGCATCAGTCTATTCAAATCTTCCTGGAGTGCTCGAATGTCCTCGTCAGAATGAATTCGACGGCCTATTTTGGTGTCATCGGCAAACTTGCCGATAACTATTGTAGCACTGGCGAGGGAATGTCCTCGTCAGAATGAATTCGACGGCCTATTTTGGTGTCATCGGCAAACTTGCCGATAACTATTGTAGCACTGGCGAGGTGGCTGCGTGCACCAAGCACATGTATTTAACGAGGTGGCTGCGTGCACCAGGCTCATGTATTTAGCTAGTGTAGTACTGGCGAGGTGGCTGCGTGCACCAGGCTCATGTATTTAACTAGTGTAGTACTGGCGAGGTGGCTGCGTGCACCAGGTTCATGTATTTAACTAGTGTAGTACTGGCGAGGTGGATGCGTGCACCAGGCTCATGTATTTAACTACTGTTGTACTGGCGAGGTGGCTGCGTGCACCAGGCTCATGTATTTAACTACTGTTGTACTGGCGAGGTGGCTGCGTGCACCAGGCTCATGTATTTAACTAGTGTAGTACTGGCGAGGAGCCTGAGTGCACTAGGCTCATGTATTTAACTACTGTTGTACTGGCGAGGTGCCTGCGTGCACCAGGCTCATGTATTTAACAAGTGTAGTACTGGCGAGGAGCCTGAGTGCACTAGGCTCATGTATTTAACTAGCGTAGAACTTGCAAGGCGCCTGCGTGCACCATTCTCATGTATTTAACTAGTGTAGCACTGGCGAGGCGGCTGCGTGCACCAGGCTCATGTATTTAACTAGTGTAGTACGGTCGAGGTGGCTGAGTGCACCAGGCTCATGTATTTAACTAGTGTAGCAGAGGGGAGGTGGCTGCGTGCACCAAGCTCATGTATTTAATTAGTGTAGTACAGGCGAGGTGGCTGCGTGCACCAGGCTAATGTATTTAACTAGTGTAGTACTGGCGAGGTGGCTGCGTGCACCAGGCTAATGTATTTAACTAGTGTAGTACTGGCGAGGTGACTGCGTGCACCAGGCTAATGTATTTAACTAGTGTAGTACTGGCGAGGTGGCTGCGTGCACCAGGCTAATGTATTTAACTAGTGTAGTACTGGCGAGGTGGCTGCGTGCACCAGGCTCATGTATTTAACTAGTGTACTACTGGCGAGGTGGCTGCGTGCACCAGGCTCATGTATTTAACTAATGTAGTACTGGCGAGGTGGCTGCGTGCACCAGGCTCATGTACTTAACTAGTGTAGTACTGGCGAGGTGGATGCGTGCACCAGGCTCATGTATTTAACTAGTGTAGCACTGGCGAGGTGGCTGCGCGCACCAGGCTCATGTATTTAACTAATGTAGTACTGGCGAGGTGGCTGCGTGCACCAGGCTCATGTACTTAACTAGTGTAGCACTGGCGAGGTGGCTGCGTGCACCAGGCTCATGTATTTAACTAGTGTAGCACTGGCGAGGTGGCTGCGTGCACCAGGCTCATGTATTTAACTAGTGTAGCACTGGCGAGGTGGCTGCGTGCACCAGGCTCATGTATTTAACTAGTGTAGAACGGGCGAGGGGGCTTCGTGCACCATAAGAACATAAGAACATAAGAACGAAGGAACATTGCAGAAGGCCTACTGGCCCATGCGAGGCAGGTCCAAGTCTCCTACCGGCTTAAGCCAATGCACCCAACCTAGTCAGGTCAGGTCACATTGACTTAAGGGAGGAACACGGCAACCGACCTGTTAGCACAAGCTATCAGGTCTAACTCACACCCACCCACATCTACTCATGTATTTATCCAACCTATTTTTAAAGCTACACAACGTTCTGGCCTCTATAACGGTACTTGGGAGTTTGTTCCACTCATCCACAACTCTATTACCAAACCAGTACTTTCCTATATCCTTCCTGAATCTGAATTTTTCCAACTTAAAACCATTGCTGCGAGTCCTGTCTAGGCTAGATATTTTCAGCACACTATTTACATCCCCTTTATTTATTCCTGTCTTCCATTTATACACCTCAATCATATCCCCCCTTATTCTACGTCTTTCTAGAGAGTGCAGTTTCAGGGCCCTTAGTCTATCCTCATAGGGAAGGTTTCTGATACATGGGATCATCTTTGTCATCCTCCTTTGAACATTTTCCAGAGAATTTATATCCATTCTGTAATACGGTGACCAAAACTGTGCAGCATAATCTAAATGAGGCCTAACCAAGGATGTATAGAGTTGAAGAACAACCTGAGGACTCCTATTATTTATGCTTCTTGATATGAAGCCAAGGATTCTATTAGCTTTATTGCGAACACTTATGCACTGTTGTCTTAGTTTCAGATTACTGCTAACCAGAACTCCTAAATCTTTTTCGCAATCCGTAATATTAAGATCTACATTATTTAGTTTATATGTTGCATGGTTATTGTCCTGTCCAACATTTAGAACTTTGCATTTGTCTATATTAAACTGCATCTGCCACTTCTCCGACCACTGCATCAGTCTATTCAAATCTTCCTGGAGTGCTCGAATGTCCTCGTCAGAATGAATTCGACGGCCTATTTTGGTGTCATCGGCAAACTTGCCGATAACTATTGTAGCACTGGCGAGGTGGCTGCGTGCACCAAGCACATGTATTTAACTAGTGTAGTACTGGCGAGGTGGCTGCGTGCACCAGGCTCATGTATTTAGCTAGTGTAGTACTGGCGAGGTGGCTGCGTGCACCAGGCTCATGTATTTAACTAGTGTAGTACTGGCGAGGTGGCTGCGTGCACCAGGTTCATGTATTTAACTAGTGTAGTACTGGCGAGGTGGATGCGTGCACCAGGCTCATGTATTTAACTAGTGTAGTACTGGCGAGGTGGCTGAGTGCACCAGGCTCATGTATTTAGCCAATGTAGTACTGGGGAGGTGGCTACGTGCACCGGGCTAATATATTTACGTAATTTAGTACTGGCGAGGTGGCTGTGTGCACTAGGCTCATGTATTTAACTAGTGTAGCACTGGCGAGGTGGCTGAGTGCACCAGGCTCATGTATTTAACCAATGTAGTACTGGCGAGGTGGCTGCGTGCACCAGGCTCATGTATGTAACTAGTGTAGTACTGGCGAGGTAGCTGCGTGCACCAGGTTCATGTATTTAACTAGTGTAGTACTGGCGAGGTGGCTGCGTGCACCAGGTTCATGTATTTACCTAGTTTAGTACTGGCGAGGTGCCTATGTGCACCAGACTCATGTATTTAACTAGTGTAGTTCTGGCGAGGTGCCTGCGTGCACCAGGCTCATGTATTTAACCAATGTAGTACTGGCGAGGTGGCTGCGTGCACCAGGCTCATGTATTTAAGTAGTGTAGTACTGGCGAGGTGCTTGCGTGCATCAGGCTCATGTATTTAACCAATGTAGTACTGGCGAGGTGGCTGCGTGCACCAGGCTCATGTATTTAACTAGTGCAGTACTGGCGAGGAGCCGGCGTGCACCAGGCTCATGTATTTAACTAGTGTAGTAGTGGCGAGGTGCTTGCGGGCACCAGGCTCATGTATTTAACTAGTGTAGTTCTGGCGAGGTCCTTGCGGGCACCAGGCTCATGTATTTAACTAGTGTAGTACTGGCGATGTGCTTGCGTGCAACAGGCTCATGTATTTAACTAGTGTAGTACTGGCGAGGAGCCGGCGTGCACCAGGCTCATGTATTTAAGTAGTGTAGTACTGGCGAGGTGGCTGCGTGCACCAGGCTCATGTATTTAACTAGTGTAGTACTGGCGAGGTGGCTGCGTGCACCAGGCTCATGTATTTAACTAGTGTAGTACTGGCGAGGAGCCGGCGTGCACCAGGCTCATTTATTTAACTAGTGTTGTACAGGCGAGGTGCATGCGTGCACCAGTCTCATGTATTTAACTAGTGTAGTAGGGGCTAGGTGCCTGGGTGCACCAGGCTCATGTATTTAACTACTGCAGTACTGGCGAGTTGCCTGCGTGCACCAGGCTCATGTATTTAACTAGTGTAGTACTGGCGAGGAGCCTGAGTGCACCAGGCTCAAGTATTTAACTAGTGTAGTACTGGCGAGGTGGCTGCGTGCACCAGGCCCATGTATTTACGTAGTTTAGTGCTGGCGTGTTGGATGCGTGTACCAGTCACATGTATTTAACTAGTGTACTAATGGCAAGGTGGCTGCGTGCACCAGGCTCATGTATTTACGTAGTTTAGTGCTGGCGTGTTGGATACGTGTACCAGTCACATGTATTTAACTAGTGTAGTAATGGCAAGGTGGCTGCGTGCACCAGGCTCATGTATTTAACTAGTGTAGTACTGGCGAGGTGGATGCGTGCACCAGGCTCATGTATTTAACTAGTGTAGTACTGGCGAGGTGGCAGCGTGCACCAGGCTCTTGTATTTAACTAGTGTAGTACTGGCGAGGTGCCTGCGTGCACTAGGCTCATGAATTTCACTAGTGTAGTACTGACGAGGTAGCTGCGTGCACCAGGCTCATGTATTAAACTACTGTTGTACTGGAGAGGTGGCTGCGTGCACCAGTCTCATGTATTTAACTACTGTAGCACTGGCGAGGTGGCTGCCTGCACCAAGCTCATGTATTTAACTAGTGTAGCACTGGCGAGGTGGCTGTGTGCACCAGGCTCATGTATTTAACTAATGTAGCACTGGCGAGGTGCCTGCGTGCACCATGCTCTTGTATTTAACTAGTGTAGTACTGGCGAGGTGCCTGCGTGCACTAGGCTCATGAATTTCACTAGTGTAGTACTGACGAGGTAGCTGCGTGCACCAGGCTCATGTATTTAACTACAGTAGCACTGGCGAGGTGGCTGCGTGCACGAAGCACATCTATTTAACTAGTGTAGTACTGGCGAGGTGGCTGCGTGCACCAGGCTCATGTATTTAACTAGTGTAGTACTGGCGAGGTTGCTGCGTGCACCAGGCTCATGTATTTAGCTAGTGTAGTACTGGCGAGGT
Organism: Cherax quadricarinatus; assembly: GCF_038502225.1. Classification (NCBI taxonomy): domain Eukaryota; kingdom Metazoa; phylum Arthropoda; class Malacostraca; order Decapoda; family Parastacidae; genus Cherax; species Cherax quadricarinatus. The sequence continues at coordinate 30,158,454 of NC_091333.1, read as the reverse complement.
GGCTGCGTGCACCAGGCTCATGTATTTAACTAGTGTAGTTCTGGCGAGGTGGCTGCGTGCACCAGGCTCATGTATTTAACTAGTGTAGTACTGGCGAGGTGGATGCGTGCACCAGGCTCATGTATTTAAGTAGTGTAGTACTGGCGAGGTGGCTGAGTGCACCAGGCTCATGTATTTAGCCAATGTAGTACTGGCGAGGTGGCTACGTGCACCGGGCTAATATATTTACGTAATTTAGTACTGGCGAGGTGGCTGTGAACACTAGGCTCATGTATTTAACTAGTGTAGCACTGGCGAGGTGGCTGAGTGCACCAGGCTCATGTATTTAACCAATGTAGTACTGGCGAGGTGGCTGCGTGCACCAGCCTCATGTATGTAACTAGTGTAGTACTGGCGAGGTGGCTGCGTGCACCAGGTTCATGTATTTAACTAGTGTAGTACTGGCGAGGTGGCTGCGTGCACCAGGTTCATGTATTTACCTAGTGTAGTACTGGCGAGGTGCCTATGTGCACCAGGCTCATGTATTTAACTAGTGTAGTTCTGGCGAGGTGCCTGCGTGCACAAGGCTCATGTATTTAACCAATGTAGTACTGGCGAGGTGGCTGCGTGCACCAGGCTCATGTATTTAACTAGTGTAGTACTGGCGAGGTGGCTGCGTGCACCAGGTTCATGTATTTAACTAGTGTAGTACTGGCGAGGTGGCTGCGTGCACCAGGTTCATGTATTTACCTAGTGTAGTACTGGCGAGGTGACTATGTGCACCAGGCTCATGTATTTAACTAGTGTAGTTCTGGCGAGGTGCCTGCGTGCACCAGGCTCATGTATTTAACCAATGTAGTACTGGCGAGGTGGCTGCGTGCACCAGGCTCATGTATTTAACTAGTGCAGTACTGGCGAGGAGCCGGCGTGCACCAGGCTCATGTATTTAACTAGTGTAGTAGTGGCGAGGTGCTTGCGGGCACCAGGCTCATGTATTTAACTAGTGTAGTTCTGGCGAGGTGCTTGCGGGCACCAGGCTCATGTATTTAACTAGTGTAGTACTGGCGAGGTGCTTGCGTGCAACAGGCTCATGTATTTAACTAGTGTAGTACTGGCGAGGAGCCGGCGTGCACCAGGCTCATGTATTTAAGTAGTGTAGTACTGGCGAGGTGGCTGCGTGCACCAGGCTCATGCATTTAACTAGTGTAGTACTGGCGAGGTGGCTGCGTGCACCAGGCTCATGTATTTAACTAGTGTAGTACTGGCGAGGAGCGAGCGTGCACCAGGCTCATGTATTTAACTAGTGTTGTACAGGCGAGGTGCATGCGTGCACCAGTCTCATATATTTAACTAGTGTAGTAGGGGCTAGGTGCCTGCGTGCACCAGGCTCATGTATTTAACTACTGCAGTACTGGCGAGTTGCCTGCGTGCACCAGGCTCATGTATTTAACTAGTGTAGTACTGGCGAGGAGCCTGAGTGCACCAGGCTCAAGTATTTAACTAGTGTAGTACTGGCGAGGTGGCTGCGTGCACCAGGCCCATGTATTTATGTAGTTTAGTGCTGGCGTGTTGGATGCGTGTACCAGTCACATGTATTTAACTGGTGTACTAATGGCAAGGTGGCTGCGTGCACCAGGCTCATGTATTTACGTAGTTTAGTGCTGGCGTGTTGGATGCGTGTACCAGTCACATGTATTTAACTAGTGTAGTAATGGCAAGGTGGCTGCGTGCACCAGGCTCATGTATTTAACTAGTGTAGTACTGGCGAGGTGGATGCGTGCACCAGGCTCATGTATTTAACTAGTGTAGTACTGGCGAGGTGGCAGCGTGCACCAGGCTCTTGTATTTAACTAGTGTAGTACTGGCGAGGTGCCTGCGTGCACTAGGCTCATGAATTTCACTAGTGTAGTACTGACGAGGTAGCTGCGTGCACCAGGCTCACGTATTAAACTACTGTTGTACTGGCGAGGTGGCTGCGTGCACCAGTCTCATGTATTTAACTACTGTAGCACTGGCGAGGTGGCTGCGTGCACCAAGCACATGTATTTAACTAGTGTAGCACTGGCGAGGTGGCTGTGTGCACCAGGCTCATGTATTTAACTAATGTAGCACTGGCGAGGTGCCTGCGTGCACCAGGCTCTTGTATTTAACTAGTGTAGTACTGGCGAGGTGCCTGCGTGCACTAGGCTCATGAATTTCACTAGTGTAGTACTGACGAGGTAGCTGCGTGCACCAGGCTCATGTATTTAACTACAGTAGCACTGGCGAGGTGGATGCATGCACGAAGCACATGTATTTAACTAGTGTAGTACTGGCGAGGTGGCTGCTTGCACCAGGCTCATGTATTTAACTAGTGTAGTACTGGCGAGGTGGCTGCGTGCACCAGGTTCATGTATTCAGCTAGTGTAGTACTGGCGAGGTGGCTGCGTGCACCAGGCTCATGTATTTAACTAGTGTAGTACTGGCGAGGTGGCTGCGTGCACCAGGCTCATGTATTTAACTAGTGTAGTACTGGCGAGGTGGATGCGTGCACCAGGCTCATGTATTTAACTAGTGTAGTACTGGCGAGGTGGCTGAGTGCACCAGGCTCATGTATTTAGCCAATGTAGTACTGGCGAGGTGGCTGCGTGCACCAGGCTCATGTATTTAACTAGTGTAGTACTGGCGAGGTGCTTGCGTGCATCAGGCTCATGTATTTAACCAATGTAGTACTGGCGAGGTGGCTGCGTGCACCAGGCTCATGTATTTAACTAGTGCAGTATTGGCGAGGAGCCGGCGTGCACCAGGCTCATGTATTTAACTAGTGTAGTAGTGGCGAGGTGCTTGAGGGCACCAGGCTCATGTATTTAACTAGTGTAGTTCTGGCGAGGTCCTTGCGGGCACCAGGCTCATGTATTTAACTAGTGTAGTACTGGCGAGGTGCTTGCGTGCAACAGGCTCATGTATTTAACTAGTGTAGTACTGGCGAGGAGCCGGCGTGCACCAGGCTCATGTATTTAAGTAGTGTAGTACTGGCGAGGTGGCTGCGTGCACCAGGCTCATGTATTTAACTAGTGTAGTACTGGCGAGGTAGCTGCGTGCACCAGGCTCATGTATTTAACTAGTGTAGTACTGGCGAGGAGCCGGCTTGCACCAGGCTCATGTATTTAACTAGTGTTGTACAGGCGAGGTGCATGCGTGCACCAGTCTCATGTATTTAACTAGTGTAGTAGGGGCTAGGTGCCTGCGTGCACCAGGCTCATGTATTTAACTACTGCAGTACTGGCGAGTTGCCTGCGTGCACCAGGCTCATGTATTTAACTAGTGTAGTACTGGCGAGGAGCCTGAGTGCACCAGGCTCAAGTATTTAACTAGTGTAGTACTGGCGAGGTGGCTGCGTGCACCAGGCCTATGTATTTACGTAGTTTAGTGCTGGCGTGTTGGATGCGTGTACCAGTCACATGTATTTAACTAGTGTACTAATGGCAAGGTGGCTGCGTGCACCAGGCTCATGTATTTACGTAGTTTAGTGCTGGCGTGTTGGATACGTGTACCAGTCACATGTATTTAACTAGTGTAGTAATGGCAAGGTGGCTGCGTGCACCAGGCTCATGTATTTAACTAGTGTAGTACTGGCGAGGTGGATGCGTGCACCAGGCTCATGTATTTAACTAGTGTAGTACTGGCGAGGTGGCAGCGTGCACCAGGCTCTTGTATTTAACTAGTGTAGTACTGGCGAGGTGCCTGCGTGCACTAGGCTCATGAATTTCACTAGTGTAGTACTGACGAGGTAGCTGCGTGCACCAGGCTCATGTATTAAACTACTGTTGTACTGGCGAGGTGGCTGCGTGCACCAGTCTCATGTATTTAACTACTGTAGCACTGGCGAGGTGGCTGCCTGCACCAAGCACATGTATTTAACTAGTGTAGCACTGGCGAGGTGGCTGTGTGCACCAGGCTCATGTATTTAACTAATGTAGCACTGGCGAGGTGCCTGCGTGCACCAGGCTCTTGTATTTAACTAGTGTAGTACTGGCGAGGTGCCTGCGTGCACTAGGCTCATGAATTTCACTAGTGTAGTACTGACGAGGTAGCTGCGTGCACCAGGCTCATGTATTTAACTACAGTAGCACTGGCGAGGTGGCTGCGTGCACGAAGCACATGTATTTAACTAGTGTAGTACTGGCGAGGTGGCTGCGTGCACCAGTCTCATGTATTTAACTAGTGTAGTACTGGCGAGGTGGCTGCGTGCACCAGGCTCATGTATTTAGCTAGTGTAGTACTGGCGAGGTGGCTGCGTGCACCAGGCTCATGTATTTAACTAGTGTAGTACTGGCGAGGTGGCTGCGTGCACCAGGCTCATGTATTTAACTAGTGTAGTACTGGCGAGGTGGATGCGTGCACCAGGCTCATGTATTTAAGTAGTGTAGTACTGGCGAGGTGGCTGAGTGCACCAGGCTCATGTATTTAGCCAATGTAGTACTGGCGAGGTGGCTACGTGCACCGGGCTAATATATTTACGTAATTTAGTACTGGCGAGGTGGATGTGAACACTAGGCTCATGTATTTAACTAGTGTAGCACTGGCGAGGTGGCTGAGTGCACCAGGCTCATGTATTTAACCAATGTAGTACTGGCGAGGTGGCTGCGTGCACCAGCCTCATGTATGTAACTAGTGTAGTACTGGCGAGGTGGCTGCGTGCACCAGGTTCATGTATTTAACTAGTGTAGTACTGGCGAGGTGGCTGCGTGCACCAGGTTCATGTATTTACCTAGTGTAGTACTGGCGAGGTGCCTATGTGCACCAGGCTCATGTATTTAACTAGTGTAGTTCTGGCGAGGTGCCTGCGTGCACCAGGCTCATGTATTTAACCAATGTAGTACTGGCGAGGTGGCTGCGTGCACCAGGCTCATGTATTTAACTAGTGTAGTACTGGCGAGGTGGCTGCGTGCACCAGGTTCATGTATTTAACTAGTGTAGTACTGGCGAGGTGGCTGCGTGCACCAGGTTCATGTATTTACCTAGTGTAGTACTGGCGAGGTGCCTATGTGCACCAGGCTCATGTATTTAACTAGTGTAGTTCTGGCGAGGTGCCTGCGTGCACCAGACTCATGTATTTAACCAATGTAGTACTGGCGAGGTGGCTGCGTGCACCAGGCTCATGTATTTAACTAGTGCAGTACTGGCGAGGAGCCGGCGTGCACCAGGCTCATGTATTTAACTAGTGTAGTAGTGGCGAGGTGCTTGCGGGCACCAGGCTCATGTATTTAACTAGTGTAGTTCTGGCGAGGTGCTTGCGTGCAACAGGCTCATGTATTTAACTAGTGTAGTACTGGCGAGGAGCCGGCGTGCACCAGGCTCATGTATTTAAGTAGTGTAGTACTGGCGAGGTGGCTGCGTGCACCAGGCTCATGCATTTAACTAGTGTAGTACTGGCGAGGTGGCTGCGTGCACCAGGCTCATGTATTTAACTAGTGTTGTACTGGCGAGGAGCGAGCGTGCACCAGGCTCATGTATTTAACTAGTGTTGTACAGGCGAGGTGCATGCGTGCACCAGTCTCATGTATTTAACTAGTGTAGTAGGGGCTAGGTGCCTGCGTGCACCAGGCTCATGTATTTAACTACTGCAGTACTGGCGAGTTGCCTGCGTGCACCAGGCTCATGTATTTAACTAGTGTAGTACTGGCGAGGAGCCTGAGTGCACCAGGCTCAAGTATTTAACTAGTGTAGTACTGGCGAGGTGGCTGCGTGCACCAGGCCCATGTATTTATGTAGTTTAGTGCTGGCGTGTTGGATGCGTGTACCAGTCACATGTATTTAACTGGTGTACTAATGGCAAGGTGGCTGCGTGCACCAGGCTCATGTATTTACGTAGTTTAGTGCTGGCGTGTTGGATGCGTGTACCAGTCACATGTATTTAACTAGTGTAGTAATGGCAAGGTGGCTGCGTGCACCAGGCTCATGTATTTAACTAGTGTAGTACTGGCGAGGTGGATGCGTGCACCAGGCTCTTGTATTTAACTAGTGTAGTACTGGCGAGGTGCCTGCGTGCACTAGGCTCATGAATTTCACTAGTGTAGTACTGACGAGGTAGCTGCGTGCACCAGGCTCATGTATTAAACTACTGTTGTACTGGCGAGGTGGCTGCGTGCACCAGTCTCATGTATTTAACTACTGTAGCACTGGCGAGGTGGCTGCGTGCACCAAGCACATGTATTTAACTAGTGTAGCACTGGCGAGGTGGCTGTGTGCACCAGGCTCATGTATTTAACTAATGTAGCACTGGCGAGGTGCCTGCGTGCACCAGGCTCTTGTATTTAACTAGTGTAGTACTGGCGAGGTGCCTGCGTGCACTAGGCTCATGAATTTCACTAGTGTAGTACTGACGAGGTAGCTGCGTGCACCAGGCTCATGTATTTAACTACAGTAGCACTGGCGAGGTGGCTGCATGCACGAAGCACATGTATTTAACTAGTGTAGTACTGGCGAGGTGGCTGCGTGCACCAGGCTCATGTATTTAACTAGTGTAGTACTGGCGAGGTGGCTGCGTGCACCAGGTTCATGTATTTAGCTAGTGTAGTACTGGCGAGGTGGCTGCGTGCACCAGGCTCATGTATTTAACTAGTGTAGTACTGGCGAGGTGGCTGCGTGCACCAGGCTCATGTATTTAACTAGTGTAGTTCTGGCGAGGTGCCTGCGTGCACCAGGCTCATGTATTTAACTAGTGTAGTACTGGCGAGGTGGCTGAGTGCACCAGGCTCATGTATTTAGCCAATGTAGTACTGGCGAGGTGGCTACGTGCACCGGGCTAATATATTTACGTAATTTAGTACTGGCGAGGTGGCTGTGTGCACTAGGCTCATGTATTTAACTAGTGTAGCACTGGCGAGGTGGCTGAGTGCACCAGGCTCATGTATTTAACCAATGTAGTACTGGCGAGGTGGCTGCGTGCACCAGCCTCATGTATGTAACTAGTGTAGTACTGGCGAGGTGGCTGCGTGCACCAGGTTCATGTATTTAACTAGTGTAGTACTGGCGAGGTGGCTGCGTGCACCAGGTTCATGTATTTACCTAGTGTAGTACTGGCGAGGTGCCTATGTGCACCAGGCTCATGTATTTAACTAGTGTAGTTCTGGCGAGGTGCCTGCGTGCACCAGGCTCATGTATTTAACCAATGTAGTACTGGCGAGGTGGCTGCGTGCACCAGGCTCATGTATTTAACCAATGTAGTACTGGCGAGGTGGCTGCGTGCACCAGGCTCATGTATTTAACCAATGTAGTACTGGCGAGGTGGCTGCGTGCACCAGCCTCATGTATGTAACTAGTGTAGTACTGGCGAGGTGGCTGCGTGCACCAGGTTCATGTATTTAACTAGTGTAGTACTGGCGAGGTGGCTGCGTGCACCAGGTTCATGTATTTACCTAGTGTAGTACTGGCGAGGTGCCTATGTGCACCAGGCTCATGTATTTAACTAGTGTAGTTCTGGCGAGGTGCCTGCGTGCACCAGGCTCATGTATTTAACCAATGTAGTACTGGCGAGGTGGCTGCGTGCACCAGGCTCATGTATTTAACCAATGTAGTACTGGCGAGGTGGCTGCGTGCACCAGGCTCATGTATTTAACTAGTGTAGTACTGGCGAGGTGCTTGCGTGCAGCAACATTCTATTATCAGCAATATGCTATTATCACAATATGCTATTATCAGCAATATGCTATTATAAGCTATATGATATTATGAGCAATATGCTTTTGTCAGCAATATGCTATGTAGGTATCATGCTATTGTCAGCAATATGCGATTGTCAGCAATATGCTTTTACCAGCAATATGCTATTACCAGCAATATGCTATTATCAGCTATATGCTATTGTCAGCAACATGCGATTGTCAGCAATATGTTATTATCAGCAATATGCTATTGTCAGCGATATGCTATTATCAGCAATATGCTATTGTCAGCGATATGCTATTATCAGCAATATGCTATTGTCAGCGATATGCTATTATCAGCAATATGCTATTGTCAGCGATATGCTGTTATCAGCAATATGCTATTATCAGCAATATGTTTTTATCAGCAATACGCTATTATTAGCAATATGCTATTATCAGCTATATGCTATTTTCAGCAATATACTATTACCAGCAATATGCTATTATCACAATATGCTATTGTCAGCAATATGCTATTGTCAGCAATATGCTATAATCAGCAATATGATATTGTCAGCAATATGCTATTATCAGCAATAAGCTATTATCAGCTTTATGCTATTGTCAGCAAAGTGCTATTATCAGCAATATGCTATTGTCTGCAATATGCTATTATCAGCAATAAGCTATTTTCTGCAATATGATATTGTTAGCAATATGCTATTATCAGCAATAAGCTATTATCAGCTTTATGCTATTATCAGCAATATGTTATTATCAGCAATATGGTATTATAAGCAATATGCTATTATCAGCAATATGCTATTATCAGCAATATGGTATTATCAGCAATATGCTATTATCAGCAATATGCTATTATCAGCAATATGGTATTGTCAGCAATATGCTATTATCAGCAATATGCTATTATCAGCAATATGCTATTATCAGCAATATGCTATTATCAGCAATATGCTATTATCAGCAATATGCTATTATCAGCAATATGCTATTATCAGCTATATTCTTTTGTCAGCAATATGCTATTATCAGCAATATGGTATTATCAGCAATATGCTATTATCAGCAATATGCTATTATCAGCAATATGGTATTGTCAGCAATATGCTATTATCAGCAATATGCTATTATCAGCAATATGCTATTATCAGCAATATGTTATTATCAGCTATATGCTATTATCAGCAATATGCTATTATCAGCAATATGCTATTATCAGCTATATGCTATTGTCAGCAATATGCTATTATCAGCAATATGGTATTATCAGCAATATGCTATTATCAGCTATAGGCTATTATCAGCAATATGCTATTATCAGCAATATGGTATTGTCAGCAATATGCTATTATCAGCAATATGCTATTTTCTGCAATATGCTATTATCAGCAATAAGCTATTATCAGCTTTATGCTATTGTCAGCAAAGTGCTATTATCAGCAATATGCTATTGTCTGCAATATGCTATTATCAGCAATAAGCTATTTTCTGCAATATGATATTGTTAGCAATATGCTATTATCAGCAATATGCTATTATCAGCTATATGCTATTATCAGCAATATGCTATTATCAGCTATATGCTATTATCAGCAATATGCTATTATCAGCTATATGCTATTATCAGCAATATGGTATTGTCAGCAATATGCTATTATCAGCTTTATGCTATTATCAGCAATATCTTATTGTCAGCAATATGCTATTATCAGCAATATGTTATTATCAGCAATATGCTATTATCAGCAATATGGTATTGTCAGCAATATGCTATTATCAGCAATATGCTATTATCAGCAATATGCTATTATCAGCAATATGTTATTATCAGCAATATGCTGTTATCAGCAATATGCTATTATCAGCATTATGCAGTTATCAGCAATATGCTATTATCAGCAATATGCTATTATCAGCAATATGCTGTTATCAGCAATATGCTATTATCAGCAATATGCTATTATCAGCAATGTGCTATTATCAGCAATATGCTGTTATCAGCAATATGCTATTATCAGCAATATGCTACTATCAGCAATATGCTATTATCAGCAATATGCTATTATCAGCAATATGCTATTATCAGCAATATGTTATTATCAGCAATATGCTGTTATCAGCAATATGCTATTATCAGCATTATGCAGTTATCAGCAATATGCTATTATCAGCAATATGCTATTATCAGCAATATGCTGTTATCAGCAATATGCTATTATCAGCAATATGCTATTATCAGCAATGTGCTATTATCAGCAATATGCTGTTATCAGCAATATGCTATTATCAGCAATATGCTATTATCAGCAATATGCTGTTATCAGCAATATGCTATTATCAGCAATATGCTATTATCAGCAATATGCTATTATCAGCAATATGCTATTCATACCCAGTCTCCAGCTGTGTCCGTTGTGGTAAATGTTGGTAAATGGCGAATTAGCCTCTCATGTAACACTTGGTTACCTTTATATTGGAAACGTTCAGCATTCGAATACAAAGAAGAAGTACAGAAGGTAATCAGTCCCTCAGTCTGCAGTCGAAGTGTTGAGCCAATCGCATTGCCCCCAACTGAGGGACTGATTACATTGACCCCAGCTGAGGGACTGATCACATTGACCCCAGCTGAAGGACTGATCACATTGACCCCAGCTGAGGGACTGATCACATTGACCCCAGCTGAGGGACTGATCACTTTGACCCCAGCTGAGGGACTGATCACATCGACGCCAGCTGAGGGACTGATCACTTTGACCCCAGCTGAGGGACTGATCACATTGACCCCAGCTGAGGGACTGATCACATCTACCCCAGCTGAGGGACTGATCACATTGACCCCAGCTGAGGGACTGATCACATTGACCCCAGCTGAGGGACTGATCACATCGACCCCAGCTGAGGGACTGATCACATTGACCCCACCTGAGGGACTGATCACATTGACCCCAGCTGAGGGACTGATCACTTTGACCCCAGCTGAGGGATTGATCACATTGACCCCTTGCTGAGGGACTGATCACATTGACCCCAGCTGAGGGACTGATCACATTGACTCCAGCTGAGGGACTGATCACATTGACCCCAGCTGAGGGACTGATCACATTGACCCCAGCTGAGGGACTGATCACATTGACCCCAGCTGAGGGACTGATCACATTGAACCCAGCTGAGGGACTGATCACTTTGACCCCAGCTGAGGGACTGATCACATTGACCCCTTGCTGAGGGACTGATCACATTGACCCCAGCTGAGGGACTGATCACATTGACTCCAGCTGAGGGACTGATCACATTGACCCCAGCTGAGGGACTGATCACATTGACCCCAGCTGAGGCACTGATCACATTGACTCCAGCTGAGGGACTGATCACACTGACCCCAGCTGAGGCACTGATCACATTGACCCCAGCTGAGGGACTGATCACATTGACCCCAGCTGAGGCACTGATCACATTGACCCCAGCTGAGGGACTGATCACATTGACCCCAGCTGAGGCACTGATCACATTGACCCCAGCTGAGGGACTGATCACATTGACCCCAGCTGAGGCACTGATCACATTGACCCCAGCTGAGGGACTGATCACATTGACCCCAGCTGAGGGACTGATCACATTGACCCCAGCTGAGGGACTGATCACATTGACCCCAGCTGAGGCACTGATCACATTGACCCCAGCTGAGGGACTGATCACATTGACCCCAGCTGAGGGACTGATCACATTGACCCCAGCTGAGGGACTGATCACATTGACCCCAGCTGAGGGACTGATCACATTGAACCCAGCTGAGGGACTGATCACTTTGACCCCAGCTGAGGGACTGATCACATCGACTCCAGCTGAGGGACTGATCACATCGACTCCAGCTGAGGCACTGATCACATCGACTCCAGCTGAGGCACTGATCACATCGACTCCAGCTGAGGGACTGATCACATCGACTCCAGCTGAGGGACTGATCACATCGACTCCAGCTGAGGGACTGATCACATCGACTCCAGCTGAGGCACTGATCACATCGACTCCAGCTGAGGGACTGATCACATCGACTCCAGCTGAGGGACTGATCACATCGACTCCAGCTGAGGGACTGATCACATCGACTCCAGCTGAGGGACTGATCACATCGACTCCAGCTGAGGCACTGATCACATCGACTCCAGCTGAGGGACTGATCACATCGACTCCAGCTGAGGGACTGATCACATCGACTCCAGCTGAGGGACTGATCACATCGACTCCAGCTGAGGGACTGATCACATCGACTCCAGCTGAGGGACTGATCACATCGACTCCAGCTGAGGGACTGATCACATCGACTCCAGCTGAGGGACTGATCACATCGACTCCAGCTGAGGGACTGATCACATCGACTCCAGCTGAGGGACTGATCACATCGACTCCAGCTGAGGGACTGATCACATCGACTCCAGCTGAGGCACTGATCACATCGACTCCAGCTGAGGGACTGATCACATCGACTCCAGCTGAGGGACTGATCACATCGACTCCAGCTGAGGGACTGATCACATCGACTCCAGCTGAGGGACTGATCACATCGACTCCAGCTGAGGGACTGATCACATCGACTCCAGCTGAGGGACTGATCACATCGACTCCAGCTGAGGGACTGATCACATCGACTCCAGCTGAGGGACTGATCACATCGACTCCAGCTGAGGGACTGATCACATCGACTCCAGCTGAGGGACTGATCACATTGACCCCAGCTGAGGGACTGATCACATCGACTCCAGCTGAGGCACTGATCACATTGACCCCAGCTGAGGGACTGATCACATCGACTCCAGCTGAGGGACTGATCACATTGACCCCAGCTGAGGGACTGATTATCTCATCGTTCGAAACTTCAACTATTTTTCTCTGTTTCGAAATGAGGAAGGCATTGGTTGGCGAAACGTTTCCTCTGTAAAGATACCCAAGTGTTGCACAAGTGTCTAATTTATTACTACCCAGTGTGTCTACTGGCGTCCTTGTAGTGTGTCTACTGTCACGCCCTCACATGCGTCCTTGTAGTGTGTCTACTGGCGTCCTTGTAGTGTGTCTACTGGCGTCCTTGTAGTGTATCTACTGTCACGCCCTGACATGCGTCCTTGTAGTGTGTCTACTGGCGTCCTTGTAGTGTGTCTACTGTCACGCCCTGACATGCGTCCTTGTAGTGTGTCTACTGGCGTCCTTGTAGTGTGTCTACTGTCACGCCCTGACATGCGTCCTTGTAGTGTGTCTACTGTCACGCCCTGACATGCGTCCTTGTAGTGTGTCTACTGTCACGCCCTGACATGCGTCCTTGTAGTGTGTCTACTGTCACGCCCTGACATGCGTCCTTGTAGTGTGTCTACTCTCACGCCCTGACATGCGTCCTTGTAGTGTGTCTACTGTCACGCCCTGACATGCGTCCTTGTAGTGTGTCTATTGTCACGCCCTGACATGCGTCCTTGTAGTGTGTCTACTGTCACGCCCTGACATGCGTCCTTGTAGTGTGTCTACTCTCACGCCCTGACATGCGTCCTTGTAGTGTGTCTACTGTCACGCCCTGACATGCGTCCTTGTAGTGTGTCTACTCTCACGCCCTGACATGCGTCCTTGTAGTGTGTCTACTCTCACGCCCTGACATGTGTCCTTGTAGTGTGTCTACTCTCACGCCCTGACATGCGTCCTTGTAGTGTGTCTACTGTCACGCCCTGACATGCGTCCTTGTAGTGTGTCTACTGTCACGCCCTGACATGCGTCCTTGTAGTGTGTCTACTCTCACGCCCTGACATGCGTCCTTGTAGTGTGTCTACTGGCGTCCTTGTGGTGTGTCTACTGGCGTCCTTGTAGTGTATCTACTGTCACGCCCTGACATGCGTCCTTGTAGTGTGTCTACTGGCGTCCTTGTAGTGTGTCTACTGTCACGCCCTGACATGCGTCCTTGTAGTGTGTCTACTGGCGTCCTTGTAGTGTGTCTACTGTCACGCCCTGACATGCGTCCTTGTAGTGTGTCTACTGGCGTCCTTGTAGTGTGTCTACTGTCACGCCCTGACATGCGTCCTTGTAGTGTGTCTACTGGCGTCCTTGTAGTGTGTCTACTGTCACGCCCTGACATGCGTCCTTGTAGTGTGTCTACTGGCGTCCTTGTAGTGTGTCTACTGTCACGCCCTGACATGCGTCCTTGTAGTGTGTCTACTGTCACGCCCTGACGTGCGTCCTTGTAGTGTGTCTACTCTCACGCCCTGACATGCGTCCTTGTAGTGTGTCTACTGTCACGCCCTGACATGCGTCCTTGTAGTGTGTCTACTGTCACGCCCTGACATGCGTCCTTGTAGTGTGTCTACTGTCACGCCCTGACATGCGTCCTTGTAGTGTGTCTACTGTCACGCCCTGACATGCGTCCTTGTAGTGTGTCTACTGTCACGCCCTGACATGCGTCCTTGTAGTGTGTCTACTCTCACGCCCTGACATGCGTCCTTGTAGTGTGTCTACTGTCACGCCCTGACATGCGTCCTTGTAGTGTGTCTACTCTCACGCCCTGGCATGCGTCCTTGTAGTGTGTCTACTGTCACGCCCTGACATGCTTCTTTGTAGTGTGTCTACTGTCACGTCCTGACATGCGTCCTTGTAGTGTGTCTACTGTCACGCCCTGACATGCGTCCTTGTAGTGTGTCTACTGTCACGCCTTGACATGCGTCCTTGTAGTGTGTCTACTGTCACGCCCTGACATGCGTCCTTGTAGTGTGTCTACTGTCACGCCCTGACATGCGTCCTTGTAGTGTGTCTACTGTCACGCCCTGACATGCGTCCTTGTAGTGTGTCTACTGTCACGCCCTAACATGCGTCCTTGTAGTGTGTCTACTGTCACGCCCTGACATGCGTCCTTGTAGTGTGTCTACTGTCACGCCCTGACATGCGTCCTTGTAGTGTGTCTACTGTCACGCGCTGACATGCGTCCTTGTAGTGTGTCTACTGTCACGCCCTAACATGCGTCCTTGTAGTGTGTCTACTGTCACGCCCTGACATGCGTCCTTGTAGTGTGTCTTCTGTCACGCCCTGACATGCGTCCTTGTAGTGTGTCTTCTGTCACGCCCTAACATGCGTCCTTGTAGTGTGTCTACTGTCACGCCCTGACATGCATCCTTGTAGTGTGTCTACTGTCACGCCCTGACATGCGTCCTTGTAGTGTGTCTACTGTCACGCCCTGACATGCGTCCTTGTAGTGTGTCTACTGTCACGCCCTGACATGCGTCCTTGTAGTTCATCACCATGCTGACAGTTCCTAGCTACGCCCATCCAGTGTCTACTGTCACGCCCTGACATGCATCCTTGTAGTTCATCACCATGCTGACAGTTCCTAGCTACGCCCATCCAGTGTCTACTGTCACGCCCTGACATGCGTGCTTGCAGTTCATCACCATGCTGACAGTTCCTAGCTACGCCCATCCAGTGTCTACTGTCACGACCTGACATGCGTGCTTGCAGTTCATCACCATGCTGACAGTTCCTAGCTACGCCCATCCAGTGTCTACTGTCACGACCTGACATGCGTGCTTGCAGTTCATCACCATGCTGACAGTTCCTAGCTACGCCCATCCAGTGTCTACTGTCACGACCTGACATGCATCCTTGTAGTTCATCACCATGCTGACAGTTCCTAGCTACGCCCATCCAGTGTCTACTGTCACGCCCTGACATGCGTGCTTGCAGTTCATCACCATGCTGACAGTTCCTAGCTACGCCCATCCAGTATCAACACCATATATTGATTCCAGTAAGTCACAGAATAATTTTTCCTCGTAATACATTTATCCCCACAATTCTACAGGGTAAGTATTGATGCCGGCGTTGATGACAGTGTTAACACCACCCTTCAACTCGAAGCTGATGCCAGAGTTAGCTTCAGTGTAATGGCAGCTTTCTAACCAGTATCCAGACCCAGATCTTAAGTCTTTGCGTTGGTCTCTGATTTACCAATTGGAATAGATAAAACGTACGAAATCTTTTATCCAGGTTTATAAGATAACAGTTTGTCACTAATAAGTCAACTATCCTTGCCTGGTTATAGGAAATAATTTTGTCCATTATTAAAGCCAGAGTGGTATCCCCAGCAATATCCAGTGTCAGGTAAAAAGGACACAAGTGCAGCTTAAAGGACACAAGTGCTAATCCAGTGTTGATTGTACAACTTGAGTCAGTGTTGAGGACAACACTTCAACTGGTGTTAAGTGCAGAGATTTAGTTAAAGTTAAGATCAGTCACAAAGTGTGAGAACTTACTAATAACTTGACCGTCACCTACAAGCAAGAGGATACATGATCACCTTCACTGATACACACAACAGTACTGTGAGGATACATGATCACCTTCACTGATACACACAACAGTACTGTGAGGATACATGATCACCTTCACTGATACACACAACAGGTACTGTGAGGATACATGATCACCTTCACTGATACACACAACAGGTACTGTGAGGACACATGATCGACTTTACTGATACACACAACAGTACTGTGAGGATACATGATCACCTTCACTGATACACACAACAGTACTGTGAGGATACATACACACAACAGGATCATGACGACTTCACTGATACACACAACAGGTACTGTGAGGACACATGATCGACTTTACTGATACACACAACAGGTACTGTGAGGACACATGATCGACTTTACTGATACACACAACAGGTACTGTGAGGACACATGATCGACTTTACTGATACACACAACAGGTACTGTGAGGACACATGATCGACTTTACTGATACACACAACAGGTACTGTGAGGATACATGATCACCTTCACTGATACACACAACAGTACTGTGAGGACACATGATCGACTTTACTGATACACACAACAGGTACTGTGAGGACACATGATCGACTTTACTGATACACACAACAGTACTGTGAGGATACATGATCACCTTCACTGATACACACAACAGGTACTGTGAGGACACATGATCGACTTTACTGATACACACAACAGGTACTGTGAGGATACATGATCACCTTCACTGATACACACAACAGTACTGTGAGGATACATGATCACCTTCACTGATACACACAACAAGTACTGTGAGGATACATGATCACCTTCACTGATACACACAACAGTACTGTGAGGATACATGATCACCTTCACTGATACACACAACAGGTACTGTGAGGATACATGATCACCTTCACTGATACACACAACAAGTACTGTGAGGATACATGATCACCTTCACTGATACACACAACAGTACTGTGAGGATACATGATCACCTTCACTGATACACACAACAGTACTGTGAGGATACATGATCACCTTCACTGATACACACAACAAGTACTGTGAGGATACATGATCGACTTCACTGATACACACAACAGGTACTGTGAGGATACATGATCCCCACACTGATACACACAACAAGTACTGTGAGGATACATGATCCCCACACTGATACACACAACAGGTACTGTGAGGATACATGATCCCCACACTGATACACACAACAAGTACTGTGAGGATACATGATCGACTTTACTGATACACACAACAGGTACTGTGAGGATACATGATCACCTTCACTGATACACACAACAGGTACTGTGAGGATACATGATCGACTTTACTGATACACACAACAGGTACTGTGAGGACACATGATCACCTTCACTGATACACACAACAGGTACTGTGAGGATACATGATCACCTTCACTGATACACACAACAGGTACTGTGAGGATACATGATCACCTTCACTGATACACACAACAGGTACTGTGAGGATACATGATCCCCACACTGATACACACAACAGGTACTGTGAGGATACATGATCGACTTCACTGATACACACAACAGGTACTGTGAGGATACATGATCGACTTCACTGATACACACAACAGGTACTGTGAGGATACATGATCCCCACACTGATACACACAACAGGTACTGTGAGGATACATGATCCCCACACTGATACACACAACAGGTACTGTGAGGATACATGATCGACTTCACTGATACACACAACAGGTACTGTGAGGATACATGATCGACTTCACTGATACACACAACAGGTACTGTGGTGAAACTATATTACACATTTACATCATCGTAGTTTTGAATGCAGTTAAACCTGAATGCAGTATAATCCTGGGACAAGATGAGTAGCATTATTAAGGTGTTAAGTAAAAGGCCACAAATGTAACTAATGTAGCATTTTATTATTGCAACGTTTCCCTCTCCATGGGCTTTATCAAGCAGTTAAATAACTGCTTGATAAACCTCCTGGAGAGCGAAACTTTGCCACAATGAAATGTCACGTTAGCTGCAACATTTTATGGGTAATTCGACAAGTATTAATTCAGTTTATTAAGGTGTCACCTTCTATGACGTAATGTTCAGTCAAATAATAAGTCTTGTAAACTCTCCCCTTAAGTCAACGTTAATAAAAAATACGCAGGAAAATTCTTTATATCAAATGAGATTTGTTTTACCAAAATGTGTTCACTTAGAGAAGAAATACATTCTCATGTTATTTTTTACCAATATAATTATACCTTTCACAAGACGAGAACATAATTATACCTTTCACAAGACGAGAATGTAATTATACCTTTCACAAGACGAGAACGTAATTATACCTTGCACAAGACGAGAACATAATTATACCTTGCACAAGACGAGAACATAATTATACCTTGCACAAGACGAGAACATAATTATACCTTGCACAAGACGAGAACATAATTATACCGTTCATAAGACGAGAACATAATTATACCGTTCATAAGACGAGAACATAATTTTTTAATTAATCATGACTTGTCGAACAAAAATAAAATTTAAGTTTTTTTTTCTTGAGTTTTGTCAGTGCAAACTACAGCACGAAAACTTCGTTACCAATTTCGATGACTCTTTTTGTGTGACCTAGAAGGGATACCTGCAGATTACTCTCCTTAGGTGACCTAGAAGGAATACCTGCAGATTACTCTCCTTAGGTGACCTAGAAGGAATACCTGCAGATTACTCTCCTTAGGTGACCTAGAAGAGATACCTGCAGATTACTCTCCTTAGGTGACTTAGAAGAGATACCTGCAGATTACTCTCCTTAGGTGACCTAGAAGGAATACCTGCAGATTACTCTCCTTAGGTGACCTAGAAGAGATACCTGCAGATTACTCTCCTTAGGTGACTTAGAAGAGATACCTGCAGATTACTCTCCTTAGGTGACCTAGAAGGCATACTTGCAGATTACTCTCATTAGGTGACCTAGAAGGCATACCTGCAGATTACTCTCCTTAGGTGACCTAGAAGAGATACCTGCAGATTACTCTCCTTAGGTGACCTAGAAGAGATACCTGGAGATTACTCTCCTTAGGTGACCTAGAAGAGATACCTGCAGATTACTCTCCTTAGGTGACCTAGAAGGCATACCTGCAGATTACTCTCCTTAGGTGACCTAGAAGGGATACCTGCAGATTACTCTCCTTAGGTGACCTAGAAGGCATACCTGCAGATTACTCTCCTTAGGTGACCTAGAAGGGATACCTGCAGATTTACTCTCCTTAGGTGACCTAGAAGGCATACCTGCAGATTTACTCTCCTTAGGTGACCTAGAAGGCATACCTGCAGATTTACTCTCCTTAGGTGACCTAGAAGAGATACCTGCAGATTACTCTCCTTAGGTGACCTAGAAGAGATACCTGCAGATTACTCTCCTTAGGTGACCTAGAAGGCATACCTGCAGATTACTCTCCTTAGGTGACCTAGAAGGGATACCTGCAGATTACTCTCCTTAGGTGACCTAGAAGGCATACCTGCAGATTACTCTCCTTAGGTGACCTAGAAGAGATACCTGCAGATTACTCTCCTTAGGTGACCTAGAAGAGATACCTGCAGATTACACTCCTTAGGTGACCTAGAAGGGATACCTGCAGATTACTCTCCTTAGGTGACCTAGAAGGCATACCTGCAGATTACACTTCTTAGGTGACCTAGAAGGGATACCTGCAGATTACTCTCCTTAGGTGACCTAGAAGAGATACCTGCAGATTACTCTCCTTAGGTGACCTAGAAGAGATACCTGCAGATTACTCTCCTTAGGTGACCTAAAAGAGATACCTGCAGATTACTCTCCTTAGGTGACCTAGAAGAGATACCTGCAGATTACTCTCCTTAGGTGACCTAGAAGGCATACCTGCAGATTACTCTCCTTAGGTGACCTAGAAGGCATACCTGCAGATTACTCTCCTTAGGTGACCTAGAAGGGATACCTGCAGATTACTCTCCTTAGGTGACCTAGAAGGGATACCTGCAGATTACTCTCCTTAGGTGACCTAGAAGGGATACCTGCAGATTACTCTCCTTAGGTGACCTAGAAGAAATACCTGCAGATTACTCTCCTTAGGTGACCTAGAAGAGATACCTGCAGATTACTCTCCTTAGGTGACCTAGAAGAGATACCTGCAGATTACTCTCCTTAGGTGACCTAGAAGGCATACCTGCAGATTACTCTCCTTAGGTGACCTAGAAGGGATACCTGCAGATTACTCTCCTTAGGTGACCTAGAAGGGATACCTGCAGATTACTCTCCTTAGGTGACCTAGAAGGCATACCTGCAGATTACTCTCCTTAGGTGACCTAGAAGGGATACCTGCAGATTACTCTCCTTAAGTGACCTAGAAGGGATACCTGCAGATTACTCTCCTTAGGTGACCTAGAAGGGATACCTGCAGATTACTCTCCTTAGGTGACCTAGAAGGGATACCTGCAGATTACTCTCCTTAGGTGACCTAGAAGGGATACCTGCAGATAAGAACATAAGAACATAAGAAAGGAGGAACACTGCAGCAGGCCTGTTGGCCCATACTAGGCAGGTCCTTTACAATTCATCCCACTAACAAACATTTGACCAACCCAATTTTCAATGCCACCCAAGAAACAAGCTCCGATGTGCAAGTCCCTCTCAAGTCCAACCCCTCCCACACATGTACTTATCCAACCTAAATTTGAAATTACCCAAAGTCCTAGCCTCAATAACCCAACTAGGTAGACTGTTCCACTCATCAACTACCCTATTTCCAAACCAATACTTTCCTATGTCCTTTCTAAATCTAAACTTATCTAATTTAAATCCATTACTGCGGGTTCTCTCTTGGAGAGATATCCTCAAGACCTTGTTAATATCCCCTTTATTAATACCTATCTTCCACTTATACACTTCGATCAGGTCTCCCCTCATTCTTCGTCTAACAAGTGAATGTAACTTAAGAGTCTTCAATCTTTCTTCATAAGGAAGATTTCTAATGCTATGTATTAATTTAGTCATCCTACGCTGAATGTTTTCTAACGAATTTATGTCCATTCTGTAATATGGAGATCAGAACTGAGCTGCATAATCTAGGTGAGGCCTTACTAATGATGTATAAAGCTGCAGTATGACCTCTGGACTTCTGTTGCTTACACTTCTTGATATAAATCCCAGTAATCTATTTGCCTTATTACGTACGCTTAGGCATTGCTGTCTTGGTTTAAGGTTGCTGCTTACCATAACCCCCAAGTCCTTTTCGCAATCTCTTTAGGTGACCTAGAAGGGATACCTGCAGATTACTCTCCTTAGGTGACCTAGAAGGGATACCTGCATATTACTCTCCTTAGG
The DNA here is from genome assembly GCF_038502225.1 of Cherax quadricarinatus. NCBI lineage: Eukaryota > Metazoa > Arthropoda > Malacostraca > Decapoda > Parastacidae > Cherax > Cherax quadricarinatus. The sequence continues at coordinate 30,137,141 of NC_091333.1, read as the reverse complement.
TGACCTAGAAGGGATACCTGCAGATTACTCTCCTTAGGTGACCTAGAAGGGATACCTGCAGATTTCTCTCTTTAGGTGACCTAGAAGGGATACCTGCAGATGACTCTCTTTAGGTGACCTAGAAGGGATACCTGCAAATTACTCTTTTTAAGTTATTTAGAAGGGATACCTGCAGATGACTCTCTTTATGTGACCTAGAATGAATACCTGCAGATGACTCTCTTTAGGTGACCTGGAAGGGATACCTGCAGATGACTCTCTTTAAGTGACCTAGAAGGAATACCTGCAGATGACTCTCTTTAGGTGACCTAAAAGGGAAACCTGCAGATGACTCTCTTTAGGTGACCTAGAAGGGATACCTGCAGATGACTCTCTTTACTTGACTTAGAGAAAACGCAAATGATGATCGTCTCTAGGCACCATGATGGTAATGCTGGTGCAGTAGTAAGGATGAATGGGACGATGTTGGCACCTGGAGAAGAAGTTGATATCCTTGGGGTGAAATTTGACTCCAAACTAACCATGAAGAACCATGTTGTAAATCTTGCAAACAAGGCAGCCAGGAAGCTTACAGCACTTCGCCGTATCTCGCACCTGCTTGACAGTAGGGGTTGCAAGATCCTGTACGAGGCACAAGTACGCTCACACCTTGAGTATGCTCCACTTTCTTGGTTTGCCTGCCCCCCCTCTCATCTGCGACTGCTTGACAGAGTAGAGAACAGAGCAAGACGTCTCATCTCTCGCCTGGACCCATCCTGGATAGATCTGTCATTTCAGCAGAGCCTTCAACATAGGAGGGATGTGGGTGGCCTTACTGTTATGTACAAGGCCAATATTGTCAAAATACCACACTTGGATCCACTTCGAGGACAGCGTGAAACAAGCTTTTATGCCACAAGACGGGCAGAAAGGAGCAACTTCACTCTGGCTGTACCCTTCTCCAGAACATCACTCCATCTGAGATCATACATACCCAGGATGACTCGAGTATGGAACACATTCGTACAGCATAATGATGTCAACGAGATAAAGTCAGTTGATCAAATGAAAATACTGGCCCACAGATGGCTCCAACTTCATCCTGTTCCCTACTTGTATGTCTCATAACAATAAAAATGCTTTCAAATGAGCTGATGTAGGTAACAGCTCTTAGCTTGCCAATAAAGTTAGGAATCCTTAACCTGTAATATAGCTGTCAATAAAGCTAGGGATCCTTAACCTTGTCAAACCCTGTGTAAAAAAAAAAAAAAAAAGGGATACCTGCAGATGTCTCTCTTTAGATGACGTAGAAGGGATACCTGCAGATGACTCTCTTTACTTGACTTAGAAGGGAAACCTGCAGATGACTCTCTTTACTCTACTTAGAAGGGATACCTGCAGATGTCTCTCTTTAGATGATCTAGAAGGGATACCTGCAGATGACTCTCTTTAGGTGACCTAGAAGGGATACCTGCAGATGACTCTCTTTAGGTGACCTAGAAGGGATACCTGCAGATGACTCTCTTTAGGTGACCTAGAAGAGATACCTGCAGATGACTCTCTCTAGATGACCTAGAAGGGATACCTGCAGATGACTCTCTTTAGATGACCTAGAGGGGATACCTGCAAATGACTCTTTTTAGGTGACCTAGAAGGGACACCTGTACATGGTTGCTCAATCTTTTCCTCCCAAGTTTTCGTTTGTAAGTTGAGAACTCTTTCGATAGACTTAAAATTTTTGGTGTTGGTTCACAGGATAAGTGACGAGCTTCAGGGGCCGTCACGGCAATTAATTGTTGCTTTTTTGTTTGCTGTCCGATTTCCTTCAATTTTGCTGCACAAGACGAAGTATTTTCTCTAGTTACTGTAAATATTTATTAATAAAATACCTCAAACAACAACTGAGAAAAGACTGATTCACTGATAATGCCCTCTGGCAGGAATGTGATCCTATATCAAGTACGAGCCCAGGGTGTCCACGACCATCAAGCAGCACCTCAAAGACTTGTGGGAGTGGATATGGTATAAGAGGCCATGCGCTTGCATATTTTAAATCCTACCTTCCTAATAGGTATTAGCATGTCACCATTAAAGACACAGCCTCATCAATACTGCCACTTGATACTGGAGTTCCGCAGGAAAGTGTCCTTGGACCCCTGCTCTTCCTCATTTACATCAATGATCTTCAAAAACATATCCCAACACCTGAAACCCATTCTCTTTGCTGACGACACGACTTATGTCTTCTCCCACCCTAATTTTGCCACCCTCAACACCATTGTTTACGAGAAGCTCAAAATATCGACTTGGATGACAGCCAATAAACTTACACTTAACACTGGCAAAACCTACTATATTATGTTTGGTAGCAGAGCAGGTGTTGCGCAGCTTAACATTAAGATCGACAACACTCTAATTGCCAGACATAATGAGGGCAAATTCCTTGGCCTATACCTCGACAACAATCTAAATTTCAGTACCCATATCCAAAACATAAAAAAAAAATATCCAAAACGGTGGGGATCCTCTCCAAGATACGATACTACGTGCCGCAAACTGCCCTTCTCACGCTATACCATTCACTTATATATCCGTACCTCACCTATGCTATCTTTGCTTGGGGTTCAACTGCAGCAACACACCTAAAGCCAATAATAACCCAACAAAAAGCCGCAGTAAGAATAATCACTAAATCCCATTCCTGGCAACACACCTCCACTCTTCATAGATCTAAACTTACTCCCTGTTCAGAACATCCACACTTACTACTGTGCAATCTATATCTACAGGACCTTAAATTCCAATATTAACCTTGACCTAAAACGCTTTCTTGATAGTTGTGACAGGATCCACAGGCATAACACCAGACACAAACTTCTCTATGACATTCACCGTGTTCGACTAAATCTTTACAAAAATTCAATGTATTTCAAAGGACCTAAAATCTGGAGCACCCTACCTGAAAACTCTAGAACTGCAGACACATTCATCACTTTCAAAACTACAGTTAGAAAACATCTTATCTCCCTGATCCACCCCGACAACTAACTACATGATAACCACCTGGTGGTTCACAATTACACTCACTCACCCACTGACTATAAACCCAGAAATACTAATCTTAATCTTAAAATAATGAATCCTAACTAGTCATAAGTTTGCCTATGATACTCCAATATAGACACTTTGTATTGTGCCAAAACAAAAGCATTCAAATTGCTAAACTCGCAAATTATGATGTAGTCACTTAGCCTTAATACCATAATCTGTAAGGATTTAATGTTAAGAATTAATCTAAGTCTCCCCGAAATGCCTAGCCATGCTAGGTGTCCTAGTGGCCCCCTCTGTAATTAGTATTTTATAACATGTCAACCACACAATGCCCAAAACCTGTAAACCCCACATTGTAACCCTTATAGAGAATAAACTTGAATTGAATTGAATTATACGAATTTCTCATGGTTTAGTTTCCTCTAAATATCTTATCTTTATTTCACAAAAAAAATAAAGTTTGTTAGTTGTTGGAATGTTGTAAAAACTCTGCCCTTTACTCCCACATAACTCCCAAAATATTTGGAATATTTCCAAAAATGTACCATCAGAAATTAGAGAAATCATTATTTTACAATTTCTGTGAATATTATTCCACTTAATTAAGTAATAAAGGTGCACCTTATCGATAAAAGTGAATAAGTTACTTCCGAGATATTGGCCTGGAACGCCGGCCGGCCCCCCGTCTCAAAAAAAAAAAAAAAAATCGCGAAAATCGCGTTTGTTTGGGTTTATTTCTTAGTAAACTGATGTTCTAGTGCAGTTATCCTCTTCAAAACACCGTTTTCTACCACAAGACCAAAGAATGCAACATGGAGACAAGCAGCAACTGGTGTATATCGAAATACTCCTGGTGGTCTCTCGCTATATTATGGCCTATTTTATTCAGTCTAGAGTATATAACATGATTGTATGTTATTTATAGTGTTTATTATATCATTAGATCAATTCTGATAGATAAATAAGCCGTAGAGTTGATATATAAGCTAATATAAGCGTAATAATGAAGTAATTTCTCCTGGCTCTCTGGAGCGGGAGTACTGCCGAGTGTTCCCAGATGGTGCCTGATTGGCTGTCACTCTACGGATAAGCTCCGCCTATTCTTATATGATGCCAAATAGTCAATTATTATATTAGAAATCATAAAGCAAGAAAAGGCGATAAAAAATAAGGAAAAAATTACAAAAAATATATGGGCTCTGAGCAGACGTGCTACCCATATCACCGTCACAATACCTGATATAAATGACTATAATATCTTGTAGAAACGTCGCCCGGTGGCCTGGTGGCTAAAGCTCTCGCTTCACACACGGAGGGCCCGGGTTCGATTTCCGGCGGGTGGAAACATTTCGACACGTTTCCTTACACCTGTTGTCCTGTTCACCTAGCAGCAAATAGGTACCTGGGTGTTAGTCGACTGGTGTGGGTCGCATCCTGGGGGACAAGATTAAGGACCCCAATGGAAATAAGTTAGACAGTCCTCGATGACGCACTGTCTTTCTTGGGTTATCCTGGGTGGCTAACCCTCCTGGGTTAAAAATCCGAACGAAATCTTATCTTATCTTATCTTATCTTCATTCTTGTACCAGAGTGTTGCAAAAGAGTTAAGCTATTTTTCTATATGAATAACTCAATTTCCATAATTTTTCATATTTTTTTTTTTTTTTTTTGAGAGCGCACGGAAAATTGCCTTGTCGCCCCCTTCAGGCAGCTACTGACAAGAGAAGGAACTCTGGAACCCTGTCTTCTTGAAAGTCACATTGTTAAAGTAAGATGAGAAACCCTTGTCTGAGAGGCTTCAGACATTTAACAGACTGGACTACCTGTTCGTTGGGACTACCTGTTGATTGAGACTACCTGTTGGTTGGGACTACATATTGTTGAGACTACCTGTTGGTTGGGACTACCTTATGGAAAATATTATAATCTTCCGAAGCTATGCTGCCTAATAGGTGTTTAATGTGTTGATTTGGGTCAAAATGTATTTGAAAATGGAATGGAGCCAACAGGGTCCCTCTGCACCTGCGCGGATGTGTGGGGAAGAGGTCGACACAGGGCATGGGGGAGCAGGAGTTTTTTGAATTGAGTGAAGAGGTTGGCAAAGCATGGGAACAGGAAATTGGCGTTCACGGTGGCCTAAGGATTAATATAGGCCTCGCTTCATAATAGGAAGTGTCGTAACTGTTCCTGATGAAGAGTGAGGGAACGTGGTTTACGGGACCACCGTAATAAAGTGGTAAAATTAGTGAATAATGGTGGGACCAGCGGTGACTGGTGCACCGCCATGGAGTGTGTCCCAGGGAAAATACCCGTGATTTAATCATCACTCATCGGTCTCAGATCTTAATGGAGTGGCCTCCAATGTGTATAATAATTATGAGACATTAAATCGTATGGTGGGCTAAGAAGTAATCAGTGATAATAACACCAAGTTAAGAGAATGTGTGAAGCGAAATGAGTCGCCGTTCTCAAAGTGAGCATCTGTTTACCTCGTGTTCCTGTCCCGAGGATAGTGAAGTTTTTATGGAGTCACGACTTCTAAACCGGGACAAACCAACTGATACCTCGTCCTGCTGGAATAAGAACCATGTTGGTGTAGCAGGACATCAAAATGAGATGGTGAATGGAGGAAATAAGGAGTATCAATCACCCACAGTTAAGTAACCCTTCTAGTTATAGCAGACTGATACTGGCCAGTTAGGTATGTTGTAATTGGATAGGTTATGGGTGATCCAGCTACATCAAGTGACCACCAGAGAATATCTGGTAAGTGGTGGAATTATGTATAAGTGTTTTTCCTTGAAGGATATATCCATGTGTAACCTACCCCTCCTCCCCCCTTCATTCAGTTAAACTAATGTAATCTATACACTCCACAATTAATTAGTAGTGCCGTACTTGTGGGCACTATCCAATTTACACTGGTCTTGGATAGATATGGATAAGATTTGAGGGTCGAAGGGACCACCTGCAGGGACCAGGGGTGGTTAAGTTTTCTCACATGCCTACACTGGGTGACTATGTTAAACAATATGGCTGTTGTCTCCTAATGAGATTACTCGTATGCATGTAATGTTGAGGTACGTACAAGTAACACCCCTATAAGATTTTCCATATCTGCCTGCTGGTCCTTCCTGAACCGGATGTAATCAGTGAAAAAATTAATTGAATTAATTACTTAATAATTAAATGAGATTGAAGGAAGTGGGTATAGGGTACATAAATTTAATCGATCGTGTGGTGGATGATAATTAGCCTAATTAATTGCTAGCACATGTGTGGCTATGATTTATACAAGAGTAAAGTGCAAAAATTACTCTTATAAGGCGCCTACTTAAGTTGTATAATCAGTGATTAATAATTCTCTAACCATGACTGGATCGGATGGAGTTAATGTGGCTGACAAGTCCGTGGATTTTAGAGTAATGAAAGCATCATTACAGGATATTAAAGGCCATGTGACGAAGGCATACAAGTGTTTGGATTTAATGAATCAAAGAACCGTGAACCCTAGTGAATTAAAGTTATATTTAGATGCTTTAGAGAGTAAATTTGAGTGGTACAAATTGTGGTTTAATTCCTCAGCAGCCTCTGATGTGGAACTGTATCGATAGCCTTACTGAAGTCCATATACACAATATCATTATCTACCTCATCGAACACCTTAGTGAAAAAAGTTAGTAAATTCGTAAGACAGGAACGCCCCTTTGTAAAACTGTGCTGAGATTCATTTGTCAATTTATGCCTTTCAAGATGGCTACGAATTGGTTCGGCAATTATTGATTCCATAAATTTTTTCCACTATGGAGGTAAGGCTTATTGATCTATAGTTCAAAGCTAACGACTTGTCACCTGCCTTGTAAATAGGTATTACATTTATTCAAGTCAACGCAAGATCACTTTTTCCAAAAATGGCAGTGATTAGGATTCTAGCTAACAGAACTAGGGAGGTAGTTATATCCATCTCTGAATCCTGGTTGGATGATACAGTGACTGACGACGAGGTCAAAATAGAAGGTTACAATATAAAACGCTTAGATAGGAATAGAGAAGGTGGTGGGGTATGTGCCTACATACGGAATGGCTTAGCCTATAATCCAAGGCCTGATTTAAAAGAGAATAATCTGGAGATTGTATGGTATGCAGTGTTGCTTCCCATGACCAAACCAATCTTAGTAGGACTTTTCGAGAGTCTTGTCCGGACTTGAGAACAATTGCGAGACAGCAATACTGGGAGACTTCAATATCTGTTTTCTTATTTAAAACATAAGTCGTGTCTTGGCCGGAAATTTTCAGTACGATATTTACATCCCATTTATTTATTCCTGTTTTCCATTTATATACATCGATCATTTTTATTTATTTTTATTATCACACTGGCCGATTCCCACCAAGGCAGGGTGGCCCGAAAAAGAAAAACTTTCACCATCATTCACTCCATCACTGTCTTGCCAGAAGGGTGCTTTACACTACAGTTTTTAAACTGCAACATTAACACCCCTCCTTCAGAGTGCAGGCACTGTACTTCCCATCTCCAGGACTCAAGTCCGGCCTGTCGGTTTCCCTGAACCCCTTCATAAATGTTACTTTGCTCACACTCCAACAGCACGTCAAGTATTAAAAACCATTTGTCTCGATTCACTCCTATCAAACACGCTCATGCATGCCTGCTGGAAGTCCAAGCCCCTCGCACACAAAACCTCCTTTACCCCCTCCCTCCAACCTTTCCTAGGCCGACCCCTACCCCGCCTTCCTTCCACTACAGACTGATACACTCTTGAAGTCATTCTGTTTCGCTCCATTCTCTCTACATGTCCGAACCACCTCAACAACCCCTCCTCAGCCCTCTGGACAACAGTTTTGGTAATCCCGCACCTCCTCCTAACTTCCAAACTACGAATTCTCTGCATTATATTCACACCACACATTGCCCTCAGACATGACATCTCCACTGCCTCCAGCCTTCTCCTCGCTGCAACATTCATCACCCATGCTTCACACCCATATAAGAGCGTTGGTAAAACTATACTCTCATACATTCCCCTCTTTGCCTCCAAGGACAAAGTTCTTTGTCTCCACAAACTCCTAAGTGCACCACTCACTCTTTTTCCCTCATCAATTCTATGATTCACCTCATCTTTCATAGACCCATCCGCTGACACGTCCACTCCCAAATATCTGAATACGTTCACCTCCTCCATACTCTCTCCCTCCAATCTGATATCCAATCTTTCATCACCTAATCTTTTTGTTATCCTCATAACCTTACTCTTTCCTGTATTCACCTTTAATTTTCTTCTTTTGCACACCCTACCAAATTCATCCACCAATCTCTGCAACTTCTCTTCATCGATCATATCCCCCCTTAATTCTACGCCTTTCGAAAGAGTGCAGATTCAGGGCCTCAGTCTATCCTTATAAGGAAGATTTCTAATACATGGGATCATCTTTGTCATCCTGCTCTCTACGTTTTCCAGAGCATTTATATCCATTCTGTAATACAGTGACCAGAACTGAGCAGCATAGTCTAAATGAGGCCTAAACAAGAATATATATAGTTGAAGAACAAAGGTAGTAGGTTGGTAGACAGCAACCACCCAGGGAAGTACTACCGTCCTGCCAGATGACTGTGAAACAAAAACCTGTAACTGTTTTGCATGATGGTAGGATTGCTGGTTTCTTTTTCTGTCTCATAAACACGCTAAGATAACAGGGATATCTTGCTACTCCTACTTACACTTTGGTCACACTTCACAGACACGCACATGCATATATATATATACATACATCTAGGTTTTTCTCCTTTTTCTAAATAGCTCTTGTTCTTTTTTTATTTCTTCTATTGTCCATGGGGAAGTGGAAAAGAATCTTTCCTCCGTAAGCCATGCGTGTCGTATGAGGCGACTAAAATGCCGGGAGCAATGGGCTAGTAACCCCTTCTCCTGTATACAATTACTAAAAAAGAGAAGAAGAAAAACTTTATAAAACTGGGTTGCTTAAATGTGCGTGGATGTAGTGCGGATGACAAGAAACAGATGATTGCTGATGTTATGAATGAAAAGAAGTTGGATGTCCTGGCCCTAAGCGAAACAAAGCTGAAGAGGGTAGGAGAGTTTCAGTGGGGGGAAATAAATGGGATTAAATCTGGAGTATCTGAGAGAGTTAGAGCAAAGGAAGGGGTAGCAGTAATGTTAAATGATCAGTTATGGAAGGAGAAAAGAGAATATGAATGTGTAAATTCAAGAATTATGTGGATTAAAGTAAAGGTTGGATGCGAGAAGTGGGTCATAATAAGCGTGTATGCACCTGGAGAAGAGAGGAATGCAGAGGAGAGAGAGAGATTTTGGGAGATGTTAAGTGAATGTATAGGAGCCTTTGAACCAAGTGAGAGAGTAATTGTGGTAGGGGACTTGAATGCTAAAGTAGGAGAAACTTTTAGAGAGGGTGTGGTAGGTAAGTTTGGGGTGCCAGGTGTAAATGATAATGGGAGCCCTTTGATTGAACTTTGTATAGAAAGGGGTTTAGTTATAGGTAATACATATTTTAAGAAAAAGAGGATAAATAAGTATACACGATATGATGTAGGGCGAAATGACAGTAGTTTGTTGGATTATGTATTGGTAGATAAAAGACTGTTGAGTAGACTTCAGGATGTACATGTTTATAGAGGGGCCACAGATATATCAGATCACTTTCTAGTTGTAGCTACACTGAGAGTAAAAGGTAGATGGGATACAAGGAGAATAGAAGCATCAGGGAAGAGAGAGGTGAAGGTTTATAAACTAAAAGAGGAGGCAGTTAGGGTAAGATATAAACAGCTATTGGAGGATAGATGGGCTAATGAGAGCATAGGCAATGGGGTCGAAGAGGTATGGGGTAGGTTTAAAAATGTAGTGTTAGAGTGTTCAGCAGAAGTTTGTGGTTACAGGAAAGTGGGTGCAGGAGGGAAGAGGAGCGATTGGTGGAATGATGATGTAAAGAGAGTAGTAAGGGAGAAAAAGTTAGCATATGAGAAGTTTTTACAAAGTAGAAGTGATGCAAGGAGGGAAGAGTATATGGAGAAAAAGAGAGAAGTTAAGAGAGTGGTGAAGCAATGTAAAAAGAGAGCAAATGAGAGAGTGGGTGAGATGTTATCGACAAATTTTGTTGAAAATAAGAAAAAGTTTTGGAGTGAGATTAACAAGTTAAGAAAGCCTAGAGAACAAATGGATTTGTCAGTTAGAAATAGGAGAGGAGAGTTATTAAATGGAGAGTTAGAGGTATTGGGAAGATGGAAGGAATATTTTGAGGAATTGTTAAATGTTGATGAAGATAGGGAAGCTGTGATTTCGTGTATAGGGCAAGGAGGAATAACATCTTGTAGGAGTGAGGAAGAGCCAGTTGTGAGTGTGGGGGAAGTTCGTGAGGCAGTAGGTAAAATGAAAGGGGGTAAGGCAGCCGGGATTGATGGGATAAAGATAGAAATGTTAAAAGCAGGTGGGGATATAGTTTTGGAGTGGTTGGTGCAATTATTTAATAAATGTATGGAAGAGGGTAAGGTACCTAGGGATTGGCAGAGAGCATGCATAGTTCCTTTGTATAAAGGCAAAGGGGATAAAAGAGAGTGCAAAAATTATAGGGGGATAAGTCTGTTGAGTGTACCTGGTAAAGTGTATGGTAGAGTTATAATTGAAAGAATTAAGAGTAAGACGGAGAATAGGATAGCAGATGAACAAGGAGGCTTTAGGAAAGGTAGGGGGTGTGTGGACCAGGTGTTTACAGTGAAACATATAAGTGAACAGTATTTAGATAAGGCTAAAGAGGTCTTTGTGGCATTTATGGATTTGGAAAAGGCGTATGACAGGGTGGATAGGGGGGCAATGTGGCAGATGTTGCAAGTGTATGGTGTAGGAGGTAGGTTACTGAAAGCAGTGAAGAGTTTTTACGAGGATAGTGAGGCTCAAGTTAGAGTATGTAGGAAAGAGGGAAATTTTTTCCCAGTAAAAGTAGGCCTTAGACAAGGATGTGTGATGTCACCGTGGTTGTTTAATATATTTATAGATGGGGTTGTAAGAGAAGTAAATGCGAGGGTCTTGGCAAGAGGCGTGGAGTTAAAAGATAAAGAATCACACACAAAGTGGGAGTTGTCACAGCTGCTCTTTGCTGATGACACTGTGCTCTTGGGAGATTCTGAAGAGAAGTTGCAGAGATTGGTGGATGAATTTGGTAGGGTGTGCAAAAGAAGAAAATTAAAGGTGAATACAGGAAAGAGTAAGGTTATGAGGATAACAAAAAGATTAGGTGATGAAAGATTGAATATCAGATTGGAGGGAGAGAGTATGGAGGAGGTGAACGTATTCAGATATTTGGGAGTGGACGTGTCAGCGGATGGGTCTATGAAAGATGAGGTGAATCATAGAATTGATGAGGGAAAAAGAGTGAGTGGTGCACTTAGGAGTCTGTGGAGACAAAGAACTTTGTCCTTGGAGGCAAAGAGGGGAATGTATGAGAGTATAGTTTTACCAACGCTCTTATATGGGTGTGAAGCGTGGGTGATGAATGTTGCAGCGAGGAGAAGGCTGGAGGCAGTGGAGATGTCATGTCTGAGGGCAATGTGTGGTGTGAATATAATGCAGAGAATTCGTAGTTTGGAAGTTAGGAGGAGGTGCGGGATTACCAAAACTGTTGTCCAGAGGGCTGAGGAAGGGTTGTTGAGGTGGTTCGGACATGTAGAGAGAATGGAGCGAAACAGAATGACTTCAAGAGTGTATCAGTCTGTAGTGGAAGGAAGGCGGGGTAGGGGTCGGCCTAGGAAGGGTTGGAGGGAGGGGGTAAAGGAGGTTTTGTGTGCGAGGGGCTTGGACTTCCAGCAGGCATGCGTGAGCGTGTTTGATAGGAGTGAATGGAGACAAATGGTTTTTAATACTTGACGTGCTGTTGGAGTGTGAGCAAAGTAACATTTATGAAGGGATTCAGGGAAACCGGCAGGCCGGACTTGAGTCCTGGAGATGGGAAGTACAGTGCCTGCACTCTGAAGGAGGGGTGTTAATGTTGCAGTTTAAAAACTGAAGTGTAAAGCACCCTTCTGGCAAGACAGTGATGGAGTGAATGATGGTGAAAGTTTTTCTTTTTCGGGCCACCCTGCCTTGGTGGGAATCGGCCGGTGTGATAAAAAAAAAAAAAAAAAAAAAAGAACAACTTGAGGACTTCTATTATTTATACTTCTAGATATGAAGCCAAGAATTCTGTTAGCTTTACTGCGAACACTAATGCACTGTTGTCTTGCTTTTAGATTACTGCTAACCAGAACTCGTTAATCTTTTTCGCAATCAGTAATATTAAGATCTACATTATTTAATTTATATGTGGCATGGTTATTTACCTGTCCAACATTTAGAACTTTGCATTTGTCAATATTAAACTGCATCTGTCACTTCTCCGACCATTGCATCAGTCTATTCAAATCATCCTGGAGTGCTCTAGTGTCCTCATTAGAATGAATTGGATGGCCTATTTTGGTGTCATCAGCAAATTTGCTCATGTCGCTATTTATTCCTTATCATACTAAGAATGTACTACACGAGTACTAACAATGATAGCACACTTATTCCATCCGAGTACTAAAAATGATAGCACACTTGTACTACACGAGTACTAAGAATGGTAGCACACTTGTACTACACGAGTACTAAGAATGGTAGCACACTTGTACTACACGAGTACTAAGAATGGTAGCACACTTGTACTACACGAGTACTAAGAATGGTAGCACACTTGTACTACACGAGTACTAAGAATGATAGCACACTTGTTCCATCCGAGTACTAAAAAGGATAGCACACTTGAATTATACGAGAACTAACAATGACATCACACTTGTACTGCGAGAGTACTAAGAATGATAACACACTTGTACTACACGAGTACTAACAATGATAGCACACTTGTGACTGGAACAGTGCAGGTGCGTGATACTCTTAGTGCATTACCTCAGCACTCTGCACCTCAGTACACGTGACAGGAACAGTGCAGGTGCGTGATACTCTTAGTGCATTACCTCAGCACTCTGTACCTCAGTACATTCGACAGGAACAGTGCAGAGTGCGTGATGCTCTTAGTGCATTACCTCAGCACTCTGCACCTCAGTACACGTGACTGGAACAGTGCAGGTGCGTGATACTCTTAGTGCATTACCTCAGCACTCTGTACCTCAGTACATTCGACAGGAACAGTGCAGAGTGCGTGATGCTCTTAGTGCATTACCTCAGCACTCTGCACCTCAGTACACGTGACTGGAACAGTGCAGGTGCGTGATGCTCTTAGTGCATTACCTCAGCACTCTGTACCTCAGTACACGTGACTGGAACAGTGCAGGTGCGTGATGCTCTTAGTGCATTACCTCAGCACTCTGCACCTCAGTACACGTGACTGGAACAGTGCAGGTGTGTGATGCTCTTAGTGCATTACCTCAGCACTCTGCACCTCAGTACACGTGACTGGAACAGTGCAGGTGCGTGATACTCTTAGTGCATTACCTCAGCACTCTGCACCTCAGTACACGTGACTGGAACAGTGCAGGTGTGTGATACTCTTAGTGCATTACCTCAGCACTCTGCACCTCAGTACACGTGACTGGAACAGTGCAGAGTGCGTGATACTCTTAGTGCATTACCTCAGCACTCTGCACCTCAGTACACGTGACTGGAACAGTGCAGAGTGCTGCCTAAGTTTATATTTCTTCAACAAAAATGGTATATTAGGACACACACAACCAACATCTATTTCAAACATTTCACTACGACGCACCAGCATTGATGCTCTACTGACTAGGCGTTATGTAAATTAATAATGTTAGGAGTTAGGGTTGATTCTGTTTTGCTATGTCAAGTAAACTTCGGTTTGGTATGATGAGGTTCCATTTACTTTTGTTTAATTATGTTATTATGAGTGAGGTTATAGTCGAACATTAAAATGGTATAAAATACCGACAGGTTGTTAGGTAAGACACATATGCAACAGTTAGGTGTCTTTATTTCGAAACTGACCACCTCAAAACTTTAAGGGTGATGGACTGATTACATCGTCTTCAAGTCTCTTGAGCAGCTTTACCAGCAGCTGAGAGAAGAGCTCAGAGTTGCTAAGCTGGAGATACGGCGATTAACGGAGGAGAACAAGAGGATTCGTAGTAATCCTCCTGTTGTGAGTCCCCAGGTTAAGAGGGGAGCTTGGTCAGTGGCCGGGCAACATGGAACCAAGCTGAAGATCAAGAAAACGGTTGGAGAGGCAGAAACAACGAGAAACCAGAAGACTACCGTGGAAACTTCCAACACATTCTCGGTGCTACCTAACGAATGTGAGTGTTCTACTGGGAATGCCACAACGAGCACCAAAGAAGCATTGGCAGACGTGAGTGAGACATCCCTAGAAACCCCAACGAAGACCATCGAGAACGTCTTGACGAATTCTACAAGTGGTGTAATGCTACCTGGCGAATGTGAGTCGACTACTCGGAGCATCACGACTGACGACGCCAAGGAAGGTAAAAACATTGTTGTTGTTGGGGATAGCCAGATTAGGTACATGGATAGGGCATTCTGCTTGAAGGATAGGAGTAGGAGGCAGAGAGTGTGTTTTCCTGGGGCTGGGATGAAGGATATTGTTAACCATCTGGATGACATCATGAGAGGTAATGGGAGCAATCCTATTATCTGTCTCAGTGCTGGAGGCAACGATGTTGGCAGACGTAGGAGTGAGGACCTGATTAGCAGGTATAGGTCAGCAATAGAGATAATTAGGAGAAAGGGTGGGAAACCTGTCATATGTGGCATTTTGCCAAGGAGAGGAGTTGGAAATGAATGGTTGTCCAAAGCAATTGGTGTCAATTGCTGGCTGGACAAATACTGTAAGGAAAATGCGGTAACATTCATTGACAACTGGGACCTCTTCTATGGCAGAAATGACATGTATGCCAGGGACAGGGTTCACTTATCTAGGTGTGGGGTGGGAGCACTGGCCAACGCAGTGGAGGGAGCTGTTAGGTCTTTAAACTAGGAATAGTTAGTGGTATGGGTTTTTGCGGGAAAACTGTGAAGTCGCAGGGTAGTAATATGAGTACTAGGAGAACTAGTAATAGGCAAAATGAGGTGGATATTGGAAAGCCTGTGGCACTAATTGACAAGGACAGTAATAGGTTTAATGGAATAACAGAAAGGAGCAGTAAGGGTAAAGAGAGAGGAGGGTCTTTAAGTATTTATTACACAAATAGTCGCAGTGCTAGGAATAAGATGGACGAGTTGAGACTAGTTGCTAGTGCAGGTAACATAGATGTATTTGCCATTACCGAGACGTGGTTTAATTCAAAAAGTCGGGACATGCCTGCAGAATGTCACATTCAGAGTTTTAAATTGTTCCAAGTAGATAGAAGTATCGGGAAGGGGGGTGGGGTGGCACTGTATGTCCGAGACCGCTTGAACTGTTGCATAAAAACGGGTATTAAGTCTGAAGTAACACATACAGAGTCTGTTTGGATAGAATTTTCAGAGGGGCATGAAAAGTTAATTTTAGGTGTGATATACCGTCCCCCAAATTTAGATAGGGACCAGGGGAGACTACTATGGGAGGAAATTGTTAGGGCCACAAGGCACGATAATGTAGTAATTCTAGGAGACTTTAACTTTAGTCATATTGATTGGAATTTCTTGACTGGGAATTTAGAATCATACGACTTCTTAGAAGTAGTTCAGGATTGTTTTTTGAAGCAGTTTGTGACAGAACCTACAAGGGGTAATAACCTGCTTGACTTAGTTCTGGCAAACAATGAATCCCTTGTTAATAATTTAGAAGTTTCAGAGGAACTGGGTGCTAGCGACCACAAATCAATTACATTTAGAATTGAATGGAAGTATGATAGTAGGGATAACTCAGTAACAGTCCCAGATTTTCGCTTAGCAGATTACGATGGGCTAAGAGAACACTTATCATCTGTTGACTGGGGTAACGAAGAGAGCTATCAATATGACAGTTTTCTGAACACAATACATGCTGCTCAAAGAACGTTTATCCCTTATAAAGAAATTAGATCAAATAGAAATGACCCAAAATGGATGAATAATAGGCTGAAATATCTACTAGGGCATAAGAAAGGAATTTATAGGCGTATCAAAAGAGGCGAGGGTCATCTTATGAATCAGTATATTGACATTAAGAGGGACATTAAAAAGGGGATAAGAAAAGCTAAAAGGGATTATAAAATTAAAGTTGCTAGGGATTCTAAAACTAACCCAAAAAGTTTTTTCCAGGTATATAGAACAAAAGTCAGAGATAAGATAGGTCCCCTTAAAAATAACTATGGGCATCTTACTGACAAAGAGAATGAAATGTGCTCGATTTTAAATAATTATTTTCTCTCGGTTTTTACACAGGAAGACATTAATAATATTCCAGTAATTAATTTTTATAGTGGGCCAGAAGAAGATAAATTATGTAACATCACAGTCACTAGTGAAATGGTTGTGAAGCAGATAGACCGACTGAAGCAAAATAAGTCACCGGGTCCTGATGAGGTTTTTTCAAGGGTTCTAAAGGAATGCAAAATGGAAGTCTGTGAACCATTAACTAATATTTTTAAATTATCTCTTCAAACAGGTGTAGTGTCTGATATGTGGAAGATGGCTAATGTAATTCCTATTTTTAAAACAGGGGACAAGTCGTTACCGTCAAATTACCGCCCAATAAGCCTGACCTCAATTGTAGGCAAATTACTAGAGTCAATTATAGCTGAGATTATAAGAAGCCATCTAGATAAGCATAGCTTGATTAATGATACTCAGCATGGATTCACAAGAGGCCGGTCTTGTCTAACTAATTTATTAACTTTCTTCAGTAAAGCTTTTGAGGCTGTTGACCACGATAAAGAATTTGATATTGTTTACTTAGATTTTAGAAAGGCATTTGATAGAGTTCCGCACCAAAGACTGTTGAAGAAAGTAGCAGCTCATGGCATTGGGGGAAGGGTGCTCTCGTGGATCGAATCATGGCTCACAGACAGGAAGCAAAGAGTGTCCATAAATGGGGTTAAATCCGAGTGGGGATCAGTAACAAGTGGCGTTCCACAGGGATCAGTCTTGGGCCCGTCGTTGTTTATAATATATATCAATGATCTTGATGAAGGAATTACTAGTGATATGAGCAAATTCGCCGATGACACGAAGATAGGTAAGATAATTGATTCAAACGTAGATGTTAGGGAACTTCAGGAGGATTTAGACAAACTCTTCTCTTGGTCAGAAAAGTGGCAGATGCAGTTCAATGTAGATAAATGCAAGGTTCTGAAGCTCGGGAGTGTCCATAACCCTAGCACTTATAAGTTAAATAATGTAGAAGATGAACATCAAAATGGTATACAATACCGACAGGTTGTTAGGTAAGACACATATGCAACAGTTAGACAACTTTATTCCGAAACGTTTCGCCTACACAGTAGGCTTCTTCAGTCGAATACAGAAAATAGGCAGGAACAGTAGAGATGTGAAGACGATGTAATCAGTCCATCACCCTTGTAGTCGTAGAATTTGAGGTTGTCAGTCCCTCGGCCTGGAGAAGTTCGGTTCCATAGTCAGGAACTATCTGAAGATCAAGCGACAGTGCGGAGACTTAAATACTGTCGGAAGGAGAGGTGCAGAGTAGTAGTAGTAGTAGTAGTAGTAGTAGTAGTAGTAGTAGTAGTAGTAGTAGTAGTGAGAATGTAATCACTGAAAGGTCATGTCCCTCTCAGATCCAACACTTCTCACTTGAAAAGCTTGTCCAAGGTGTTTTCTGTACCAAGATGCCATGTGTTGCAGTGTCTGACAAGATGAACATCAAAATGGTATACAATACCGACAGGTTGTTAGGTAAGACACATATGCAACAGTTAGACAACTTTATTCCGAAACGTTTCGCCTACACAGTAGGCTTCTTCAGTCGAATACAGAAAATAGGCAGGAACAGTAGAGATGTGAAGACGATGTAATCAGTCCATCACCCTTGTAGATTGCGAAAAGGACTTGGGGGTTATGGTAAGCAGCAACCTTAAACAAAGACAGCAATGAGGAAATGGTATGGTGATACCGACAAGATGTGGAAAAAGACACTTATGTACAGTTCAGGACATTTATTAAAGGAAACGTTTCGCCACGAGTGGCTTCTTCAGTCCTAATACAGAGAAAACTAAGAAAACACACATATATATAGTGGCGGGAGTCAGGTGAGGTGATGCGTGGGTAGAGGTGGTAGTAGTAGTAGTAGTAGTAGTAGTAGTAGTAGTAGTAGTAGTAGTAGTAGTAGTAGTAGTAGTAGTAATGGAACTAAGGAGGTGAGGCAAGAGAGGGACCTGCTGGCATCAAGTAACACCAGTTCCCAGGATGGGTAATATCCTCTTGCTTAGTAATTTTGAAATACTGTAACTACCGGATTTTTGCTTTATAGTGTTACTGACAGAAATTAGTGCAGCTTCAATGCATTTTCTCCGTCTTAAGTCGTCTTCTTTAATAACTAGTTTAGCTTCATTGAATTTCATGAGGTGTCCAACATCGTCTCTATGTTGAACACATGCGTTTTTGCGGTCATTTCTGCAAGCATTTTTGTGTTCTGCTATCCTAATGTCCAGAGTTCTGGCTGTTTCCCCTACATATACTTTGTCACATCCCCCACATGGTATAGTGTAGATTCCTGCACTTGTGCCAGAATCATGCTTGGGTTTTTGTATCAGGTTCCTAATAGTAGTTGAAGAGCTGGTAGATATTTTAGCCAGTTTTCTGTCAAAAATGCTTGCAGAAATGATGACCGCAAAAACGCATGTGTTCAACATAGAGACGATGTTGGACACCTCATGAAATTCAATGAAGCTAAACTAGTTATTAAAGAAGACGACTTAAGACGGAGAAAATGCATTGAAGCTGCACTAATTTCTGTCAGTAACACTATAAAGCAAAAATCCGGTAGTTACAGTATTTCAAAATTACTAAGCAAGAGGATATTACCCATCCTGGGAACTGGTGTTACTTGATGCCAGCAGGTCCCTCTCTTGCCTCACCTCCTTGGTTCCATTACTACTACTACTACTACTACTACTACTACTACTACCACCTCTACCCACGCATCACCTCACCTGACTCCCGCCACTATATATATGTGTGTTTGCTTAGTTTTCTCTGTATTAGGACTGAAGAAGCCACTCGTGGCGAAACGTTTCCTTTAATAAATGTTTGATCTTCTGTTGGAGGTTAGCTGTGGTGACTGTGCTGAGAATATGCTCAGCAGTGTGTTGGTCAATCTGAAGATTGGCCCTCATATTCCTTGCAGTTTCGAAGGTTTCCTTAGCGATGTTAGAAAGTTCTTCGGCACATTCTATTCCAGTCAAGATACCAAGACCAAAAGAGGCATCATCATCGGGTTTTTCCTAAGAGCATACCGAATTTGTAGTCCTGAGTTTCTTGACGAAGAATGTACTTACATTCACCAAACATTCACTGAGTTACAATTTCCTTCTTTTTTCATCAAAGACTGCAAGAAAAGAGCTCTTCAGATCATCAATTCTCCACGCATCAACACCGCTCCCAACAAAGTTATAATTCTTCCCAACAGCCAGGTTGCACTAAACGTCTCAAAAGTACTTTCACAAGCTAACACCAGAGTCGCCATCGCTTCTACCACTTCAATAAAGGATCTAACCAGGACAAAACCCAATCACCACGAACCAGTCAATGCAGGAGTTTACACTATACCCTGTGGAGGCTGTGACAAGATCTACGTAGGTGAAACAGCAAGAAACCTCGACACCCGCCTCAATGAACACATATACGCATGTAGGAACGACAACTTAAACAACGCCTGTGTACAACACCGAAATTCCACCAATCATCTTATGAAATTCAGAGACGCCCAATTAGTGATAAAAGAAACTAATTTCCGCACACGCAAGTGCCTTGAATCAGCACTGATCGCTGTTTCGAATACAATTAAACAAAACAACGGCAGCTTCACCATCTCCGAAGTCTTAGCAAGAATCCTCCTGAAAACAGTAAACCCTGCCATCACATAGTCTCTCCTGTTATACTACACAAAGCACAGAGAGTGAACACTGAAACAAGCTGCCTCATTCCAATTTATATATTTGTCCAACCTATTTTTATGTTACCCAAGTAATAGCTTTTATATCCTTTTACTCATGTACGAATTAATTGCTCTACCATATTGTATTACTTTTGTCACTACCACTACTACTACTACTACTACTACCACTAGTGAACATCGAAATAGTACCTCACTAGTATTCACCTCACTCTGAGCCTTTATATACCCTCTGTGTCCATGTATTGT
Organism: Cherax quadricarinatus; assembly: GCF_038502225.1. Taxonomy (NCBI): domain Eukaryota; kingdom Metazoa; phylum Arthropoda; class Malacostraca; order Decapoda; family Parastacidae; genus Cherax; species Cherax quadricarinatus. The sequence continues at coordinate 30,116,774 of NC_091333.1, read as the reverse complement.
TTGTAATGGCTTGATAAAGCTCCTGGAGAGCGAAACGTTGCCACAATAAATGTCACATTAGTTGCACTTGTGTCCTTTTACTTTACATATTGTCGGTAATTCTACCAACTTTATTACACTATGAGAGTAGTTGTAGACCGACATCTACTGGGAGAGTAGTTGTAGACTGACATCTACTGGGAGAGTAGTTGTAGACCGACATCTACTGGGAGAGTAGTTGTAGACTGACATCTACTGGGAGAGTAGTTGTAGACTGACATCTGCTGGGAGAGTATATGTAGACTGACATCTACTGGGAGAGTAGTTGTAGACTGACATCTACTGGGAGAGTAGTTGTAGACTGACATCTACTGGGAGAGTAGTTGTAGACTGACATCTACTGGGAGAGTAGTTGTAGACTGACATCTACTGGGAGAGTAGTTGTAGACTGACATCTACTGGGAGAGTAGTTGTAGACTGACATCTACTGGGAGAGTAGTTGTAGACTGACATCTACTGGGAGAGTAGTTGTAGACTGACATCTACTGGGAGAGTAGTTGTAGACTGACATCTACTGGGAGAGTAGTTGTAGACTGACATCTACTGGGAGAGTAGTTGTAGACTGACATCTACTGGGAGAGTAGTTGCAGACTGACATCTACTGGGAGAGTAGTTGTAGACTGACATCTGATTGATGGTCTGTTGAAGCCATCTATATAAGAACATATGAAAGGAGGAACACTGAAGCAGGCCTGTTGACCCATACTAGGCAGGTCCTTTACAATTCATCCCACTAACAAAGCACTTGCCCAACCTAATTTTCAATCCAAACCATACCCCCGGCCGGGGGTGAACCCACGGGTTCAATCCCGGCCGGGGGTATGGTTTGTTTGCAATCGTGTCATTACAATTTTCAATGCTACCCAAGAAATAAGCTCTGATAACTCTATCCACTCATATGCAAGTCTCACTTAAATCCAACTCCTCTCACTCATATATTTATCCAACCTAAATTAGAAGCTACCCAAAGTTTTACCCTCAACAACCCAACTAGGTAGACTGTTCCACTCATCAACTACCCATTTCCAAACCAATACCTTTCTATGTCCTTTCTAAACCTAAATTTGTCGAATTTAAATCCATTACTGCAGGTTCTCTTTTGGAGAGATATCCTCAAGACCTTATATATATATTCTCTTTATTAATACCCATCTTCCACTTATACACTTCGATCACCTCTTCCCTCATTCTTCGTCTAACAAGTGAATGTAACTTACGGGTCTTCAATCTTTCTTCATAAGGAATATTTCTAATGCTATGTAATAATTTAGTCATTCTACGCTGAATGTTTTCTAACGAATTTATGTCCATTCTGTAATATGGAGACCAGAACTGAGCTGCATAATCTAGGTGAGGCCTTACTAATGATGTATAAAGCTGCAGTATGACCTCTGGACTTCTGTTGCTTACACTTCTTGATATAAATCCCAGTAATCTATTTGCCTTATTACGTACACTTAGGCATTGCTGTCTTGGTTTAATTAAGGTCATTGCTTATCATAACCTCCAAGCCCTTTTCGCAATGTGTATGGCTAAGGGTAGAATCTGGGCAATTTTCCGCGCGCTCAACCAAAAATCGAAAAATTATGGAAATTGAGTTATATATACCGAAAAATAGCTTAACTCTTTGGCAACACAATGGTACAAGAATCAATGTTCTACGACGTTTCTACAAGAAATTATAGTCATTTATATCAGGTATGGTGACGGCGATGTAGGTAGCGCGTCAGTTCTCAACCCATGTATTTTTTGGAATTTTTTCCTTGTTTTTTATTGCTTTTTCTTTGCATTATTCTTTCTATTATAATAATTGATTATTTGGCATCATATAAGAGTAGGTGGAGCTTATCAATAGACGTCTAGCCTATCGGGAAGCACCTGGGTACACTCGGCAATGCTCCCCCTCCAGATGGTGCCAGGTGAAATCACTTCATTATTACGTTTATATCAGCTTATATATCAACTATACGGCTTATTTATCTATCAGAATTGATCTAATATGATATAATAAACACTATAAATAACAAACAAACATGTTATATACTCTAGACTGAATAAAATAGGCCATAATATAGCGAGAGTCCACCAGCAATATCTCGATATAAAACGTTACTCCTCGTCTCCATGTTGTATTGTTTGGTCTGTGTGTGATAGAAAACGGTATTTTGAAGAGGATAACTGCACTAGAACATCAGTTTACTAAGAAATACACCGAAAAAAACGCGATTTCCGCGCAAAAATTTTTTTTTTTGAGACGGTAGGCCTGCCGACGTTTTCTAGGCCTATATCTCGGAAGTAACTTTTTCACATATTTCGCTAAAGTACACCATTATTAATGATTGTATTGAAATGATTTTCACTGACAATATAAAACAAAGTGTGTTTGAAAATGTGATGATTCTTTTTTTGGAATATATCAAATATTTTTGATTTTGTGGGAGGTAAAAGGCAGATATTTTGGTGAATGCAAAAAAAGTCTATCAAATGTATTTTTTTTCCATGATAATATGATAGATGAAACATGTGCATCCCGAATTAGTGTCAGATGTATTCTAACGGTTGGGATTGTCGGAAGTGCCACTCGAAGTGCCATTTTGTCATACTTTGCTGCCATATATGAAGTCACTAAAATATTTTTTTTCTCTGTTGTTTGTTGGCCAATCATACTGAAACTTTGTCACATTCTTCTACATATGAACCTCTAAATGTACACCAAAAATAAAAAAAATTGGTTGAAAAATAAAAGAGTTGGCCGAAATTAGGAAGTCCCTCCTAAGTTCTACATTATATAACTTATAAGTGCTAGGGTTATGGACACTCCTGAGCTTCAGAACCTTGCATTTATCTACGTTAAACTGCATCTGCCACTTTTCTGACCAGGTACTGAGTTTGTCTAAATCCTCCTGAAGTTCCCCGATATCTACGTTTGAATCAATTATCTTACCTATCTTTGTGTCATCAGCGAATTTGCTCATTTCACTAGCAATTCCCTCATGAAGGTCATTGATATATATTATAAACAACAACGGGCCTAAGACTGGTCCCTGTGGAACGCCACTTGTTACAAATCCCGACTCAGATTTAACCCTATTTATGCACATTCTCTGCTTCCTGTCTGTGAGCCATGACTAGATCCACGTGAGCACTTTTCCCCCAATACCATGAGTTGCCCCTTTCTTTAACAGTCTTTGGTGCGGTACTCTATCAAAAGCCTTACTAAAATATAAGTAAATAATATCAAATTATTTATCGTGATGAACAGCCTCAAAAGCTTTACTGAAGAAAGTTAATAAATTAGTTAGACAAAACCGGCCTCTCGTGAATCCATGCTGAGTATCATTAATCAGATTATGCTTATCCAGGTGACTTCTTATAATCTTAGCTATAATTGGCTCTTGTAATTTGCCTACAATTGAGGACAGGCTTATTGGTCGGTAATTTGATGGTAACGACTTGTCCCCTGTTTTAAAAATAGAAATTACATTAGCCATCTCCCACATATCAGACACTACACCTGTTTGAAGAGATAAATTAAAAATATTAGTTAATGGTTCACAGAGTTCCATTTTGCATTCCTTAAGAACCCTTGAAAAAACCTCATCAGGACCCGGCGACTTATTTTGCTTCAGTCGGTCTATCTGCTTCACAACCATTTCACTAGTGACTGTGATGTTACATAATTTATCTTCTTCTGATCCACTATAAAAATTAATTACTGGGATATTGTTAGTGTCTTCTTGTGTAAAATCCGAGAGAAAATAATTATATAAAATCGAGCACATTTCATTCTCTTTGTCAGTAAGATGCCTATAGTTATTTTTAATTAAAGGGACCTAACTTTTGTTCTATACACCTGGAAAAAACTTTTTGGATTAATTTTCGAATCCCTAACAACTTTAATTTCGTACTCCCATTTAGCTTTCTTATCCTCTTTTTAACGTCCCTCTTAATGTCAATATACTGATTCATAAGATGACCCTCGCCTCTTTTGACACGCCTTTAAATTCCTTTCATCTGCCCTAAAAGATATTTGAGCCTATTATATGGGATAAATCTTCTTTGAGCAGCATGTATTGTGTTAAGAAAGCTGTCATACTGATAACTCTCTTCGTTACCCCAGTCCACAGATGATAAGTGTTCTCTAAGCCCATTGTAATCTGCTAAGCAAAAATCTGGGACCATTACGGAATTATCCCTACTGTCATACTCCATTCAATGCTAAAGGTAATTGATTTGTGATTATTTGTGACGAGTTCCTCTGTAATTTCTAAATTATTAACAAGGCTTTCCTTGTTTTCCAAATCCAAGTCAAGCAGGTTATTTCCCCTTGTAGATTCTGTCACAAACTGCTTCAAAAATCAATCCTGAACTACTTCTAATAAGTCGTTTGATTCTAAATTCCTAGTCAAGAAATTTCAATCAATACGACTAAAGTTAAAGTCCCATAGAATTACCACATTATCGTGCCTTGTGGCCTTAACAATTTCCTCCCATAGTAATCTCCCTTGGTCCCTATCTAAGTTTGGGGGATGGTATATCACTCCTAGAATAAATTTTTCATGCCCCTCTGAAAATTCTATCCTGACAGACTCTGTATGTGTTACTTCAGATTTAATGCCCGTTTATATGCAGCAGTTCAAGCGATCTCGGACATACAGTGCCACCCCACCCCCTTACCGATACTTCTGTCTACTTGGAACAATTTAAAACCCTGAATATGACATTCTGCAGTCATGTCCCGACTTTTCTAATTAAACCACGTCTCAGTTATGGCAAATGCATCAATGTTACTTGCACTAGCAACTAGTTTCAACTCGTCCATCTTATTCCTAGCACTACAGCTACTAGATCATTTCCGTTTTTTCACTTAACCTACTACTGTCCTTTTCACCTAGTGCCACTAGCTATCCAATATCCACCTCATTCTGTCTATTACTAGTTCCTCTAGAACACATAACATTACTACACTGGGACTTCACTCTTTTTCCGCCATGTTGAAACCATGTTCGCAGTGTTGCAGATGCAACTATTATGACTGTGTCTGATTCACTTATGACTGTGTCTGCTTCACTTTTGACTGTGTCTGCTTCACTTTTGACTGTGTCTGCTTCACTTTTGACTGTGTCTGCTTCACTTATGACTGTGTCTGCTTCACTTTTGACTGTGTCTGCTTCACTTTTGACTGTGTCTGCTTCACTTATGACTATGTCTGCTTCACTTTTGACTGTGTCTGCTTCACTTTTGACTGTGTCTGCTTCACTTATGACTATGTCTGCTTCACTTATGACTGTGTCTGCTTCACTTTTGACTGTGTCTGCTTCACTTATGACGTGCCTGCTTCACTTACGACTGTGTCTCCTTCACTTATGACTGTGTCTGCTTCACTTATGACTGTGTCTGCTTCACTTATGACTGTGTCTGCTTCACTTTTGACTGTGTCTGCTTCACTTATGACTATGTCTGCTTCACTTATGACTGTGTCTGCTTCACTTTTGACTGTGTCTGCTTCACTTATGACGTGTCTGCTTCACTTACGACTGTGTCTCGTTCACTTATGACTGTGTCTGCTTCACTTATGGCTGTGTCTGCTTCACTTATGACTGGGTCTGCTTCACTTTTGACTGGGTCTGCTTCACTTATGACGTGTCTGCTTCACTTATGACTGTTTCACTTATGACTGCGCTTCACATATGACTGTGTCTGCTTCACTTATGACTGGGTCTGCTTCACTTATGACTGTGTCTGCTTCACTTATGACTGTGTCTGCTTCACTTATGACTGTGTCTACTTCACTTATGACTGTGTCTGCTTCACTTATGACTGCTTCACTTAAGACTGTATCTTCTTCACTTATGACTGCTTCACTTATAACTGTGCTTCACTTATGACTGTGTCTGCTTCACTTACGACTGCGTCTGTTTCACTTATGACTGTGCTTCACTTATGACTGTATCTGCTTCACTTACGACTGATTCACTTATGACTCTGCTTCACTTATGACTGTGTCTGCTTCACTTATGACTGTGACTGCTTCTCTTATGAGTGTGTCTGCTTCACCTATAACTGTGTCTGCTTCACTTATGACTGTGTCTGCTTCACTTATGATCGTGTCTGCTTCACTTTCAACTGTGTCTGCTTCACTTATGACTGTGTCTGCTTCACTTATAACTGTGTCTGCTTCACTTATGACTGGGTCTACTTCACTTATATCTGTGTCTCTTTCACTTTTGACTGTGTCTGCTTCACTTATAACTGTGTCTGCTTCACTTATAACTGGATCTACTTCACTTATAACTGTGTCTGTTTCACTTTTGAATGTGTCTGCTTCACTTATGACTGTGCCTGCTTCACTTTTGACTCTGTCTGCTTCACTTATGACTGTGTCTGCTTCACTTTTGACTGTGTCTGCTTCACTTTTGACTGTGTCTGCTTCAATTTTGACTGTGTCTGCTTCACTTTTGACTGTGTCTGCTTCACTTGTGACTGTGTCTGCTTCACTTTTGACTGTGTCTGCTTCACTTATGACTGTGTCTGCTTCACTTTTGACTGTGTCTGCTTCACTTTTGACTGTGTCTGCTTCACTTATGACTATGTCTGCTTCACTTATGACTGTGTCTGCTTCACTTTTGACTGTGTCTGCTTCACTTATGACGTGTCTGCTTCACTTACGACTGTGTCTCCTTCACTTATGACTGTGTCTGCTTCACTTATGACTGTGTCTGCTTCACTTATGACTGTGTCTGCTTCACTTTTGACTGCTTCACTTAAGACTGTATCTTCTTCACTTATGACTGCTTCACTTATAACTGTGCTTCACTTATGACTGTGTCTGCTTCACTTACGACTGCGTCTGTTTCACTTATGACTGTATCTGCTTCACTTACGACTGATTCACTTATGACTCTGCTTCACTTATGACTGTGTCTGCTTCACTTATGACTGTGACTGCTTCTCTTATGAGTGTGTCTGCTTCACCTATAACTGTGTCTGCTTCACTTATGACTGTGTCTGCTTCACTTATGATCGTGTCTGCTTCACTTATAACTGTGTCTGCTTCACTTATGACTGTGTCTGCTTCACTTATAACTGTGTCTGCTTCACTTATGACTGGGTCTACTTCACTTATATCTGTGTCTGTTTCACTTTTGACTGTGTCTGCTTCACTTATAACTGTGTCTGCTTCACTTATAACTGGATCTACTTCACTTATAACTGTGTCTGTTTCACTTTTGAATGTGTCTGCTTCACTTATGACTGTGCCTGCTTCACTTTTGACTCTGTCTGCTTCACTTATGACTGTGTCTGCTTCACTTATGACTGTGTCTGCTTCACTTATGACTGTGCCTGCTTCACTTATGACTGTGTCTGCTTCACTTATGACTGTGTCTGCTTCACTTATGACTGTGTCTGCTTCACTTATGACTGTGCCTGCTTCCATTATGACTGTGTCTGCTTCACTTATGACTGTGTCTGCTTCACTTTTGACTCTGTCTGCTTCACTTCTGACTGTGTCTGCTTCACTTATGACTGTGTCTGCTTCACTTTTGTCTGTGTCTGGTTCACTTATGACTGTGTCTGCTTCACTTATGACTGTGTCTGCTTCACTTTTGACTGTGTCTGCTTCACTTATGACGTGTCTGCTTCACTTATGACTGCTTCACTTATGACTGCGCTTCACATATGACTGTGTCTGCTTCACTTATGACTGTGTCTGCTTCACTTATGACTGTGTCTGCTTCACTTATGACTGTGTCTGCTTCACTTATGACTGTGTCTGCTTCACTTATGACTGTGCCTGCTTCACTTATGACTGCTTCACTTAAGACTGTGTCTTCTTCACTTTTGACTGCTTCACTTATAACTGTGCTTCACTTATGACTGTGTCTGCTTCACTTACGACTGCGTCTGCTTCACTTATGACTGTGCTTCACTTATGACTGTATCTGCTTAACTTACGACTGCTTCACTTATGACTCTGCTTCACTTATGACTGTGACTGCTTCTTTTATGAGTGTCTGCTTCACCTATAAATGTGTCTGCTTCAGTTATGACTGTGTCTGCTTCACTTATGATTGTGTCTGCTTCACTTATAACTGTGTCTGCTTCACTTATGACTGTGTCTGCTTCACTTATAACTGTGTCTGCTTCACTTATGACTGGGTCTACTTCACTTATATATGTGTCTGTTTCACTTTTGACTGTGTCTGCTTCACGTATGACTGTGTCTGCTTCACTTATGACTGGATCTACTTCACTTATAACTGTGTCTGTTTCACTTTTGAATGTGTCTGCTTCACTTATGACTGTGTCTGCTTCCATTATGAATGCGTCTGCTTCACTTATGACTGTGTCTGCTTCACGTATGACTGTGTCTGCTTCACTTATGACTGTGTCTGCTTCACGTATGACTGTGTCTGCTTCACTTATAATTGCGTCTGCTTCACTTATGACTGTGTCTGCTTCAATTTTGACTGTGTCTGCTTCACTTATGACTGGGTCTGCTTCAATTATAACTGTGTTTGTTTCACTTTTGATTGTGTCTGCTTCACTTATGACTGTGTCTGCTTCACTTATAACTGTGTCTGTTTCACCTTTGACTGTGTTTGCTTCACTTATGACTGCATCTGCTTCATTTATGATTGTCTGCTTCACTTATGACTGTATCTGCTTCATTTATGATTGTGTCTGCTTTACTTATGACTATATGTGTTTCACTTTTGACTGTGTCGGCTTCACTTATGACTCTCTGCTTCACTTATGACTGTGTCTGCTTCAGTTATGACTGTATCGGCTTCTTTTATGACTGGGTCTGCTTCACTTAAGACTGTGTCTGTTTCACTTATGACTGTGTCTGCTTCACTTATGACTGTGTGTGCTTCATTTATGACTGTGTGTAGACGGCCTGTACTGTGTGCACAGACAGCCCATGCTGTCTGCCAGCTTAGTTCACATATCGCATCACTAAAGTGCTGCCCTCTGGGCCTGTCCAAGTCTCTGGGAAGCTGGTCCCACACTCTCTGTTACAGCGGCCAGGCAGCAAGACAGAAGGCCTAGTAGCTCCCTCCTTTCGTGGGATGGCCCTCCCGGGCCATGGGCACAACTCACAAGCCTGTGTATCCACCACGACGCTGCAGTTAAAGTAAAGAAGCCTCGGGAAGACGTCTATCATTAACCACCTGTTTTCAGCTCTACCAAATAATTTCGTTCACACTGGTAGCAGCGGTGGTCGCAGCAGTTGTGATTGCCCGGAGAGAGGAAGGGATGAAGTCATCTTCACTTTATCACCATATACAAGAAGCATCCGTCTCTCAACGAGTTATTCTGATGTCGTGTCTGCACGTTTGAGCATCCAGTCTCAGGTACAAGCAGGATCCAGCCGAAATATGCCGAATTTCTTCGAGAATTGTAAGTGGCGTCCCAGTGACCCCACGCTACTGCGTCCCACGCTGTTTCTCAAGTCATGTGTTCAGCATGTATGTTGCTGTTGTTGTTCAGCTCAGCACAACTGTTTTAGCAAGCCAGAGGTGAGTTTTGTGGTGATTTCTGCGTCCAGTGTGAGTTTCTCCACCTGTTTGTGGGAGAGGAAGAAGTGGCCGTTCCTTTACTCGCCCTGCTGTACTCTAACACCTCACCAGCCTACCACCACACTACACTCCCATGCCATCACTCCCTTTGCTGTGTTTTTTTCTGTTTTTCATGTGAATTCATTGCCAGAGCTGTGTATCCGAGTGCCCGAGGCCACTCGATGCCTTGTGGATCAGCATGCCTCGTAGATCACGACGCCACGTGGACCCCGAAGCCACGTTGGGTGTGGGAGATGTCACGTGGATCTACAAGCCACGTGAGTTACCAGATGTCCCAGGTCACATGCTCTGGTCTGATGCCCACATCACATTGACGTCACCGACGATGCTGCCCGACTTCATGACGTCACGATGTCTGTCTGACGTCACCTCGACATGTCTGCTGATGTTACAGTGCTGCTGACATCACCTCGCGACGTCACGCATGACATCACATGATGTCACATCGAGTGTTTCTAGTAATTATTTCAGTATTGTCGAGAAGATTGAGAGAAGATTTATGTCGTGTGTTAAATAATTCCTCTCAGTCAGTGTTCTCACATGTTAGTATATAGCTTAGTGTCAGTTTTGTGCACAGAAAAGCATCATTTGCTAGTTTAAGCCATGTTGTAATGCATGTACCGCGGTGTGTGTAGTTTCCGTGTGTTCAGTGAGGTCTGAGCCAGACCTGAGTAGCACCACTGTGTTAAGTCACCCGTGTGATATCAGTCAGCTCATGAGCATAAGAGATCCCTTGTACAGAAAGCTCTTATGCTCGTCGCTCATGATGTTCTGCAGAATCTTACCTGCTACGATTCCCATCGAGATTTGTTTCACTTCACCTCCAAACCCTCAGAATGCAGTTATATGTAGAGAAACAAGTCTGTGGACGCTAAGACTAACCTCTGCTATAACTCCAACTGCCGAGAGAATGACACTCGTCATGCCGCAGTTAGCCCTGTTGGCAGGCGCTGTGTCAGCCACGTGTCACAAGCTTCAGTGAGTAGCCTTCACAAAGATGATGTCACTTTGACTTCTCGCTCTCTCACTGCAGTCTGGTGTATGATGTTATGACTCCCAGATGTTTCGCCCAGTCGTCTCTGCCACGACTCGCTCCACGCTCGCCGGCAGTGACAGCCCAGCGACAGTACCAGTCGAGAAGTGTCCCCCTGAGTCGCTTGCAAGAAGTCCTCACTCAAGGGCACCAGCATGTCGTGCCACAGGTTGAGTGAAAACCTGCAGCGACTCCTACAATGTCTGCTTCACCGTTCCAGAGGAGACCGTACCCGGTTACGTCAGAGCTCAGCCACAGCGATGTCTTCTGTGTTGTAGTATCTGTCCAGACGCAGGAAGGCTTGCAGTGATGCCCTTCGACGCTCACTGCCTGTGACCACGATGTTTAGCACACCCCACATGTTTTTTTCTTCTCTCCCTGTAGGAAGTTTTTTTTTTGGACATATATGTTTTTATTTTGTGTTCTGTGCCCTGTTCCTACGAGAGAGAGACCGAGCTTTTTTTTACCGCCAGACTTGGTAAGGACGACCATATGGCAGGTGGCCGAGCGTATGTAGACAGCCTATACTGTCTGCACAGACAGCCCATGCTGTCTGCCAGCTTAGTTCATATTTCGTGACACTAAAGTGCTGCCCTCTGGGCGTGTCCAGGTCTGTGGGAAGCTGGTCCCACACTCTCTCACTCACACAGCGGCCTGGCAGGAAGACACATGGCCTAGTAGCTCTCTCTCGTGGGATGGCCCTCTCGGGCCATGGTAACAACACACAAGCCTGTGTACCCACCACGACTTAACAATAAAGTAAGAAGCCTCCGAAGACGTATCATTCATGCACCCACTTTCATCGTAACAAATAATCTCACTAAACATGTGTCTGCTTCACTTATGACTGAGTCTGCTTCAGTTATGACTGTGTCTGCTTCTCTTATGACTGGGTCTGCTTGACTAACGACTGTGTCTCCTTCACTTTTGTCTGTGTCTGCTTCACTTATAACTGGGCTTTGCTTATGACTTTGTCTGCTTCACTTGTGACTGAGTCTGCTTCACTTCTGACTGTGTCTGCTTCTCTTGCGAAGTTGTCTGCTTCACTAATTACAGGGTGTACTTCACTTTTGACAGAGTCTGCTTCCTTATGATTGTGTCTGTTTCACTTATGACTGTGTCTGCTTCACTGTCGACTGTGTCTGCTTCACTTTTGACTGTGTCTGCTTCACTTTTGACTGTCTGCTTCACTTATGACTGTGCTTCACTTTTGACTTTGTCTGCTTCACTTGTGACTGAGTCTGCTTCACTTCTGACTATGTCTGCTTCTCTTGCGAAGTTGTCTGCTTCACTAATTACAGGGTGTACTTCACTTTTGACAGAGTCTGCTTCACTTATGATTGTGTCTGCTTCACTTATGACTGTGTCTGCTTCACTGTCGACTGTGACTGCTTCACGTTTGACTGTGTCTGCTTCACTTTTGACTGTGTCTGCTTCATTTATGACTGTGTCTGCTTCACTTTTGAGTGAGTCTGCTTCACTTTTGCCTGTGTCTGTTTCACTTATGACTGTGTCTGCTTCACTTATGAATGTGCCTGCTTCACTTTTGACCGTGTCTGCTTCCCTTTTGACTGAGTGTGCTTCACTTTTGAAAGTGTCTGCTTCACTTTTGCCTGTGTCTGCTTCTCTTATGACTGTCTCTGCTTCACGTTTGACCGTGTCTGCTTCACTTATGACTGAGTCTGCTTCACTTTTAACTCTGTCTGCTTCACTTTTGACTGTGTCTCCTTTACTTATGACTGTGTCTGCTTCACTTTTGACCGAGTCTGCTTCACTTATGACTGAGTCTGCTTCACTTATGACTGTGTCTGCTTCACTTATGACTGTTTTTGATTTACTTATGACTGTGTCTCCTTCACTTTTGACCGAGTCTGCTTCACTTATGACTGAGTCTGCTTCACTTATGACTGTGTCTGCTTCACTTATGACTGTTTCTGATTTACTTATGACTGTGTCTGCTTCACTTTTGACCGAGTCTGCTTCACTTATGACTGAGTCTGCTTCACTTATGACTGTGTCTGCTTCACTTATGACTGTTTCTGATTTACTTATGACTGTGTCTCCTTCACATATGACTGAGTCTGCTTCACTTCTAACTGTGTCTGCTTCACTTTTGACTGTGTCTGTTTCACTTAAGACTGTGTCTGCTTAACTTATGACTGTGTCTGCTTCACTTTTGACTGTGTCTGTTTCACTTAAGACTGTGTCTGCTTAACTTATGACTGTCTCCCTCACTTATGACTGTGTCTGCTTCATTTATGACTGTCTGCTTCACTTATGACTGTGTCTGCTTCACTTATGACTGTCTCCCTCACTTATGACTGTGTCTGCTTCATTTATGACTGTCTGCTTCACTTATGACTGTGTCTGCTTCACTTATGACTGAGTCTGCTTCACTTATGACTGCGTCTGCTTCACTTATGACTGTTTCTGATTCACTTATGACTGAGTCTGTTTGTCTGCTTCACTTTTCACTGTGGCTGCTTCACTAATGACTCTGCTTAACTTATAACTGTGTCTGCTTCTCTTGCGACGTTGTCTGCTTCACTAATTACAGAGTGTACTTCACTTTTGACAGAGTCTGCTTCACTTATGATTGTGTCTGCTTCACTTATGACTAGGTCTGCTTCACTGTCGACCGTGTTTCCTTAACTTATGCCTGTCTCCCTCACTTATGACTGTGTCTGCTTCATTTATGACTGTCTGCTTCACATATAACTGTGTCTGCTTCACGTATGACTGTGTCTGCTTCACTTATGATAGTGTCTGCTTCACTTATGACTGTGTCTGCTTCACTTTTGACTGTGTCTCCTTCACGTTTGACTGTGTCTGCTTCACTTATGACTGTGCTTCACTTTTGACTGAGTCTGCTTCACTTAAGACTGTATCTGCTTCACTTATTACTGTGTCTGCTTCACTTTTGACTGAGTCTGATTCACTTTTGACTGTGTCTGCTTCACTTTTGCCTCTGTTTCACTTATGACTGTGTCTGCTTCACTTATGACTATGTCTGCTTCACTTTTGACCGTGTCTGCTTACCTTTTGACTAAGTGTTCTTCACTTTTGTCTGTGTCTGCTTCACTTATAACTGTGTCTGCTTCACTTATGACTGTGTCAGCTTCACTTTTGACCATGTCTGCTTTACTTATGACTGTGTGTGCTTCACTTATGACTGTGTCTGCTTCACTTATGACTGTGTCTGCTTCATTTATGACTGTGTCTGCTTCACATATGACTATGTCTGCTTCAAACATAACTGTGTCTGCTTCACTTAGTTTTGTGTCTGCTTCACTTAAGACTGTGTCTGCTTCACTTTTGACTGTGTTTGTTTCATATGACTGTGTCTGCTTCACTTATGACTGTGTCTGCTTCATTTATGACTGTGTCTGCTTCACATATGACTGTGTCTGCTTCAAACATAACTGTGTCTGCTTCACTTATGATTGTGTCTGCTTCACATAAGTCTGTGTCTGCTTCACTTTTGACTGTGTTTGTTTCATATGACTGTGTCTGCTTCACTTATGACTTTGTCTGCTTTATTTTAGACTGTGTCTGCTTCACTTATGACTGTATCTGCTTCACTTTTGACTGAGTCTACTTCACTCTTGACTGTGTCTGCTTAACTTTTGCCTGTGTCTGCTTCACTTATGACTGTGTCTGCTTCACTTATGACTGTGTCTGCTTCACTTTTCACCGTATCTGCTTCACTTATGATTGTGTCTGCTTCGCTTATGACTGTGTCTGCTTCACTTATGGCTGTTTCTGGTTTATAAGAATATAAGAAAGGAGGAACACTGCAGCAGGCCTTTTGGCCCATACTAGGCAGGTCCTTTACAATTCATCCCACTAACAAACATTTGACCAACCCAATTTTCAATGCCACCCAAGAAACAAGCTCCGATGTGCAAGTCCCTCTCAAATCCAACCCCTCCCACTCATAAGAACATAAGAACATAAGAATGTAGGAACACTGCAGAAGGCCTACTGGCCCATACGAGGCAGGTCCTTATCAAAACGACATCTACCTAAAGCTACTCAAGAAATAACTCCCGTACCCCTTGACACCAATCAAACCCAGCCCCTCCCACTCATATATTTGTCCAGTCTCTTCTTAAAGCTACCCAAGGTCCTAACCTCTATCACCCCACTGGGAAGACTGTTCCACGCATCTACAACTCTGTTAGAAAACCAGTACTTACCTATGTCCTTTCTAAATCTAAATTTATCCAACTTAAATCCATTATTCCTGGTTCTTACCTGGTTCGACACCCTCAGTACTTTATTAATGTCTCCCTTGTTTATGCCCGTCATCCACTTATACACTTCAATGATATCTCCCCTCATTCTACGCCTCTCCAGAGAGTGGAGATTTAAGGCTTTAAGTCTATCTTCATACGGAAGGTTCCTTACACAGTAAATCATTTTAGTCATTCTTCTCTGTATGTTCTCTAATGAGTCTATGTCCATCCTGTAGTAAGGGGACCAAAACTGAGCAGCATAATCTAAATGAGGCCTCACTAGTGATGTATAGAGCTGTAAAATAACTTTTGAATTTCTGTTACTTATACTTCTTGAGATAAATCCAAGTAATCTGTTGGCCTTGTTGCGCACACTGAGGCACTGCTGTCTTGGCTTTAGATTTCTGCTTACCATGACTCCCAAGTCTTTTTCACATTCTGTATGACCAAGCTCTACTTCACCTAGATTATAGCTTCGAGGGCTATTTTCATTACCAAGGGCAAGTACCTTACACTTATCCACATTAAACTTCATCTGCCATTTCTCAGACCAAGACATTAATTTGTTCAAATCGTCCTGGAGTTCATTGATATCCTCCTCAGAGTGAATTATACGGCCTATCTTTGTATCATCAGCAAACTTACTCATGTCACTAGTAATCCCTTCATCAAGGTCATTAATGTAAATTATGAACAAGAGAGGGCCTAAAACTGATCCTTGTGGAACGCCACTAGTGACTAATCCCCATTCAGATTTCACTCCATTAATGGTAACTCTCTGCTTTCTATTGGTAAGCCATGCCTCAATCCATGCTAGAACTTTACCTCCTATACCATGAGCTGCCACTTTTCTTAAGAGTCTCTTGTGAGGTACTCTGTCGAAGGCTTTACTAAAATCCAAATAAACAATATCATATTCCTTATCACTGTCAACTGCCTCAAATGTTCTATTGAAGAACGTCAGTAAGTTTGTCAGGCAGGAACGACCTCTCGTGAATCCATGCTGAGATTCATTTATCAAGTTATGCTCTTCAAGGTGACTTCTGATAATGTCAGCTATAATTGATTCTAATAACTTGCCCACTATAGATGTCAGGCTTATTGGACGGTAATTTGAAGGAGTGGACTTATCCCCTGATTTGAATATAGGAACCACATTGGCCATCTTCCACATCTCTGGCACAACACTGGTAAGGATGGACGCATTGAATACACTCGTTAATGGCTGACTAAGCTCCATCTTGCATTCCTTAAGTACCCTTGAAAACTACTCATCGGGTCCAGGGGACTTATTTTGTTTCAGTTTGTCTATCTGTTTAATAACCATGTCCCTCGTGACAGTAATATTAGTTAACTTAAATTCATCAGGAACTAAATAATTGTTAATTACTGGAATCTCATTTACATCTTCCTGTGTAAAAACTGACAAAAAATAGTCATTAAATAAGGAACACATTTCCAGTTCATTATCCGTCAGCTGTCCATTCCCAGATTTCAGAGGTCCTACTTTTTCCTTCACCTTCGTCCTATACACTTGAAAGAACCCCTTTGGATTAGTCTTTGATTCATTAGCGACTCTAATTTCATAGTCACGTTTAGCCTTTCTAATCGCCTTTTTTACTTCTCTTTTAAGCTGAACATATTGGTCAGTAAGGTTAACCTCTCCTCTTCTGATGCGCCTATAAATTCCCCTTTTCTCCCCTAATAGATGCTTTAACCTCCTGTTAACCCATTTGGGATCGTTATTATTAGACCTAATTTCTCTCTGGGGAATGTATATACTCTGGGCACTGTGTACATTATTAAGAAAACAATCATAAAAGCAGATCCCTTCATATTCATAAGTATGATTATCGTCAATAAAATCATTAGCTAGATAACCCCAATCAAGATTAGACAGATGTTCCCTAAGTCCATTATAATCGGCAGAACGAAAATCGGGGATTTTTACTGTATTATCATTATTCTTGCATTCCCAATTAATGCTGAAGGTGATGGATTTGTGATCACTTGCGCCAAGCTCTTCAGTGATCTCCAGATTATTCACTAGTGTTTCCTTATTTGACAAGACTAGGTCTAGCAAATTATTACCCCTGGTAGGTTCAGTTACACTCTGTTTCAGAAAACAGTCCTGAACTGTTTCCATGAAGTCACTGGACTCTAGATTACCTGTCAAAGAATTCCAGTCAATTTGGCTAAAGTTAAAGTCCCCTACTATGACTACGTTACTGTGTCCAGAAGCCCTAACAATTTCGTCCCAAAGAAGTCTCCCTCTATCGTGATCCAAGCCTGGAGGTCGGTATATTACACCTAGAATTAGTTTTTCTTGACCCTCCACGAACTCTACCCAAACAGACTCTGTTACTGCTCCATCTATTTTTATACTTTTTTTTATGCAACAATTAATATTTTCTCGAACATACAATGCAACTCCTCCCCCCTTCCCATTACATCTATCCACATTGAATAACTTAAATCCCTGAATATTACACTCAGCAGTCATATCCCGACTCTTTAAATCATACCACGTTTCAGTTAATGCAATGATATCAAAGTTCCCAGCACATGCTACCAAACGTAGTTCATTAATTTTATTTCTTGCACTTCGACTGTTAGCATAAAATACCATCATATGTTTTTTCTTCTGCACATTTTTCCTATTCATCTTTGTTTTTACACAATTTCTGAAATTATCATTACCCAGAGTTACTCCATGACAGTTACTATTAAGATTCTTAATATCAGAGCATAAGTCAATATATCCATTTTCATTATTAATCATTTCAAAACCCATACCTCTAACTAATCCTAGTTTAAAGTCCTAACAACCCCCTCAACTGAGTTAGCAAGAAAACCCACACCTGCCCTGGATAAGTGAACCCCATCCCTGGCATACATGTCATTTCGGCCATAGAAGTTGTCCCAGTTGTCAATGAATGGTACTGCATTATCCTTACAGTGTTTATCCAGCCAACAATTAATACCAATTGCTCTGGACAACCATTCATTACCAACACCTCTTCTTGGCAAAATGCCACATATAACAGGGCGCCCCCCCCTTCTTCCTAATCATGTCTATAGCTGTCCTGAACTTTCTAACTAAATCCTCACTTCTACGCTTGCCTACATCATTGCCTCCAGCACTGAGGCAAATAATAGGATTGATCCCATTACCGTTCATGATGTTGTCAAGCCGGCTAACAATGTCCTCCATCCCAGCCCCAGGAAAGCATACCCTTTGTCTCCTACTCCTTATGACTTATGACTGTAACTTATGACTGTTTCTGATTTACTTATGACTGCGTCTGCTTCTCTTATTACTGAGCCTGCTTGTCTGCTTCACTTATGACTGTGCTTAACTTATGACTCTGTCTGCTTCACTTATGACTGTGTCTGCTTCACTTATGACTGTGTCTGCTTCTCTTATGATTGGGTCTGCTTCACTTACGACTGTGCTTCTCTTATGACTGTGTCTGCTTCACTTATGAGTGTGTCTGCTTCTCTTATGCCTGTGCTTCACTTATGACTGGGTCTGCTTAACTAATGACTGTGTATTCTTTACTTTTGACTGTGTCTGCTTCACTTATAACTGGGCTCTGCTTATGACTTTGTCTACTTCACTTGTGACTGAATCTGCTTCTCTTATGACTGTTTATTGTTCACTTATGACTGAGTCTGCTTGTCTGCTTCACTTTTCACTGTGTCTGCTTCACTTATGACTCTGTCTGTTTCTCTTATCAATGGGTCTGGTTTGCTAATGACTGTGTCTGCTTCACTTTTGACTGTGTCTGCTTCACTTATGACTAGGCTTTACTTATGACTTTGTCTGGTTCACTTATGACTGTGTCTGCTTCACTTATGACTGAGACTGCTTCACTTAAGACTGTCTTCTTCACTTATTACTGTTTCTGCTTCTCTTATGACTGTGTCTGCTTCTCCTATTGCTGTGTCTGCTTCACTTATGACTGCTTCATATGAAGCAGACAGTCTGCTGGTCTATAGAGCAATAAAGAGCCTCATATAATTCAGTCTTTCTGTGCTGTAAGTAATTTTAGGCTGGTCATTTTGGTCTCATCGGCAAGAAAATAAAATGCCATAGAATGTTTGTTTTAAAGAATTATATAATATATGGGCCTATGTGCTTGTTACTAGGATTATGTAATATATGGGCCTATATGCTTGTTACTAGGATTATATAATATATGGGCCTATATGCTTGTTACTAGGATTATGTAATATATGGGCCTATATGCTTGTTACTAGGATTATATAATATATGGGCCTATGTGCTTGTTGCTAGGATTATATAATATATGGGCCTATGTGCTGTTACTAGGATTATATAATATATGGGCCTATGTGCTGTTACTAGGATTATATAATATATGGGCCTATATGCTTGTTACTAGGATTATATAATATATGGGCCTATGTGCTTGTTACTAGGATTATATAATATATGGGCCTATGTGCTTGTTACTAGGATTATATAATATATGGGCCTATGTGCTTGTTACTAGGATTATATATGGGCCTATGTGCTTGTTACTAGGATTATATAATATATGGGCCTATATGCTTGTTACTAGGATTATATAATATATGGGCCTATATGCTTGTTACTAGGATTATATAATATATGGGCCTATATGCTTGTTACTAGGATTATATAATATATGGGCCTATGTGCTTGTTACTAGGATTATATATTATATGGGCCTATATGCTTGTTACTAGGATTATATAATATATGGGCCTATGTGCTTGTTACTAGGATTATATATTATATGGGCCTATATGCTTGTTACTAGGATTATATAATATATGGGCCTATATGCTTGTTACTAGGATTATATAATATATGAGCCTATATGCTTGTTACTAGGATTATATAATATATGGGCCTATATGCTTGTTACTAGGATTATATAATATATGGGCCTATATGCTTGTTACTAGGATTATATAATATATGGGCCTATGTGCTTGTTACTAGGATTATATATTATATGGACCTATATGCTTGTTACTAGGATTATATAATATATGGGCCTATGTGCTTGTTACTAGGATTATATATTATATGGGCCTATATGCTTGTTACTAGGATTATATAATATATGGGCCTATATGCTTGTTACTAGGATTATATAATATATGGGCCTATGTGCTTGTTACTAGGATTATATATTATATGGGCCTATATGCTTGTTACTAGGATTATATAATATATGGGCCTATGTGCTTGTTACTAGGATTATATATTATATGGGCCTATATGCTTGTTACTAGGATTATATAATATATGGGCCTATATGCTTGTTACTAGGACTATATAATATATGGGCCTATATGCTTGTTACAATGATTATATAATATATGGGCCTATATGCTTGTTACTAGGATTATATAATATATGGGCCTATATGCTTGTTACTAGGATTATATAATATATGGGCCTATGTGCTTGTTACTAGGATTATATATTATATGGGCCTATATGCTTGTTACTAGGATTATATAATATATGGGCCTATGTGCTTGTTACTAGGATTATATATTATATGGGCCTATATGCTTGTTACTAGGATTATATAATATATGGGCCTATATGCTTGTTACTAGGATTATATAATATATGGGCCTATGTGCTTGTTACTAGGATTATATAATATATGGGCCTATATGCTTGTTACTAGGATTATATAATATATGGGCCTATGTGCTGTTACTAGGATTATATAATATATGGGCCTATATGCTTGTTACTAGGATTATATAATATATGGGCCTATGTGCTTGTTACTAGGATTATATAATATATGGGCCTATGTGCTTGTTACTAGGATTATATAATATATGGGCCTATGTGCTTGTTACTAGGATTATATAATATATGGGCCTATGTGCTTGTTACTAGGATTATATAATATATGGGCCTATGTGCTTGTTACTAGGATTATATAATATATGGGCCTATGTGCTTGTTACTAGGATTATATATTATATGGGCCTATATGCTTGTTACTAGGATTATATAATATATGGGCCTATATGCTTGTTACTAGGATTATATAATATATGGGCCTATGTGCTTGTTACTAGGATTATATAATATATGGGCCTATGTTCTTGTTACTAGGATTATATAATATATGGGCCTATGTGCTTGTTACTAGGATTATATAATATATGGGCCTATGTTCTTGTTACTAGGATTATATAATATATGGGCCTATATGCTTGTTACTAGGATTATATAATATATGGGCCTATGTTCTTGTTACTAGGATTATATAATATATGGGCCTATGTGCTTGTTACTAG
Organism: Cherax quadricarinatus; assembly: GCF_038502225.1. NCBI lineage: Eukaryota > Metazoa > Arthropoda > Malacostraca > Decapoda > Parastacidae > Cherax > Cherax quadricarinatus. The sequence goes on along the minus strand of NC_091333.1, from coordinate 30,095,553 downwards.
GATTATATAATATATGGGCCTATGTGCTTGTTACTAGGATTATATAATATATGGGCCTATGTGCTTGTTACTAGGATTATATAATATATGGGCCTATGTGCTTGTTACTAGGATTATATAATATATGGGCCTATGTGCTTGTTACTAGGATTATATAATATATGGGCCTATGTGCTTGTTACTAGGATGGGAATATTATATTTTTTCAAGAATATTTACAGTAAAATTAGTAGTTATGAACTTCTGGTACATTTAATAATAAAAACTGATTCCTGTTGCCTTAAAACATATATAATGATGAAACATTAATGTCTGTATCTTATTTGGTTGCAAAGATATGACAATATGGTGTCCTGTGGTTTGCGTGGTAGCGCACCCGCCTCACATACCTACTGTCCGTGGTTCGATTCCCGGCAGGGTGGAAACGTTGAGAATGTTTCCTTACACCTGCTGCCCCTGTTTATATAGCAGTAAGTACCTGGGTGTTAGTCGACTATAGGTGGGTCGCATCCTGGGGGTGGTTGTATACTTTATATAAGGCTGGGCTTTGAAATAAACTGAGGCAGAATAACAGTTTTTAGCCAGTAAAATTGATGTGTATAAAAAGTATGTGCTTTTCATAGGCCTACGGAGTTTCAGAGAATAATGTCCCCTGCTGACGCTAGGGGAAAATTTTTTAGGCCTCTCTTTTAGGTCGATTAGACATAACCCAAGGAATGTGGAAAATGTTATTGGCAAACTGTAACAGGTAGTCTGAATCATGTCATAAGTGAGTCAGACTCATTGTTATGGAACATAGGAGTGAAGGCAGGATTTTACTGTGATATTAGACAGGGATGTCTGATATCACATTAACTGTCTACTTTTGTTATAGTTGAGGTCGACAAACAAGTGAAAGTTAAGGTGCTGGGAAACATTGTTATATGGGAAGTTAATGAGAAAGATATAAAGTGAGAGTTGTCACAACTGAACTTTGTGATGACATAATTATTTTAGGAAATACTGTAAAGAAAGTGTAACGTTGATGAAGGATTTTTACCTGGTGTTTATAAGGAGGAAATTAACTTAGAATATAACAAGGTGTTGAGAGTAAACAACATGTTTATGTTGTGAAATACTGGACATCAGACTGGAAGGTTGAGTCTCCTAGAAGTGAACGGTTTTGTGTATTTGGAAATGGACATGTCAGCAGATGAGTCTGTGACAGACATGGTGAACATTGTAATAGACATGGTGAACAATGTAATAGACGCGGTGAGCAATGTAATAGACGTAGTGAACAATGTAATAGACGTGGTGAGCAATGTAATAGACATGGTGAACATTGTAATAGACATGGTGAACAATGTAATAGACGTGGTGAGCAATGTAATAGACGTAGTGAACAATGTAATAGACGTGGTGAGCAATGTAATAGACGTGGTGAACAATGTAATAGACGTGGTGAACAATGTAATAGACGTAGTGAACAATGTAATAGACGTAGTGAACAATGTAATAGACATGGTGAACATTGTAATAGACATGGTGAACAATGTAATAGACGTAGTGAACAATGTAATAGACATGGTGAATAATGCAATAGACATGGTGAACATTGTAACAGACGTGGTGAACAATGTAATAGACGTGGTGAGCAATGTAATAGACATGGTGAGCAATGTAATAGACAAGGTGAACAATGTAATAGACGTGGTGAACAATGTAATAGACGTGGTGAACAATGTAATAGACGTGGTGAACAATGTAATAGACATGGTGAACAATGTAATAGACATGGTGAACAATGTAATAGACATGGTGAGCAATGTAATAGACAAGGTGAACAATGTAATAGACGTGGTGAACAATGCAATAGACGTGGTGAACAATGTAATGGACGTGGTGAACAATGTAATAGACGTGGTGAACAATGTAATAGACATGGTGAACAATGTAATGGACGTGGTGAACAATGTAATAGACATGGTGAGCAATGTAATAGACGTGGTGAACAATGTAATAGAAATGGTGACCAGTATAATAGACGTGGTGAACAATGTAAGAGACGTGGTGAACAATGTAAGAGACATGGGTCAGTGGTGGGTCGTATGTAAAAGCATGTGTAGAAAAGCAAGAAGTTGAGCTCTGGGCGCTAAAAGTGTGAATGTTAGCAAATAGCAGTATGGGAGCAAGGGATGATCTGTAAATGTTTCCAGTGAGGAGGAAGATAAAGGAGTCGGAGATGTGTTAGGTGTGAATATTATATAGAGGAATGCACTAATTACGAGACGTTTTGAGATTACAATGAGTTTATCTCAAGAGTGTTGTTATTGAGGTGGTTTTTCTATTTAGAAAGAATGAAGCAGAATAGGATAAGCACGAGGGAAGGAGTCGTCTCAGTGTTAGAGGATGAGGAGAAGGAGTCGTCTAAGTGTTAGAGGATGAGGAGAAGGAGTCGTCTCAGTGTTAGAGGATGAGGAGAAGGAGTCGTCTCAGTGTTAGAGGATGAGAAGGAGTCGTCTCAGTGATAGCGGATGAGCAGGAGTCGTCTCAGTGTTAGAGGATTTGGAGAATGAGTCGTCTCAGTGTTAGAGGATGAAGAGAATGTGTCATCTCATTGTTAGAGGACGAGGAAAAGGAGTCGTCTCAGTGTTAGAGGATGAGGATAAGGAGTCGTCTCAGCATTAGAGGATGAGGAGAAGGAGTCGTCTCATTGTTAAAGGATGAGGAGAAGGAGTCGTCTCAGCGTTAGAGGATGAGGAGAAGGAGTCGTCTCAGCGTTAGAGGATGAGGAGAAGGAGTCGTCTCAGCGTTAGAGGATGAGGAGAAGGAGTCGTCTCAGCATTAGAGGATGAGGATGAGGTTTCAAGTGGTAGAGGCATGACTGTATTCACCTTCTTTATGGATCACCCGACCATAGTGAGAGATGGCCGGTATCTTAACTTTTTATATATCATATTCTCATTAATCCTCATCTACATTACAGGAGTCGTGGGCAACGGAAGAAAAAAGCAGTGAAACAAATGTGGGCTGTGTCATGGGTGGAATGGGCGGCTATTCTGCTTGGTCTCCTGCCATCAGGTGGTCGTGGTGGAGGATGGACGGCACCTAAGACACTACTGGCTCCTATTATGGCTATTTTCTCACTCATAACAAACCTAACATTCATTATTCAGTTCATCTGTAAGTATAACACAGCACAGAATAGCAAAATAGAGTTAGAGAAACCAAAAGATAAGACAGTTAATGGGAGACGAAGAGGAAGGAGTAGATATGAGAGGTGATTGCAAGACCTTGTATTAGCTGGATTTAGAAGAAACTTCTGAGATGACTTGGGATAATATTAAGTCAAGATATTGTGCGTACGGTAAAAAAAAAAATTGGAGGAAAGCAAGAAACAGGAAAAAACAAAATTTGCAACTGAAGAAATGGAACAAGGTTTGGAGAAACTCGAAAGATGAATGAAGGAGCAAATGAAGGAAATGTGGAAAGAGGTAGCAACTGTAATGGAAAATGCAAAGAAATCGATAGGAAACAGATTTTTTTTTTTTTTGTAAAAATGCTCTTAGGTACAGGAGATAGTAAGAAAAGAAATGTAGGAATTATTAACAGAAAGAAAATTTGTAGGGAGAAAATAATGGGGATAGAGTAGGAGGTGATTGATCATCCTTGTGATTCTTGTGGCCAGTGATAGATCGGCGGAGGAATAGGAAATTACAATCTCTGTTAAAATTAAGAAAAAAAAAAGGATAGAGGAAGTTGCAACTATTCAGAAAATTGTAAGGTACTGTAGGGGCAAAATACATAAAAAACATTTGATTCATTCAACAACAACTGCCCGAGGACACCACTATTAAGACGGATGGAAAAACATCATGATCAACTTCGATTTTTGAGCACCAACAACAAGGCTCCCACACCTGTACCATCATGTAAAGAATCTGGAAAAAACGTGTTTTTCACAGAAACCAGTCGAGGGGTGGAAGATTGAGACTCAATCTTCAACTTGTCGGTTTTAAACCATTTATCACAGTCCAAGGGGTAAACTAATAAACAATTTTATTTCCATAAAATCAGTACTGTACAGTATAGAATTAGGGTAACTGACGTGCATAAACGACTTTACAGAAAACCATTTGTTATGCAAGGAAATGAATAAACTATGAGGAGAGAGTGAAGAAGGCAATAGTTGTTTTTCAAGATTGACAAAAAAAGTGGGATAATTGTACGAATGTCTGACAAAATTTAGAAAAATAGTGGAAGATAAGACGCTTGTCAGTCAGACAGTTCTTGAACACACACACACTTCTCTCAGACGTCAGGAGTTCAACACACCTCCAGAGAATCTCCTGTGTCACTCTGGCACTCGGGCAGCGGCCATTCCACTTGAGCCATTCCTGGCTCAAAAGGAGCAGTGATTTTGAGATTTGAAAACCTTATACCAGGGAGAACATCAGCCCTGACACCACTTAAACTAAGACGAGGTGTACCCCTGCTACAGGGCGTCTACGATGGTTGTATTTAAATGCTGAAGAAAACTCACTGTGCCCATATTATAGAGTTGCCCCCACTACTGGGCAGTAAACTGTATTCCATTTGACACGAAGATGATTCACCACGCCCTTGTCAAAGATCTCCCATTGTTATAGAGTTGTAAGCGGTGCCACACTTGACCTGAAGAAGACTTACCGGGCTGCCCCTGCCACAGGGCTGTAAATGGTAATCCACTTGACACGAATGCCCACCGTGCCCCCGACATAGGGCTGTGAACAGTACATCACGTGTATAATCTCCAACACTCCTTCGGGAGTCACTACCGGGACACTACATGAAGAAGACCCGGGCCAGGACCCGTCCTGGCAAACCTTTAACCTGAACTGTGAGAAATAATGTGGATGAATTTTTACAAGTACAATCTTGAGTCAATCTACCACCCACGTAACTGGGAAAAACTCTGGTACATCTAAAACAGTTTATATTTACTGATATTGATGTACCTTGCAGACATGTGGGACTTCAGGGGAATTGGGAAGAACTCTGGTACATCTACAACAGATTACACTTACTGATGCTGGTGTACCTCGGAGACAATTGGAACTTCAGGAACAACAGGTCTCTGATACTGTAGTTACCTTACCTGTTCCATGGTAATTAAAACACCATGAGAGACGAACACACACCATTCCAGTACACACGGTTATATAATTCCTCATGCCTACGCCACCGTGTACACAAGGTGTTCAACACACAAGATGTTCAACATTCACACAAGGTGTTCAACACTGACACAAGGTGTTTAACACTGACACAAGGTGTTCAACATTCACACAAGGTGTTCAATACTGACACAAGGTATTCAACACTGACACAAGGTGTTCAACACTGACACAAGGTGTTCAACACTGAAACAAGGTGTTCAACACTGACATAAGGTGTTGAATACTGAGACAAGGTGTTCAAGACTGACACAAGGTGTTCAACACAGACACAATGGGTTTAGCGCTGACACAAGGCGTTCAACTCTGAAACAAGGCGTTCAACACTGACAGAAGGTGTTCAACATTCACACAAGGTGTTCAACACCGACACAAGGTGTTTAACACTGACACAAGGTGTTCAACACTGACACAAGATGTGATGAATGGTTTGAAAACCGACAAGCTGAAGATTGAGACACTTATGCAACGTATGGGAATCTTTATTCAGGAAACGTTTCGCCACACAGTGGCTTCATCAGTCCAATATAAAGTAGAAAGGCGTAAGGAGAGGAGGAGTTTGAGGTAATCAGTCCCTCAGCCTGGAGTCGATGTGTTCAGTCCATCAATCTTGTAGAATGTACAGCACATGGCCGTAGACAGTATATAAGCCACGTCTACGGCCCTATGCTGTACATTCTACAAGATTGGTGGACTGAACACATCGACTCCAGGCTGAGGGACTGATTACCACAAACTCCTCCTCTCCTTACACCTTTCTACTTTGTATTGGACTGATTAAGCCACTGTGTGGCGAAACGTTTCCTGAGTAAAGATTCCCATATATTGCATAATTGTCTCAATCTTCAACTGACACAAGGTGTTCAACACAGACACAAGATGTTCAACACTGACACAAGGTGTTCAACACTGACACAAGGTGTTCAACACTGACACAAGGTGTTCAACACAGACACAAGATGTTCAACACTGACACAAGGTGTTCAACACTGACACAAGGTGTTCAACACTGACACAAGGTGTTCAACACTGACACAAGATGTTCAACACTGACACAAGGTGTTCAACACTGACACAAGGTGTTCAACACTGACACAAGGTGTTCAACATTGACACAAGGTGTTCAACATTGACACAAGGTGTTCAACACTGACACAAGGTGTTCTACACTGACACAAGGAATTCAACACTGATAAAAGGTGTTCAACACTGACACAAGGTGTTCAACATTGACACAAGGTGTTCAACACTGACACAAGGTGTTCAAAACTGACACATGGTGTTCAACACTGACACATGGTGTTCAACACTGATACATGGTGTTCAACACTGACACAAGGTGTTCAACACTGACACAAGGTGTTCACCACTGACACAAGTGGTTCAACTCACAGAGAATCTCATGAGTTCCTCTGACTCTAATGGAACAGTACTTTCGAGAGTTGAAAGCATCGTGCCAAGGAAAACATCGGCCATGACGCCACTTGAACCAAAGATGTTGAGTACCCCAGCTACAAGGCGTCGACGACGATTAAAGCTACCTATTATTCCAATTGTGCTGCAGAAGCCTCACCATGCCCTTGTCATGGGGCTGTCCCCCACCATACGGCTGTAAGCGGTATTACTACACTTGACCTGAAGAAAACTTAACGTGCCCTTGTTCTATGGCTGCCCCGCTAAAGGGCTCTATAAGGTACTCCACTTGACACGAATGCTTACCGTGCTCTTGCCACAGTGCTGTAAACGGTACTTTACTTGTTCAAACTTCGTCACACCTTCTAGAGCCACTGCCGATTCAGTATTTGGAGAAGACCCAGGCTAGGACCCGTCCTGGCAATCCCATCTGAACCTGAACTTTCGCTTTTAAGGGGCACAGAACTCCTGTCTCCTGTACAATGCACCTTTTTCACAGGGCTTCTTTTGAGAGGAAGAGGACACGAGAATGTTAGAAGGCCACTATCAAGGACTCGGACTTAGCAATGTGGGACATAGTTTTGGCGAAGAAGCTGCGAGACCACTCCCCAGACTCCTTGGACAGCGAGATAGGTGAAACCAGCCGGGCCAGTGAGACGGTATGGATCAAGAAATGCTCAACCCACCCACAGAAATGCTGGTTGGCAAAGACTGGCAGAAAGTGGGTCTCACCCACCAAAGAACTGCTTTTGCAAACTAAAGAGAGAAGAGGCTACAGAACCTCGGTATCCGAACTGCGGCAAGAAGCATCACGGCTGGAACCTGCGGTGCCCGGAGAGGCTCCGCTGAGTCAAGGCAGCATGGAAAACCCAAGTTGTCTAGCCTCCAACATCATGTAGAGCCCTCACCACTGAGCAGTAGCTTAGTCCAGATGAGGCTACAAAACACGGAACAATGAGCCACTTTTCCGGTAATATCGATGGAGAGATACGAGGAAACAACGATAATGTCACTCAGCTGCTCAGCCAGTTCCGGACACCTGTTCAAACTCCTACACAACAACAGCATCCAGCAGGTCCTATGCTGCAGGAGCAATCTCCCGTCGACGCGTCGGCCATAACCTGGCAACAGCCACCAGTGAAGACCACTGTAGACCTAGAGAACAGCGCAAGTCATGCCTTATTACCCATGAACCATCAACACTCACGATAATCATGTACTTCACGGAGGTCATGTGTGACATGATAGACTTTAGAAAACAAAGAGATTTTCAGAGCTTTTGTGACATTTTTCTTGAACATATGAATGATGAAAAAAAAAAACAGAGTCCATAGATTTTTTTGCATATGAACCCGACCCGTGGTTCGATCCGGACAAGATTGATGGACCACAGTAGAAATAAGACAGATAGTCCTTGATGACGTACTGACTTTCTGAGGTTATCCTGGATGGCTAACCCTTCCAGGTTAAAAACCCGAACAAAGTCTTATCAACTCAAGGCCCAGAGACAATCATGGGGGGGAAGGCTGATAGCCTCAGCTCACTGTAGTACATAAAATGTTTGGCAATGGAACGCACAGCAAGACCAGGGTCTTGCTGTAGTACCTGTGTTTCTATGCCACAGGTAAAGACGTCGTAGCTATCATCCTCAGATTCTTGAAGATATTTTCGAGATCCTTAGACGGTTCATCTTGGGATTATCACCCATGTCAAGAAGCAGTTCCTAACGAATCAATGAATCAGCTAAGTCACTTTGGCATTCGGGATGCGGCTCAGGTATCAGGTATGGAAGACGAGTCGTCTGAGTTAGGGATAACTGACACCATCGTACACGCCGGACCCAAGACACAACTTAAACCGAAGACGTGTTGTACCCGAGCTACAGGACATCTGCAACGACTGTAGCTAACCTAGAGAACCTTCTTGGTCATACACACACACGACCTCCTGCACAGCACAGCTGTTGCACAGGGCTTCTTTCCAAAGAAAGAGGACACGAAGATGTTCCAAGGCACAACCAACGACTCAGATTTAGAAATATGGGATGCAATTCTAGCAAAGAAGCTCGCAGACCACTCGTTGGACTTATTGGACAGCGAGACAATTGAAACTAGCAGGGCCAGGTGTAGGTGAGTGTCCTGCACACCTGGCTTTAGCACGATAACCAAGGTAGGAACGAGGAAAAAGACAGCAGAGTAAATGCTTATATTTCCTTCACCAAACAGCAAACTATGTTTGTACAATATATACAGAGGATATGTACAGTGAGGCAAATGTAAGCAAGATACAGTGAGAACCGTTGTGATCTTACCTGAAGTTAAGTCTGCCAATGTTGATTCATAACTGTGGCGAGCTTCCTTGTCATGGGTTAGTTGAAACAAAGTATAAGCATTACGAGGGATTCCCAACTCGTTTTACACTTAGCACTTGGTTTACTGGCCGGGAGGCAGCCTACATGGGTGTGACATACGCCTAATAAAATGTAATGGTCCAAGTCTGACCTGAAAGTCGTCACAAGTTTTATTTTCCTATGTACAGGTTGTTTGTCTAAATAATCAACAACACCAGAAAATATTAAACAGAGAAACACCAGGATTATGAATGATAAACAGATGATAAATATAAAGTAAAGAACGACAGATAACGCAGAATCATTTCAAAAATTATAGTTAGAAAGTAGAGAACAAAGCGTTTAAAGTTTGAGGTTGAAAGTTTCCTTAATGTGATGAAGTTTCCTGGAGACAAAATGAGTGTAAGTGTGAGTGTCAGCGAGCAACAGCTGGCTCAGTTTGACACAGTAACAACTGAATTACCGTCTACAGCAGGAATTATTAAAGCGTCAACAACACAGTTAATGTACATATAATGAAGACTGTGATATTTGACAGAAATGATGATACTATTTTCAATGATCAGCAAAATATTTCACCTGCACTAACATTGACGTAAATTGATTCCTTCCAAAATCAACTTTTTTCATTGATATCGTCAACTCCTAAACTCTATGAAGAATAAAATTCAGAGATTAGTTATAATTACTAATTCTTATCGATAAATGTAAAAATGTTAAATGATTTTTTTTCAATCAAAAGGTCATTTACATAATAAGTCATGTCATGATCTAATATTCGCATATCAGATGTTTTTTTTTCCTAGTGTAAAAATAAATAATTTCCTCTTTCAGACATGAATCTTAATTAGTTGTTTTTTTTCCAGGGCTGCTGATGATGCCGGCTCTGGGCAGACATACATCTAAGATATATTACATTACGGACGTGACAGGTCTAGTTCTATCAAGCACTGTACCCATAACCTTGATGTTGATATTCTGGGTGCAAGGTCGCCGCTTCAAGTTGCTGTTACATTCATTAAAGGACCTCGTACTGTTGCAACATTTCCAGATGATGCACCGATCTTATCTCTTCAAGATTGCTATAGTTCTTTTCTTTCCTTTAATTGAAATTTTTCTTCGGGCTGAGTGGTATAAATTTTACTTTCATATAAAGGCGCCGAATGTTCTGAAATTTAGTTTAGCGTATTGTATCCCACTGCTGCCATTAACATTGAGTTTTCCGTTGATAATGTATGTAACTGGCTGTCATCTGATCCAAAATGCTTTCTTGTGTACCAACAACAGCTTAGACACTTTACTCTCTTACCAGATGGTTACTGACGAGCCTTATACATCTCTGCTTCACTCTATCCGCAAGATCCGATGTAGGTATTTGCACCTGCAGCGTCTGCACCAACAGCTCAGTCAGTCCATGTCGCTCCCTCTGATGCTCTTCAGTCTCGAAAGATTTACCGTGACCATCGTTGTTCTTGTTTACTTGTTAGGCTACAGTAAATCTTTCAAATCTAATTATGAACTCAGTTTAGTGATCCTCAACTGCGTGTTTACGTTGATTGTCTTCTATGTTCAAGGCTACACAGCAGATGCTCTTAAAGATCAGGTAAGCTACGTACGTTTTTTGTTGTGTATCATAATTATCAAAATATTCACCTAAAAGTATATATAATATATAATATTTTTTTATTAATTTGCAGCATTTTACGTAAGTTTTGAAACAGTCAGATCAACAGAAGGAAAACTGGTAAAAAAAATAAAGGTAATGAGATATTTACAAAAAAAAAAAAAAATGGCTTGCTAACGACTGCTACTAAGAGTAGAGATAACGATGTTGTTGAGATACAGAATAGATTTAAAAATGTAGTGTCAAAGTGTTCGGAAGAAGTTTGTGGATATAGGAGGATAGTGGTGGGAATAAAGCATCTGGGATTGATGGGAACAAAATTAAAATGTTAAAAGCACGTGGGGACATAGTTTTGAAATGGTTTGTGTTTTTATTGAAAAGTGTATAAAAGAGGGGAAGGTAACAAAAATTCACAGAGAGCACAGTGCATGATAGTTATTCTTGAAAGAATTAAGAGTGAGACGAAGCGTAGGATCGCAGATGAACACGGAGGCTTTAGGATGGGTAGGGGGTGTGTAGACCATTTAAACATAAGATAAGGGTAAACAGGTTTTCGTTGTATTTATGGGCTTGGAAAAGGCGTATGATAGGGTGCATAGAGGAGCAATGTGGTAGATGTTGCAAATTTTGAGAAGAGGAGTGGTAATAAAAAATGAAGAATCTAACACAAAGTGGGTGTTTGTGAAGGCTTACTCAGCCCTGTAACAACTTCAGTCAGTATTACTCAGGTTGGCTCCTCCTCAGGAAAATTAAAGAATAGAAAAAGAAATAATAACAGACAAACATAAACACTTTATTATATAGAATATAAAATATAAAACACTTAAATATGAAATATTAATCCTACATTAAAGAAAATGAAAAATGAAAAATATAAATAACTGAATTCAACGCTAATATATATATAGGGGTGTCTGGTGTTGGTGACACTGTGTTGTTGAAATCGTAGCCGTTACTGATGATGGGGGGGGGTTGCAGGTGTTGGTTACGACCCACTGGCTAGTTCTTCACAGTATAGCCGTGAGTATTATATCCCGATGACAGGAAAGCAGGTTGTTTACCGCTGCAATGATGAGGGGTTACGTCCTGCAATTTCATACAGGTGCACAGGTAATTAAATCCAAAAAGGGGACGTCTCAGGACGTTAGTCCATCTCCATTCGTTCTTCTCGTTGATTGACAGGTGACCCTCTCTGTCATCCAAGCTGAAAAGATAGACAGGTTACCCACTGCTTAAAAAATCACTCTCCATAAGTACAATACCTAAAAGACGTGGTGATTATTACAACAGTCAACTTAGAGCAAGGCTGAAAAGACTAAGTTTATTATTGGTCAAAAGTGAAGCTTTCAACCAATAAATCCACTAGAATACAAGGCAGGCATGTACTTACAGTAGTGTTGGGAGCTGTGAGTCTAGTGATTTACTGTTTGACCAGAGCCCCAGGGGAAGGGATAGCGGGAGCTAGACTGACCCTAACTTAACAAGCAGCCGGCAGTCAGTCAAACTATCACTTTCGGGGAAGGGTAGAAAAAGGCGGGAATAGCGGGAGCTTGACTTACCCTACCTTAACAAGTAGCCGGCAATGAAACTATTGTTAATATATACTCCCTCGCTACTCCTATCTATTGAACTTTTCCCTCACACTCCCCCATACCAAGACTTATAGTCAAGGAGTATAAGAAGAATAGGCGAGGAAAAAGTTCTAACATATGGAAGTCACGTAAGGCAAGAAATCTTCTACTGACTGTCACGACTTAACCAGTCAGAGAAATAATTGGATGAACCATTGATATACACAATATGGAACTTAAAAGCCTGGAGTGCCAATGTCCATCTCAAGAGGCGACTGTTGGTTCCCTTAAAAGTTTCTAGGTATATCAAAGTTTGTGGTCCGTTTCTAAAATGAATGCTTTTCCCAGCAAATAAAATTTAAGTTTGGAGATACCCCACACAAGGGCCAAACATTCCTTTTCTATGGTGGAGTATCTCGTTTCTGCAGGAAGGAGTTTCCGGCTTAGGAAGCATACAGGGAAGGGAGTACCATCAAGGTATTGTAGTAACACCACACCTAAGCCAGTATTGGAGGCATCAGTTCTCAAACAAAATGTTTTATTAATATCTGGAATCTTAAGTATAGGGTCTTTCGAAAAGATACTTTTAATCTCATTAAACTTTTCCCGAGCTACGTCGGAAAGTTCAAGAGGTTCCTTCACAGACTTTTTAAGGAAGTCGGATAAGATGCCTGTAAGATCAGTAAGGTTCGGGATAAACCGTGCATAAAAATTTACAGAACCAAGAAAGCTACACATGAGCTTCTTGGTTTTGGGAAATTTAAATTCTAATAAAGTTTTGATCTTACTGGGGAGAGGCTGCAGAGAGTTATTAGAAAGTATCAGTCCAAGATATCTAATCTTGTTATACCCAAGGAAGCATTTCTTTGGCTTGACAGTGAGGCCATGCGAGAGTAACCTACGCAAAACTGATGTTAATGTTTGGATATGTTCGCCCCACTTGGATGTCATTACGTAAATGTTATCAAAATAAACTGAAACATTTGGCATATTACCCAAGACGTAGGTAGCACAGGCAGTTACCAAACCGAAGGGCATAGTTCTATATTGCATCAGTCCTTGGTGTGTAGGAAAAGCGGTGTACTGCTTAGAAGAAGGATCTATCATTACTTGATGATATGCCTGCGCAAAATCAATCTCTGAAAAGAAGGAAGAGTCATAAAATTTGTGAAGATCGCTATCTATTAAGGGCATAGGCTCAGCATCCCACCGAGTTATAGCATTAAGGCCTCTGAAGTCAATAGCAAGTCTATATGAATTATCCTCCTTCTTAACCATGACTACTGGTGAACAATATGAAGATACTGAAGGTTCAATGATCTTTAGTTTTAATAATTTGTCTACCTCTCGGTCAAATGCATCCCTAAGGTGAACTGGAACTGGGTATAATTTCCGTCTGATAGGACTGTCAGTCACTAAGTCAATCTTATGGACTACCGTGGAGGTAACACCTGGAATATCAGTAAAGATGTCTGAAAAGTTACTCACACATTGAAGTAGTTCATGTCTCTTATGGTCATCCGAAGATTCATTAATATTAATGTTGGTAGCATCCGAGTGGTCAAGAGTCACCAAGTCATGTAGTTCTTCATCATAATCTAAGTTAGAGGTATCAATTACGCACACCTTACATTCTTCAGTTGTCGTATCAAGTTCGTGTGGAAAAACTAAGTCAAAGTCGTTAAGGCAGTTAACCGAATTTCTTCGGTAATATTTCTTAAGGATGTTGATATGATAAAGCTTAGGTTTCCCCTTGACTTCTATGAGGTAGTCAACTTTCCCACAAATTTTTAATACTTTATATGGACCTTTCCATGCTACTAATAATTTATTTGACTTGATAGGCAAAAGTACAAGAACTTCATCTCCTACTTTAAAACTTATCCTCTGACTTTTGGAATCAAAATAGGTTTTGTACTGGTCCATTGACAAGCTTAGGTTTTTCGAAACTATGTCAGAGGTCTCCTCAAGTTTGGATCTAAGGTCAAGGAGAAACTGGTAAGAAGACTGAACCTCAGCACTCACCTCCTCATTAGTCCATAAGTCATGAAGGATGGACAGTGGACCTCTGGCCTGTCTACCATAGAGAAGTTCAAAAGGTGAAAACCCCAAAGAGTCACTGGGAACTTCCCTCATGGCAAACAAAGCACAGGGTAGGTAACGATGCCACTCCTTAGGTTTAAGGGAGCAAAGTTTCCTTAAAATGGACTTGAGAATCGAATGCTGGTGCTCAATCCTCCCATTACAGCTGGGATGATAGGGTGTGGTGAAGAGAGGCTTCACTCCTAGAAGTTGGTATAGATGTTGCATTAAGTCAGATGTGAATTGTGTCCCACGGTCAGACAAAATTTCTCTAGGGATGCCCACTCTGAAGAAGATGGACAAAACGGCTTCAGCCACCTCTGTAGTAGTTATGGTCTTCAGGGAAACTCGAAGCATAATCAACTAATGTTAATATATATCTATGTCCTCCAGATGAAAGTGGAGATAAAGGACCAACGATGTCAATAGCTACTCTTTCAAACGGTACCGTAAAGATAGTCATTTAGACCATAGGTACTCGCCTGGTACCTCGGGAGGATGACAATTGGCAAACTTTACACGATCTACAATAGGTAGTTACATCTGAGGACATTTTTGGCCAAAAATAGGTTTCCCTAATTTTATTTAAGGTTTTACGATGCGAGAAATGTCCGGCCACTAGCAGGTCATGAGCCATTTTAAGAACAGTCTCTCTGCATTGATTGGAACAACTAAGATGGAATAGTCTATCTCATCTGAATTTAATTTGAATACTGACTTGTACAAGATATCTTTTATATATTCAAATTTATATGAAAAGTTTTTCCTTTGGATAACTTGATTTTGTTTAGCGGCATTATGGAAATTCTGAATAGAAGGGCAATTACGTTGTAAATTGACAAAGGAGTCCTTCGATATATCTAAAGGCTTAAAGTCAGGGAAAATCAAAGGATGGACAGTAAGAGAAGCCTGGGCTTTGGTCTGAGCCCTAGTCAAGACATTTATGGTATCGGAGGTGATATCTTCACTTTCATCTAACAAGTGAACCGGTGATCGTACTACCTCGCTTTCGAGAGTATCATCATTGGTTTTTAATCCCACATGAATCTCACGAGACATTTTCTCATCTGAACTTTCGAGGGACTTCTCTGACTCTACAGAAAGAGGATCTGAAACACCTATGTCCATCTTTGGTGATGAAAGGTCAACCTCAGAAGGAAGAATGGCACTTTTTACATTACCTATTAGTACGGAGCAAGAAGTGATGGGAGCTAGTATGGCTTCAGACCAACCTGTGAACCATTTAGACCTAATGTAACAACGGATGGTAGGAAAAGTGTCCGTACGGCCCAAGTAGTCTGAAAGTATAGCAGAGGAACGAGTTTCTTTAAGGTTAGGGAACAGCTTATCAGAAATGACTATACATGTGCATCCAGTGTCTCGTAAAATGGTAGATACATTAAGTCCATTAACTGTTCCTGAACCGAATGGTGCTTGGTCATTACAGTCTTTAAAACATCTTCCAACTTTATGGACCTTCTTAGAAGGACAATCTGGATGTTTATGTTCCTTAACACCACACAAATGACAAACAGGAATAAAAGAAGTCATGTTGATGAAGATAGGGAAGCTGTGATTTCGTGTATAGGGCAAGGAGGAATAACATCTTGTAGGAGTGAGGAAGAGCCAGTTGTGAGTGTGGGGGAAGTTCGTGAGGCAGTAGGTAAAATGAAAGGGGGTAAGGCAGCCGGGATTGATGGGATAAAGATAGAAATGTTAAAAGCAGGTGGGGATATAGTTTTGGAGTGGTTGGTGCAATTGTTTAATAAATGTATGGAAGAGGGTAAGGTACCTAGGGATTGGCAGAGAGCATGCATAGTTCCTTTGTATAAAGGCAAAGGGGATAAAAGAGAGTGCAAAAATTATAGGGGGATAAGTCTGTTGAGTGTACCTGGTAAAGTGTATGGTAGAGTTATAATTGAAAGAATTAAGAGTAAGACGGAGAATAGGATAGCAGATGAACAAGGAGGCTTTAGGAAAGGTAGGGGGTGTGTGGACCAGGTGTTTACAGTGAAACATATAAGTGAACAGTATTTAGATAAGGCTAAAGAGGTCTTTGTGGCATTTATGGATTTGGAAAAGGCGTATGACAGGGTGGATAGGGGGGCAATGTGGCAGATGTTGCAAGTGTATGGTGTAGGAGGTAGGTTACTGAAAGCAGTGAAGAGTTTTTACGAGGATAGTGAGGCTCAAGTTAGAGTATGTAGGAAAGAGGGAAATTTTTTCCCAGTAAAAGTAGGCCTTAGACAAGGATGTGTGATGTCACCGTGGTTGTTTAATATATTTATAGATGGGGTTGTAAGAGAAGTAAATGCGAGGGTCTTGGCAAGAGGCGTGGAGTTAAAAGATAAAGAATCACACACAAAGTGGGAGTTGTCACAGCTGCTCTTTGCTGATGACACTGTGCTCTTGGGAGATTCTGAAGAGAAGTTGCAGAGATTGGTGGATGAATTTGGTAGGGTGTGCAAAAGAAGAAAATTAAAGGTGAATACAGGAAAGAGTAAGGTTATGAGGATAACAAAAAGATTAGGTGATGAAAGATTGAATATCAGATTGGAGGGAGAGAGTATGGAGGAGGTGAACGTATTCAGATATTTGGGAGTGGACGTGTCAGCGGATGGGTCTATGAAAGATGAGGTGAATCATAGAATTGATGAGGGAAAAAGAGTGAGTGGTGCACTTAGGAGTCTGTGGAGACAAAGAACTTTGTCCTTGGAGGCAAAGAGGGGAATGTATGAGAGTATAGTTTTACCAACGCTCTTATATGGGTGTGAAGCGTGGGTGATGAATGTTGCAGCGAGGAGAAGGCTGGAGGCAGTGGAGATGTCATGTCTGAGGGCAATGTGTGGTGTGAATATAATGCAGAGAATTCGTAGTTTGGAAGTTAGGAGGAGGTGCGGGATTACCAAAACTGTTGTCCAGAGGGCTGAGGAAGGGTTGTTGAGGTGGTTCGGACATGTAGAGAGAATGGAGCGAAACAGAATGACTTCAAGAGTGTATCAGTCTGTAGTGGAAGGAAGGCGGGGTAGGGGTCGGCCTAGGAAGGGTTGGAGGGAGGGGGTAAAGGAGGTTTTGTGTGCGAGGGGCTTGGACTTCCAGCAGGCATGCTTGAGCGTGTTTGATAGGAGTGAATGGAGACAAATGGTTTTTAATACTTGACGTGCTGTTGGAGTGTGAGCAAAGTAACATTTATGAAGGGATTCAGGGAAACCGGCAGGCCGGACTTGAGTCCTGGAGATGGGAAGTACAGTGCCTGCACTCTGAAGGAGGGGTGTTAATGTTGCAGTTTAAAAACTGTAGTGTAAAGCACCCTTCTGGCAAGACAGTGATGGAGTGAATGATGGTGAAAGTTTTTCTTTTTCGGGCCACCCTGCCTTGGTGGGAATCGGCCGGTGTGATAATAAAAAAAAAAAAATAAAAAAAAAAATTTTACTTTCCACTAGAGGCTTTGATTTCTTAAGGTCTGATGAACCCTTGCCCTTAGGGTTCGATCCCTTTAGGTCTTTATAGGAATTATGAGCCTCAGCATACAGGTCAGCAGCCTCAGCAACTTCCTCAGCTTTAATCAGGTTACGTTCTCTGATGAATGTTCGTATCTGATGGGGAAGAGCTGTCAGGAACTGGTTAGCAACCATGGAGTCTCTAAGAGATTCATAACTGTGATCAATTCCTGAACTCTCTATCCAAAAGTCGAACAAACGAAAGAGTGTTACCTGTAACTGCTGAAAGTTCTGGCCAGGCTGTAAGGTGGCATACCTGAAATCTTTCCTGCAAGAATTTGTGGTTTTTTGATATGCTTTAAGGATTGCCTTCTTCAGTATGTTATAATTACATATGTTATCCTGCGACAAAGTTGCATAGATATTCAAAGCAGTACCAGAAAATAACATACCCAACCTAGTAGCCCAGGTGTCAGCAGGCCATTCACAGAGGGTAGCGGTATTTTCAAACCTGATAATGTATGAAGTAATGTCTTCCCCCTCTGTGAAGGGAGGTAAATTAGGTGTTGGAATATGTGCACTGACTGCCCGTTGTTCCATTACTCCTTCCTCTAATTGTTGTTGTGTAAAAGTTAACTTTTTATTCTCTAATTCAAGGCGAGATTTTTCGAGCTCGCGATCCTTTTCTCTCTCCATTAACTCGTGTTCTCTATCCTTTACTCTTTCTTCAAGTTCTCTTAATTTAACTTGTTCCTCACGTATCTTAGCCTGTTCCTCACGTTCCCTAGCTCTTTCCTCACGATCAAGTCTATCACGCTCTTTTTGGTCTTCTCGCTCTCGTTCTAACTGTCTCTCTCAATTCTTTCTCTCTTCTTTTTCTCTTCTCTTTCGATTCTCTCTCTCTCCTTTTTCTCTTCTCTTTCGATTCTCTCTCTCTTCTTATTCTCTTATCTTTCCCTTTCCAGCTGTCTTTCTTCTTTCTCAATTCTCTCTGTTTCAAGTCTTTCCTGGATCTTAGCACTAATGAAAGATTCTAAATTTTTCCCTGTTATTCCTAACTTGCTTCCAGCGTTCATCCAAAACTGGTGTACCTCCATGCTTGCAAGAATAACTTAAACTATCAGGGGAAATGAAATGAGAATTAAAGAAAACGGAGGGTTCAATTCCTGCTCCGTTCAAACTGTAAATAAACCAGAGGGCTCGATCCCTACTTCAATTAAACTATATGTATTAATGAAAACGAAGGGTTCTATGCCGGCTCCGAGCAAACAGGAAGTAGAATGGGGTCACTTGACCATCCAATCTTCTCACCATTATTATTATTATAATCAAAAAGAAGCGCTAAGCCACAAGGGCTATACAGCGCTGCAGGGTAGGGTAGGAAGCAAGGGAATTGGATGGCAGAAGGGAGGGGGGATGATCAGCAGGTTACAGAAAACAGTGGGGCAGGGGATAGTACGGGGGTAGAAGGTAGCAAGAGATTGAAGTAGAAAGGGCTGAAGGTATCAGAATTTGTGAAGTAAGTCAGTCGTTGTCAAAAAGTCAATGAGAGAGTCCGGATGAAAGGTGGGTCCATCAGCGAGAAGGGAAGGTAAAGAGAGAGCAGCGGAGCGAAGACGACGACAGAGGTAAATTCTGCGTGCTCGTTGATAAAGTGGGCAGTCCAACAGAATGTGGCTGACTGATAATGGAGCTTGGCAATTCTCACAGAGAGGAGCAAGACGCCTCTCCATGAGATATCCATGAGTAAGACGAGTATGGCCAATGCGAAGACGGGAGAGAGTAGTCTCCCAACCTCGACATTGGTGATAAGAAGACGGCCAGTGACCTATACTCGGTTTAATAGACTGAAGTTTGTTGCCGAGCATAGTAGACCAACGTTGTTGCCAACGGGTGTGAAGGTGGGAAGATATTGCAACAAAATAGTCCGTAAATGGAATACCTCTATAAGAAACTGGTAGGTCATGTACTGCTGACCGCGCAGCAGTGTCTGCCTGTTCATTGCCCTGTACGTCAACATGACCAGGGACCCAACAAAAAACAATATCTTTATGCTTGGTAAAGATGCGGCGTAGCCAAAGTTGGATACGGAGGACTAAGGGGTGAGGTGTATCAAATTTTTGTATAGCCTGTAAAGCACTAAGGGAGTCTGAGACAACCACAAAAGATGACACAGGCATAGATGCAATACGGATAAGTGCTGTAAGGATGGCATATAATTCAGCAGTAAAAATACTAGCCGAAGATAGTAAATGCCCTTGTACGACGCTGTCCGGAAACACTGCTGCGAATCCTACGCCGTCAGAAGACTTAGAGCCATCTGTGTACACAGCAATGGCATGAGAATGAGAGTGAAAGTGGTCAAGAAAAAGAGAGCGGGAAGCGACCGTAGACAAGGGAGGGAGAAAGAACAGACTCGAACAGCTGGAACATGTACATAGAAAGGTGGTAGTTGAAGAGAAGACAAGAGCGAATGAAGGCGAAGAGAGAAGGGACGGAGTAAACAGGGGCGTCGAACAAATAAAGAATGTCTACTAATATCAGTGACCATTCTATAAATGGAAGGATTGCGGAGATCATGAGAGCGTACATAGTAGCGCAGGCAATGGGCATCACGGCGATCGGATAAGGATGGAACGTTCGCTTCTGCATAGAGGCTCTCGACAGGGGAAGAGCGGAAAGCACCAAGGCATAAACGTAATCCTTGGTGATGAATGGGGTTAAGGCTAGAGAGAGTAGCAGGAGATGCCGCTGAATAGATCTGGTCACCATAATCAAGTTTCGATAAAATAAGGGTGGAATGTAGGCGAAGGAGGGTTCGACGATCAGCTCCCCACGAAAGATGAGCAAGCATTTTAAGAAGGTTCAGCCGGCTGTGACAAGTTGCCTTCAGAGAGGTAATGTGAGGTTTCCAGGATAACCTACGATCAAAGAGAAGGCCCAGAAACTTGACTGTATCACGTTCAGGGATACGGGAGCCATAGAGGTACAAAGGATGATCGGAGATGACAGAGCGTCTAGTGAAAGTGATTTGGTGGGTTTTAGTGCTGGAAAATTTAAACCCACGTGTGGCGGCCCAATTGGAAACACGGTCGACTGCATGTTGGAGAGAAACTGTAAGGAGGTGACAGTCAGCGCCTGCACAGGCAATAGCAAAGTCATCAACAGAGTGATGACCAAATATTTGATGGAAGACTAGAGGCCAAATCATTAATAGCAAGGAGAAAAAGTGTTGTGCTCAGAACACATCCCTGGGGGACACCTTCAGCTTGGATAAAGTCCGGGGAGAGCACATTATTAACCCGAACACGGAAATGCCTGTCAGTTAAAAAGTTCTTAAGGAAGGATGGTAGATTGCCTCGAAGGCCTAAGGAGTGGGCTTGGGCTAAAATATTATACCTCCAAGTTGTGTCATATGCCTTCTCAAGGTCAAAAAATATGGCAATAACTGAGTGGTTATTCGCAAAGGCATTACGAACATACGTATCCAAGCGTAGTAAGGGGTCTATGGTAGAACGTCCCTTACGAAAGCCATATTGACGAGTGGAGAGACTGTTGTGTGTCTCTAAATATCACACTAAACGTCTATTTACTAGGCGTTCCATTACTTTGCAAACTGCACTGGTAAGAGCAATGGGACGATAGTGGGAGGTTTCATGTCCCGTAGTGCCTGGTTTGCGGAAAGGGAGAACAATGGCAGATTTCCACAGCTCTGGAAGAACTCCTTGTGACCAAATAAGATTGTGAAGGCGTAATAGGACTGCAAGGGCTGACTGATGTAAATGTTGTAGCATACGAATATGAATGTCGTAGGGCCCAGCTGCCGATGATCGACAAGCTGAGAGTGTTGCCTCCAGTTCTTGAAGTGTAAAAGGCACATTATACTGTTCTTCTCTGAGAGAAGAAAAGTCCAAGGGTGCTAACTCTCTGGCAGACTTTGAGAAAAGAAATGAGGGGCATAGATGGAGTCCCTGAGAAATACGGACCAGATGATTGCCAATTTCATTGGCAACATCTAGTGGGTTTGCTATATCAACACCGGCAACCCGCAGAACAGGAGCCGGGTCAGGAGAATATTTACCACTCAGTTTTCGTACTTTTTTCCAGACTGCACTCATAGAGGAAGCAGAGGTGATGGTGGAGACATAATCTCGCCAGCAAGTGCGTTTAGCGTCACGGATGACACGGCGAGCGATCGCACGCTTCTGTTTAAAATCAAGGAATTGCTCTGTGGTTCTATTGTACCGGTACCTGCCCCATGCAGCGCGTTTCAAACGTACTGCACGAGCACAAGCAGGAGACCACCAAGGCACGCATTTCTGAGAATGCCTGCCCGAAGCTTGGGGTATAGAATGAGAAGCTGCGGTGAAAACGGAGGACGAGAAGAGGTGTAAAAGCTCATCGATGGAGGACGAAGAAGGAACCTCTTTAAAAACAGTCAGGTGTGAGTAAAGGTTCCAATTTGCCCGATTAAATTGCCAGCGTGGGGTGCGAAGAGGTGGCGAATATGAAGGGGAAGTAAGAATGATTGGGAAATGATCACTGTCATGTAAGTCCGGGAGAACAGACCAAGTGAAGTCTAATGCGGCGGAGGAAGAGCAAACTGAGAGATCGATGCAAGAGAGAGTATGAGTCCGAGGATCAAAATGGGTGTGAGTACCTGTATTTAAAACATGGAGGGGGTGGGTGGCAAGAAAAGCCTCTAACTGAATTCCACGGGAATCACAGTGAGACCCCCCCAGAGGAAATGGTGGGCATTAAAATCACCAAGTAACAGAATCGGTGGCGGTAATGACGAAACAAGGAAGGCAAAATCCGGAATAGATAATGCCCGAGAAGGAGAGAGATATAAAGAACAGAGCGTATACCACCTATGTAAGTGGATACGGGCTGCTGTGTAATGCAGCGAAGTATGAACAAATAGCTGATGGTACGGAATATCAGTGCGGAGAAGAAGGGCACTTTCATTAAAGGTCCCATCAGGAAAAGGATCTGAAGAATACAATAAATTATAGCCTGAGATGTGAGAAATAACAGCAGAGTGTAATTTTGGTTCCTGTAAGCAAACACCAACAGGGGCAAACTGGGAGAGTAACATCTGAAGCTCACCCCGATTACCCCTGAGGCCGCGTATATTCCACTGTAAAAAGGCCATGATTGGCAATGATAAAGATACTTGAAATCCGCAGGTAAGGGTTCCTACGGACTAGAAGGGTTAGAAAAGTCCACATGCGGAGGCAGTGGAAAATGTTCAATCAGCGAAGGAACGGTGCGCTGTGAAGAAAGGAGTTGCGCAGATGGAGCAGAGGAGAGAGAAAGAGCGGAAGGTGGATCAGTGTCCATTGATGGTTTGGTCTCTGCAATATATTCAGAGATTGCTTCAAGTGTTTCGGAATTCAGAGATGTCGTATGGGAGACAATATTGGGAATGGTAGGGGGAGGATGAGTAAAGATTGGAACTGTATTGGACTGTACCAAGGTAGGGGGGGGCGAAAGGGTGGAGGGAACTGGAGAAGCGTGGCAGGGGACAGAAGAGACAGGAACCTGGGAGGTGGCAGAAGAGGAAGAAACTTGGGAGGGAACAGGGGAGGAAGGTACATTACGAGGAGGAGGGTGAACCTCTGCACTTGTAACTGAGCCAGTGAGAGGGGAAGAACTAGGGACAGAGACAGGGAGGGTAAAATGAGGAGGTGGAAGATGGGTAGGAGGTGTTACCGGACCTTTTTTTGACTTTTGAGAAGTAGAGGGACGATTGGGAGGAGGTGTCGTACGAGGTCTCGTCGATACTGAGGCTTGTGAGAGAGAACTCGAAGAAGCGAGATTAGACTGAGGCGTTGAAGTAGGGACGTCTGAGCCGAGGACAGCAAAAGGATTAGATACAGGAGTGATTATGGGAGAGGTAACCACAGAGGTGGGTGTAGAAGATGGGATACCAGAAGTGGGGGGACGTTTTGAAACACGGGAATAAGAAACACGTGGGAGTCTCCCTTGGAGGCAGAGATGAGAAACTGCCATGGCATAAGGGAGACCTTCTGTCTCTTTGAGGTAACGGATTTCCCGCTCGTTTAAATAGACCTGACAATGGCGAGAGTATGAAGGGTGAGCCTCATGACAGTTAAGGCAAGAGGGAGATCGATTGCAAGACGTATTAGAATGGTCATCGGCACCACAGACTGGGCATTCGGCGATAGATCTGCAATATTTCGGTGGATGGCCAAATCGCCAGCAATTTCTACACTGTTGTGGTGTAGGGATCACCTTTCGAACTTGTAACCGATGTCCTGCAATATAAACTGAGGATGGGAGTTCTCGGCTGTCAAAAGTTAAACGAGCCACATTGCTAGGGTATCGTCTCCGCCCACGGGCAGGAAGAACGTAAGTGTCTACCTTGAGGATTGGGAGATCTTGGAGTTCCAGCTGTTCTAGAATGTCGGTGCCACATGTCTGGAAATTTTGTTGAACTATGGTATGGGGCAGAATGACGGTACCACTACAAGAATTGAGGGAATGATGTTTTTCAAGGGTGACAGGAACAGTATCTATATGGGAAAGACGAGAGAGCTCACGAGCCTGGGTAGCATTCTGTACGGTAATGATGCACGTACCACTCTTAAGAGCATGAAAAGAAATATCTTTACCAACATGGCGTAGGAGTGCCTTGCCAATACTATGGTCAGAAAGATAGGCAGTAGAGGAAGTTGGTCGTAAAGTGAAGAATTTAGTCCACTGTTCAGTCTGAAACTGAGCGTGGAAAGGTAGTGAAGGACGTGTTGATCGTTTCTGAGAAGAACGAGAAGGTGAAGGTGGAGAAGTATCATCAGCAGGTAATTGTCGTTGACGTTTAGGCGTGGGACCAGAGTTGGTCCGACGTGGAACGGGTCGGCGATTTGAAAATTGCCGCACCGTAGAGGGAGAGGCCGGAAGCATAGTCAGAGGAGAGCGAAGGTCTGATAAATCGAAGGAGTCAGTCGAGGCCTCAGTACCTGAAGCGGGTGAGGAAACAGCACCGGCAATAGGTACAGAGGCATGAGGAATGTCTGAAGAGTGGTCCAAAGACGAGGCGGGGTCAGAACGGGGTGCGGTATCAAGAAGGGGCCCGGGGGTACCAGGTTCATGGACTAGGGCTGCCATGGTTAGGTTACTTCTTTCTTTTTGTTTTTAAGAAAAAAAAAGAAAGAAGAAAAGAAAATAAAAATAAAAAAAAAGAAAAAAAAGGGGGGACCGGGGAGGGATAGGTCCTAGGAGGAATGAAAGGGCCAGAAATCTCCCTCCGCGCCCAAGAGGACCTCAGCACCGCAAGTAGCGCAGATGCAGCATGGAACCCGTGCCATACCCTACCCATCATGCTAGTAAACTAACAATCCGGGATAGCAACCTCACATCTGCCGAGCTACCTCGGTGGACAAAAGAGAGGGCGGCCGGATATCCGCCACAAAGCATACCTCCTTCGGCCACCACCCCCGGAATCCGAAAGGTGGCTTCCAGAGATACACTTGTCGCCCGAAAGACACCCAAAGCTACTCCGGGATACCGGAGAGGGATCGGGACATCCCCAGGCGATCCAGATTCCACGGCAAACTACGCCACCGCTAAGAACCTCAACGGAATGGGATGGACCCCGGTATCCTTTCTCCTACCCAGGAACTAGCGCGCCTGTGGGAGAAATCCCAAAGGACAAAAAGAGGAAGGGCAAAAGGGAGGAGTGGGGAGGAGGAGGAGGAAAGGAAAAAGGGGAGGATGGGGAGGATGGGATAGGGGAGGGGAGATTGGGGGGTAATTAGGTTCGGTCTGAGGAAGAAGACCGATAGGTCTAATTCCTCAGACCAAGAGCCTCTTCACCACGCCAAGGAGCCCCCCTTGAAGAGGATCTTCTCACCAACAAATCAAGAGTGTCCTACGACAGTTCCCTTGATATAATAAAGAGCTCAATGAAACAAGTTGTCACTGGAAAATCTCGGGTCCCTAGAGTCTAATCCTCCAAAGTGTTTCAATAAATTGCGACTATAACAATCACCAAATCTTTTAAATACCTGTACCATAGTCCTACCATAGAGAATGATTACTCATTGCTGGTGGTAACCGTCTGTGGTATGCAGCGTTGAAGTTCCAATGGTAGATTCGAGATGGAGTTGAATCTTGATTCAGTAGAGTTGATCCTGGCAAGGTCGCCACTTGTGAAGACTTACTCAGCCCTGTAATAACTTCAGTCAGTATTACCAAGGCTGGCTCCTCCTCAGGAAAATTAAAGAATAGAAAAAGAAATAATAACAGACAAACATAAACTTTATTATATAGAAAATATAAAACACTTAAATATGAAATATTAATCGTACATTAAAGAAAATGTAAAATGAAAAATAAAAATATGTAACTGAATTCAACGCTAATATATATAGGGGTGTCTGGTGTTGGTGACACTGTTGTTGTTGAAATCGTAGCCGTTGCTGATGATGGGGGGGGGTCGCAGGTGTTGATTACGACCCACTGGCTAGTTCTTCACAGTATAGCCGTGAGTATTATATCCCGATGACAGGAAAGCAGGTTCTTTACCGCTGCAATGATGTGGGGTTACGTCCTGCAATTTCATACAGGTGCACAGGTAATTAAATCCAAAAAGGGGACGTCTCAGGACGTTAGTCCATCTCCTTTCGTTCTTCTCGTTGATTGACAGGTGACCCTCTCTGTCATCCAAGCTGAAAAGATAGACAGGTTACCCACTGCTTAAATAATCACTCTCCATAAGTACAATACCTAAAAGACGTGGTGATTATTACAACAGTCAACTTAGAGCAAGGCTGAAAAGACTAAGTTTATTATTGGTCAAAAGTGAAGCTTTCAACCAATAAATCCACTAGAATACAAGGCAGGCATGTACTTACAGTAGTGTTGGGAGCTGTGAGTCGAGTGATTTACTGTTTGACCAGAGCCCCACACGTCACCTTTCGGGGGGGGGGGGAAGAGGGAGGGGAAGGGAGAGCGGGAACTAGACTGACCCTACCTTAACAAGCAGCCGGCAGTCAAACTATCACTTTCGGGGAGGGGGAGAAAAAGGCGGGAATAGCGGGAGCTTGACTTACCCTACCTTAACAAGTAGCCGGCAATAAAACTATTGTTAATATATACTCCCTCGCTACTCCTATCTATTGAACTTTTCCCTCACAGTGTTGTTACAGTTGTTTTTGCTGATGACACTGTGCTTATTGTTGATTTTAAAGAAAAGTAGCAGAGGTTGGGGGACGAGTATAGTAGGGTATGTAAAAGAATGAAATTAAAAGTAAACATAGGAAGGAGTAAGGTGATGAGGATAACAAAAACATTAGATAATGCAAGATAGGATATCAGAGTGGAGGGTGGGAGTTGGAGGAAGTGACGTGTACAGATATTTGGGAGTGCAATTGTCAGCAGACAAGTCTCTGAAAGACGAGGTGAACCATAGAACTGACAAGAGGAAAATAATAACTGGTGGAGACAAAGAACGTTATCCATTCAAATACAAAGAAGGAAATGTATGAGAATATAGTACGAACGAACGAACAAGTTCAGGTAAGATCCCAATGGGATGAGCTGGGAAGACGGGACAGATAAGAACATAAGAACATAAGAATGTAGGAACACTGCAGAAGGCCTACTGGCCCATACGAGGCAGGTCCTTATCAAAACGACATCTACCTAAAGCTACTCAAGAAATAACTCCCGTACCCCTTGACACCAATCAAACCCAGCCCCTCCCACTCATATATTTGTCCAGTCTCTTCTTAAAGCTACCCAAGGTCCTAGCCTCTATCACCCCACTGGGAAGACTGTTCCACGCATCTACAACTCTGTTAGAAAACCAGTACTTACCTATGTCCTTTCTAAATCTAAATTTATCCAACTTAAATCCATTATTCCTGGTTCTTACCTGGTTCGACACCCTCAGTACTTTATTAATGTCTCCCTTGTTTATGCCCGTCATCCACTTATACACTTCAATGATATCTCCCCTCATTCTACGCCTCTCCAGAGAGTGGAGATTTAAGGCTTTAAGTCTATCTTCATACGGGAGGTTCCTTACACAGTAAATCATTTTAGTCATTCTTCTCTGTATGTTCTCTAATGAGTCTATGTCCATCCTGTAGTAAGGGGACCAAAACTGAGCAGCATAATCTAAATGAGGCATCACTAGTGATGTATAGAGCTGTAAAATAACTTTTGGACTTCTGTTACTTATACTTCTTGAGATAAATCCAAGTAATCTGTTGGCCTTGTTGCGCACACTAAGGCACTGCTGTCTTGGCTTTAGATTTCTGCTTACCATGACTCCAAAGTCTTTTTCACATTCTGTATGACCAAGCTCTACTTCAACTAGATTATAGTTTCGAGGGTTATTTTCATTACCAAAGGGCAAGTACCTTACACTTATCCACATTAAACTTCATCTGCCATTTTTCAGACCAAGACATTAATTTGTTCAAATCGTCCTGGAGTTCATTGATATCCTCCTCAGAGTGAATTATACGGCCTATCTTTGTATCATCAGCAAACTTACTCATGTCACTAGTAATCCCTTCATCAAGGTCATTAATGTAAATTATGAACAGGAGAGGGCCTAAAACTGATCCTTGTGGAACGCCACTAGTGACTAATCCCCATTCAGATTTCACTCCATTAATGGTAAGTCTCTGCTTTCTATTGGTAAGCCATGCCTCAATCCATGCTAGAACTTTACCTCCTATACCATGAGCTGCCACTTTTCTTAAGAGTCTCTTGTGAGGTACTCTGTCGAAGGCTTTACTAAAATCCAAATAAACAATATCATATTCCTTATCACTGTCAACTGCCTCAAATGTTCTATTGAAGAACGTCAGTAAGTTTGTCAGGCAGGAACGACCTCTCGTGAATCCATGCTGAGATTCATTTATCAAGTTATGCTCTTCAAGGTGACTTCTGATAATGTCAGCTATAATTGATTCTAATAACTTGCCCACTATAGATGTCAGGCTTATTGGACGGTAATTTGAAGGAGTGGACGTATCCCCTGATTTGAATATAGGAACCACATTAGCCATCTTCCACAACTCTGGCACAACACTGGTAAGGATGGACGCATTGAATACACTCGTTAATGGCTGACTAAGCTCCATCTTGCATTCCTTAAGTACCCTTGAAAACAACTCATCGGGTCCCGGGGACTTATTTTGTTTCAGTTTGTCTATCTGTTTAATAACCATGTCCCTCGGGATAGTATTGCTACACTTGAGCCAAGGTATTACTGCAACACTTGTGTCAGGGTAGTACTGCTACACCTGTGTCAGGATAGTATTGCTACACTTGTGTCAGGGTAGAATTGCTACACTTGTCAGGGTAGTACTGCTACACTTGTGTCAGGGTAGAATTGCTACACTTGTGTCAAGGTAGTATGCTACAACTGTGTCAGGGAAGCATTGCTACAAGTGTGTCAGGGTAGCATGCTACAACTGTGTCAGGGTAGTACTGCTACACTTGTGTAGCAGTACTCCTCTGGAGAGGAGTGTTCTTAGTCAGAGAAATAGAGTCAGGGCTTAACCCAGCAGCTAAGGCGATCGTGGGGCAGACTTGAGAACAGGAATAGCAGGGACTGTTGCATCAAACTTGTGGTAGTTGAAGTCTTGAATCTTGAGTAGCTGGCAGCAAGCTAGGACACATCAGAGGGAAGAACACATATGGGAGTTATAGGAGTAACTGAGGAGGCAAGTTAGCAATGGAGCCATTTTCGAATTTTTTGAAGCTGCTCCTAGATAGGTGGTATAATTTAGCCTTGTTACTGAAGGTGAAACGTAGAGGCTTGATGAACTCAGGAACTTGGGTGAGTGTGAAGCGAAGCGGTGATTCAAAGGCATACATGACTGTTCCAGCACCGAGGCTTTTGTAGAGTTCAGTACAGGCAATGGTGTCAGTATCTGAAGGAGAAGTGTATAAGGTAAGATACACAAATAACCCGCACATAGAAGAGAGGAGCTTACGACGACGTTTCGGTCCGACTTGGGCCATTTACAAAGACATTAATCAGAAGTGGAGCAGGACGGCTATATATAGGCAGGAAGAGGCAGTGGTGGTGGTAGTAGTAGTAGTAGTGGTGGTAGTAGTAGTAATAGTAGTAGTAGTAGTAGTGGTAGTAGTGGGGAACTAAGGAGGAGGAGCCAGTCAAATATAAAGAAAGGGGAGCACTGCAAGGGAACAGAAACACGCGTGTTTCTGTTCCTTCATTATTTATTTCATCACTTCCCCTTCCCCCAACCTCTGTGCACTTGCTCTCCCTCTGTGGGCACCTAGCTCCCTTGTGGGCACCTAGCTCCCTTGTGGGCACCTAGCTCCCTTGCAGTGCCCCTCTTTCTTTATATTTGACTGGCTCCTCCTCCTTAGTTCCCCACTACTACCACTACTACTATTACTACTACTTCCACCACTAATACTACTACTACCACCACCACTACATCTTCCTGCCTATATATAGCCGTCCTGCTCCACTTCTGGTTACTGAGACTTTGTAAATGGTCCAAGTCGGACCGAAACGTTGTCGTAAGCTCCTCTCTTCTATGTGCGGGTTATTTGTGTATCGTTCCAGTCACGGTATTGTTCCTTTTTTGTTACATGTTGAAGGTAAGGTTTTCCCATGAGGGTTTACTGGAGTCGTCACCGTCTTCCTCATCGGGACTGGATTCATTGGGCGAGGTGGGAAGTACAGTGCCTGAACTCTGAAGGATTCCCGGAGGTGGGAAGTACAGTGCCTGCACTCTGAAGGATTCCCGGAGGTGAGAAGTACAGTGCCTGCACTCCGAAGGATTCCCGGAGGTGGGAAGTACAGTGCCTGAACTCTGAAGGATTCCCGGTGGTGGGAAGTACAGTGCCTGAACTCTGAAGGATTCCCGGAGGTGGGAAGTACAGTGCCTGCACTCTGAAGGATTCCCGGAGGTGGGAAGTACAGTGCCTGAACTCTGAAGGATTCCCGGAGGTGGGAAGTACAGTGCCTGCACTCTGAAGGATTCCCGGAGGTGGGAAGTACAGTGCCTGCACTCTGAAGGATTCCCGGAGGTGGGAAGTACAGTGCCTGAACTCTGAAGGATTCCCGGAGGTGGGAAGCACAGTGCCTGCACTCTGAAGGATTCCCGGAGGTGGGAAGTACAGTGCCTGCACTCTGAAGGATTCCCGGAGGTGGGAAGTACAGTGCCTGCACTCTGAAGGATTCCCGGAGGTGGGAAGTACAGTGCCTGCACTCTGAAGGATTCCCGGAGGTGGGAAGTACAGTGCCTGCACTCTGAAGGATTCCCGGAGGTGGGAAGTACAGTGCCTGCACTCTGAAGGATTCCCGGAGGTGGGAAGTACAGTGCCTGCACTCTGAAGGATTCCAGGAGGTGGGAAGTACAGTGCCTGAACTCTGAAGGATTCCCGGAGGTGGGAAGTACAGTGCCTGAACTCTGAAGGATTCCCGGAGGTGGGAAGTACAGTGCCTGCACTCTGAAGGATTCCCGGAGGTGGGAAGTACAGTGCCTGAACTCTGAAGGATTCCCGGAGGTGGGAAGTACAGTGCCTGAACTCTGAAGGATTCCCGGAGGTGGGAAGTACCGTGCCTGCACTCTGAAGGATTCCCGGAGGTGGGAAGTACAGTGCCTGCACTCTGAAGGATTCCCGGAGGTGGGAAGTACAGTGCTTGCACTCTGAAGGATACCAGGAGGTGAGAAGGACAGTTCCTGCACTCTGAAGGATCCACGGAGGTGGGAAACACAGTGCCTGCACACTGAAGGATACCTGTAGGTGGGAAGTACAGTGCCTGCACTCTGAAGGATACCTGGAGGTTGGAAGTACAGTGTCTGCACTCTGAAAGTTACCCGGACGTGGGAAGTACACTGTCTGCACCCGGATTGATACCCGGAGGTGGGAAGTACAGTGCCTGCACTGTGAAGGATACCTGGAGGAGGGAAGTACAGTGCCTGCACTCTGAAGCATACCTGGAGGTGGGAAGTACAGTGCCTGCACTCTGAAGGATACCTGGAGGTGGGAAGTACAGTGCCTGCACTCTGAAGGATACCTGGAGGTGGGAAGTACAGTGCCTGCACTCTGAAGGATACCCGGAGGTGAGAAGTACAGTTCCTGCACTCTGAAAGATACCTGGAGGTGGGAAGTACAGTGACTGCACTCTGAAGGATAACTAGAGGTGGGAAGTACAGTGCCTGCACTCTGAAGGGTACCCGAAGGTGGGAAGCACTGTGTTGCACTCTGAAGGATACCCTGAGGTGGGAAATACAGTGCCTGCACTCTGAAGGATACCTGGAGGTGGGAAGTAGAGTGCCTGCACTGTGAAGGACACCTGAAGGTAGGAAGTACAGTGCCTGCACTGTGAATGATACCTGGAGGAGGGAAGTACAGTGCCTGCACTCTGAAGGATACCTGGAGGTGGGAAGTACAGTGCCTGCACTCTGAAGGATACCTGGAGGTGGGAAGTACAGTGCCTGCACTCTGAAAGATACCTGGAGGTGGGAAGTACAGTGACTGCACTCTGAAGGATAACTAGAGGTGGGAAGTACAGTGCCTGCACTCTGAAGGGTACCCGAAGGTGGGAAGCACTGTGTTGCACTCTGAAGGATACCCTGAGGTGGGAAATACAGTGCCTGCACTCTGAAGGATACCCGGAGGTGGGAAGTACAGTGCCTGCACTCTGAAGGATACAGGGAGGTGGGAAGTACAGGGGCTGCACTCTGAAGGATACCTGGAGGTGGGAAGAACAGTTGCTGCACTCTGAAGGATACCTGGAGGTGGGAAGTACAGTGTGAGCACTCTGAAGGATACCCGGAGGTGGGAAGAACAGTGGCTGCACTCTGAAGGATACCTGGAGGTGGGAAGTACAGTGCC
Organism: Cherax quadricarinatus; assembly: GCF_038502225.1. NCBI lineage: Eukaryota > Metazoa > Arthropoda > Malacostraca > Decapoda > Parastacidae > Cherax > Cherax quadricarinatus. Next base: position 30,063,010 of record NC_091333.1, on the reverse strand, counting down.
TGCATACTGAAGGATACCCAAAGGAGGGAAGTACAGTGCCTGCACTATGAAGGATATCTGAGCTGGGAAGTACAGTGCCTGCACTCTGAAGGAAACCCGGAGGTGGGAAGAACAGTGCCTGCACTCTGAAGGATACCTGGAGGTTGGAAGTACAATGCCTGCACTCCGAAGGATACCTGGAGGTGGGAAGCACAGTGCCTGCACTCTGAAGGTTACCTGGAGGTGGGAAGTACAGTGCCTGCACTCTGAAGGATAACTGGAGGTGGGAAGTACAGAGACTGTACTCAGAAGGATACCTGGTTGTGGGAAGTACAGTGCCTGCACTCTGAAGGATACTCGGAGGTGGGAAGTACAGTGCCTGCTCTCTGAAGGATACCTGGAGGTTGGAAGTAGAGTGCCTGCACTCCGATGGACATCCGGAGGTGGGAAGTACAGAACCTGCACTCTGAAGGATTCCTTGACGTGGGAAGTACAGTGCATTCACTCTAAAGGATACCTGGAGGTGGGAAGCAGGGTCTCTGCACTCTGAAGGAAACCCGGAGGTGGGAAGCACAGTGCCTGCACTCTGAAGGATCCCGGGAGGTGGGAAGTACAGTGCCTGCACGCTGAAGGATACCTGGAGGTGGGAAGTACAGTGCCTGCACTCTCAAGAATACCTGGAGGTGGGAAGTACAGTGTCTGCACTCTGAAGGATACCTGGAGGTGGGAAGTACAGTGCCCGCGCTCTGAAGGATACCCGGAGGAGGGAAGTACATTGCCTGCACTCTGCAGTATACCGGGAGGTGGAAAGTACAGTGCCTGCACTATGAAGGATACCCGGAGGTTGGAAGTAAAGTGCCTGCACTCTGAAAGATACCTGGAGGTGGGAAGCACAGTGCCTGCACTCTGAAGGATACCTGGAGGTGGGAAGTACAGTGCCTGCACTCTGAATGATACCTGGAGGTGGGAAGTACAGTGTCTGCATTCTGAAGGATATGTGTTGGTGGGAAGTACAGTGTCTGCACTCTGAAGGATACCTGGAAGTGGGAAGTACAGTGCCCGCACTCTGAAGGATACCCGGATGTGGGAAGTACAGTGCCTGCTCTCTGAAGGATACCGGGAGGGGGGAAGTACAGTGCCTGCACTCTGAAGGACACCCGGAGACGGGAATTACAGTGCTTTCACTCTGAAGGATAACTGGAGGTGGTAAGTACAGTGCCTGCACTCTGAAGGATACCCGGAGGTTGAAAATACAGTGGCTGCACTCAGAAGGGTACCAGGAGGCGGGAAGTACAGTACCTGCACTCGGAATGATACAGGAGGTGGAAAGTACAATGTCTGCACTCTGAAGGATACCGGGAGGTGGGAAGTACAGTGTGTGTACTCTAAAGGATACCCGGAAGTGGGACGTACGGTGCCTGCACTCTGACGGACACCGGCAGGTGGGAAGTACAGTGTGTGTACTCTGAAGGATACCCGGAGGTTGGAAGTACAGTACCTTCACTGAGAAGGATACGCAGAGGTGGGAAGTACAGTGCCTGCACTCTGAACGATACCCGGAGATGGGAAGTACAGTGCATGCACTGTGAAGGATACCTGGTGGTGGGAAGTACAGTGTCTGCACTCTGAAGGATGCCCGGAGGTGGGAACTACAGTTCCTGCAGTCTGAAGGATACCTAGAATTAGGAAGTATATGGCTTGCTCTCTGAAGGATACCCGGAAGTGGGAAGTCAAGTGCCTGCACTCTGAAGAATACCCGGAGGGAAAAAGTACAGTGCCTGCTCTCTGAAGTATACCTGAAGGTGGGAAGTAGAGTGTCTGCACTCTGAAGGATACCTGGTGATGTGAAGTAGAGTGATTGCACTCTGAAGGATTCCCAAAGTCGGGAAGTACAGTGTCTGCACTCTGAAGGATACCTGGTGATGTGAAGTAGAGTGCCTGCACTCTGAAGGATACCTGGATGTGGGAAGTACAGTGCCTTAACTCTGAAGGATACCTGGAGGTGGGAAGTACATTGCCTGCACTCTGAAGGAAACCGGAGATGGGAAGTACAGTGCCTGCACACTGAGGGATACCTGGAGGTGGGAAGTAAAGGGCCTGAACTCTGAAGGATACCCGGAGGTGGGAAGAACAGTACCTGCACTCTGAAGGATACCTGGAGGTGGGAAGTACAGTGCCTGCACTCTGAAGAATAACTAGACGTGAGAAGTACAGTGACTCTACTCTGAGGGATACCTGGTGCTGTGAAGTAGAGTGCCTGAACTCTGAAGGATACATGGACGTGGGAAGTACAGTGTCTGCACTATGAAGGATACATGGAGGTGGGAAGTACAGTGCCTGCACTCTGAAGGAAACCGGAGATGGAAAGTATAGTGCCTGCACACTGACGGATACCCAGAGGTGGGAAGTAAAGGGCCTGAACTCTGAAGGATACCCGCAGGTGGGAAGTACACTGCCTGCACACTGAAGGATACCTGGAGGTGGGAAGTACAGTGCCTGCACTCTAAAGGATACTCGGAGGTGGGAGGAACAGTACCTGCACTCTGAAGGATTCCTTGACGTGGGAAGTACAGGGCCTTCACTCTAAAGGATACCTGGAGTTGGGAAGTTCAGTGCCTGCACTCTGAAGGATACATGTAGCTGTGAAGTACAGTTCCTGCACTCTGAAGAATACCTAGAGGTGGGAAGTACAGTGCCTTCACTCTGAAGTATACCTGGAGGTTTGAAGTACAGTGCCTGCACTCTGAAGAATAACTGGAGGTGAGAAGTACAGTGACTGTACTCTCAGGGACACCTGGTGGTGTGAGGTAGAGTGCCTGCACTCTGAAGGATACATTGACGTGGGAAGTACAGTGTCTGCACTATGAAGGATACATGTAGGTGGGAAGTACAGTGCCTGCACTCTGAAGGATACCTGTAGGTGAGAAATGCAGTGCCTGCAGTCTGAAGGATACCTGGAGGTTGGAAGTACAGTGCCTGCACTCTGAAGGATACCCGAAGTTGGCAAGTACAGTACCTGCACTCTGAAGGATTGCATGACGTCGGAAGTACAGTGCCTTCACTCTAAAGGATACCTGGAGTTGAGAAGTACAGTGCCTGCACTCTGAAGGAAACCCGGAGATGGGAAGTACAGTGCCTGCACTCTGAAGGATACCCGGAGGTGGGAAGTACAGTGCCTGCACGCTGAAGGATCCCGGGAGGTTGGAAGTACAGTGCTTGCACTCTGAAGGATACCTGGAGGTGGGAAGTACAGTGCCTGCACTCTGAAGGATACCTGGAGGTGGGAAGTACAGTGTCTGCACTCTGAAGGATACCCGTAGGTGGGAAGTACAATGTCTGCACTCTGAAGGATACCTGGAGGTGGGAAGTGCAGTGCCTGCACTCTGAAGGATACCTGGTGGTGTGAAGAAGAGTGCCTGCACTCTGAAGTATACCTAGACTTGGGAAGTACAGTGCCTTCACTCTGAAGGATACCTGGAGGTGGGAAGTACAGTGCCTACACACAGAAGGAAACCGGAGATGGGAAGTACAGTGCCTGCACACTGAGGGATACCTGGAGGTGGGAAGTAAAGAGCCTGCACTCTGAAGGATACCCGGAGGTGGGAAGTACAGTGCCTGCACTCTGAAGGATTCGTTGACGTGGAAAGTACATTGCCTTCACTCTGAAGGATACCTGGAGGTGGGAAGTACAGTACCTGCACTCTGAAGGAAACCGGAGATGGGAAGTACAGTGCCTGCACACTGAGGGATACCTGGAGGTGGGAAGAAAAGGGCCTGAACACTGAAGGATACCCGCAGGTGGGAAATTCAGTGCCTGCACACTGAAGGATACCTGGAGGTGGGAAGTACAGTGCCTGCACTCTGAAGGAAACCTGGAGGTGGGAAGAACAGTACCTGCACTCAGAAGGATTCCTTGACCTGCGAAGTACAGGGCCTTCACTCTAAAGGATACCTGATGGTGTGAAGTACAGTGCCTGCATTCTGAAGGATACCTGCAGGTGGAAAGTACAGTGCCTGCACTCTGAAGGATACCTGCACGTGGGAAGTACAGTGCCTGCACTCTGAAGGATACCTGTAGGTGTGAAGTACAGTTCCTGCACTCTGAAGAATACCTAGAGGTGGGAAGTACAGTGCCTTCACTCTGAAGTATACGTGGAGGTTGGAAGTACAGTGCCTGCACTCTGAAGAATAACTGGACGTGAGAAGTACAGTGACTGTACTCTGAGGGATACCTGGTGATGTCAAGTAGAGTGCCTGCACTCTGAAGAATACATGGAAGTGGGAAGTACAGTGTCTGCACTATGAAGGATATATGTAGGTGGGAAGTACAGTGCCTGCACTCTGAAGGAAACCCGGAGGTGGGAAGTACAGTGCCTGCACGCTGAAGGATCCCGGGAGGTGGGAAGTACAGTGCTTGCACTCTGAAGGATACCTGGAGGTGGGAAGTACAGTGTCTGCACTCTGAAGGATACCTGGAGGTGGGAAGTGTAGTGCCTGCACTCTGAAGGATACCAGGAGGTGGTAAGTACAATGCCTGCACTCTGAAGGATTCGGGGAGGTGGGAAGTACAGTGTGTGTACTCTGAAGGATACCCGGAGGTTGGAAGTACAGTGCCTGCACTCTGAAAGATACCTGAAAGTGGGAAATGCAGTGCCTGCACTCTAAAGGATACCTTGAGGGGAGAAGTACTGTGTCTGCACTCTGAAGGATTCCCGGAGGTGGGAAGTACAGTGCCTGCACTCTGAAGGATACCCGGAGGTGGGAAGTACAGTCCCTACACTCTGTAGGATTCCTTGAGGTGGCAAATACAGTGCCTGCACACTGAGGGATACCTGGAGGTGGGAAGTACAGTGCCTGCACTCTGAAGGATACCCGGAGGGGGGAAGTACAGTCCCTACACTCTGAAGGATTCCCTGAGGTGGGAAATACAGTGCCTGCACACTGAGGGATACCCGGAGGTGGGAAGTACAGTGCCTGCACTCTGAAGGATACCCGGTGGTAGGAAGTACAGTGCCTGCACACTGAAGGATACGACCAGAAATCATAAATAACTTATCTTCCTATACATTAACCGTCACTGAGACAGAAGCCCTCAGCCTAGGGCTCAAGTTTACTACTAGCATCAACAAGAAACATAATCTGGTGGATATGGTAACCAAGAACCAACCTTTTGGAGACTCCGAGTTTCAAAAAGGCTTTGTCCAAGGAATTATCACTGCTGCAGCTTCTGAGCCTTCAAGACCGGTCATTCCCAGAAGATACATCAAAGCACTCAGGAACTTGGCCAACAACGATGATATCGTTATTACAACCGCTGACAAAGGAGGTGGTGTGGTGTTATTCAGCACTGTCGACTACAACAATAAAGTCTTAAATCTTCTCTACGATGCCAACACATACCAGCCTGTATCAGAATCAGTGCTACTTCAAAGTACCCAGACTTTCCTTCAAAAGGCCTCTAGCAACTTACGAAAATCAGAACAAGGCAAAAAACTACTTAAACTTTTACCAGGTCAACCGAAACCAGCACGCCTGTATGGCCTTCCTAAGACACACAAACCTGGCATCCCACTACAGCCTATCACATCGGGCATAGGGAGTGCACCACACAGACTAGCCGGCCACCTTGCCAAATGCCTTTCAGCGCTTCTGGGCACCATCAGTCAAGCCCACCTCAAACACTCAGGTGACCTTCTCTCCCGAATTTTCAACCTGAATGTCAAAAACAAAAGCATGGCTTCCTTCTATGTCACAGCCCTCATTACCAACGTTCCTACTGACGCTGCAATCAACATTCTGAGACAGAGGCTCACTGAAAACCACGACCTCCCTTTACCTCTTCTAGATTTCATCATTCTAGTGGAACTTTGTGTTAAATTCAACTTCTTCAAGTATCATGACAACTGTTACAAACAGTGCTTTGGGATGGCAATGGGCAGCCCGCTCAGTGCTGTGCTTGCCAACCTTTTCAAGGAAGACCTTGAGACAGAGAAATTCAGCACCCTCATTCCCAACACCGTTACCTGGCTAAGATACGTTGATGATATATTGGTTTTCTATCCGCGACGTCTCAATATCCAGGCCCTTCTCAACAAGATCAATGCAGTTGAACCATCAATAAAGTTTACACTTGAACTCGAAAATGATGGCAAACTTCCTTTAATCGACGTTCTACTGTGCAGATCTCCCGACAATGACAAACTTCTCTTCAATGTGTATAGAAAACCTACCAACAAGGACGATCTTATACACATTTATTCACACCAAGACACCCGCACTAAGAGAGGAGTCCTCATTGGCTTCTTGAGAGCTCTTCGCATCTCCAGCCCTTGTTTTCTAGAAGAAGAATGCACTTACATAACACAAGCCTTTACACGTCTTCAGTTCCCATCTTTCTTCATCCGAGATTGCAGACTCAAGGCACAAGCTATCCTCAACAAACCGCCCATGGAACAGCCCCCTAAACAGTTCATAGTACTCCCATGTGGCGATGTTGCCACGAATACTCGCCGGGCACTTGCTATGAGTAACATCAACGTTTCCACCATAAACACATCATCTATCAAAGACCTCACTACGAAACGCAGCGCCACAGCTCTAACTTCTACAGCAGGCGTCTACACTATCCCCTGTGGGTTCTGTCCCAAGAAATATGTAGGCGAGACAGGCAGAGATCTTGCAGTCCGCCTGAAAGAGCATCGAAATGCCTCTAACAGAGACGATGTAAGGTACGCCTGTGTCCTCCACAGAGACTCCACGGGGCATTTGATGAACTGGAATGAGGCACAACTTGTTCTCACCGAAAAAGACCTCAGACGCCGACGGTGCCTAGAAGCCTCACTAAACGCCGTCACCGACACTATAGAACGCAACACTGGTAACTACAAAATTTCAAAAACATTGGCATACATGATTCTTAAGCAACACCAACCCAACAACACAGGAGTCACATGATTTCATCGTCTACCCGTCCTCATCATAGATAGAGGTTGTTTTGATAAAGAATTGCCTCGCATGAGCCAGTAGGACTTCTACAGTGTTCCTCAATTCTTATGTTCTTATGACATTCCTCAGGTCACGTACGTCACATCTCACTCTCCGCCTATATATATAATGTCTTTCTACCTCTGATTGTTAGAAGTGATCAAGGTCCCAGGACCGAAACGTTTTCTAATAAATATGTTAGTGTTTGCTTACGTGTCTTTCTAAACCAAGTTGTCGGTATTTATTACCAAGGTTTATACCACAGTGTGTGTACTCTGAAGGATACCCGGAGGTAGGAAGCACAGTGCCTGCACTGTGAAGGATACCCAGAGGTGGGAAGTACAGTGCCTGCACTCTGAAGGATACCCGGAGGTGGGAAGTACAGTGCATGCACTGTGAAGGATTCATGGAGGTGGGAAGTACAGTGTCTGCACTCTGAAGGATCCCCGGTGGAGGGAAGTACAGTTCCTGCACTCTGAAGGATACCTAGAGGTGGGAAGTACATGGCCTGCACTCTGAAGGATACCGGAAGGTGGGAAGCAGAGTGCGTGTACTCTGAAGGATACCCGGAGGCGGAAGTACAGTGCCTGCACTCTGAAGGTTACCTGGAGGTCGAAAGTACAGTGCATACACTCTGAAGGATGCATGGAGGGGGGAAGTACAGTGTCTGTACTCTGAAGGATACATGGAGGTTAGAAGTACAGTGTCTGCACTCTGAAGGATCCCCGGAGGATGGAAGTACAGTTCCTGCACTCTGAAGGATACCTGTAGGTGGGAAGTAGTGTGCCTGCACTCTGAAGAATACTTGGAGGTGGGAAGTACAGTATCTGCACTCTGAAGGATACCCGTAGGTTGGAAGTACAGTGTCTCAACTCTGATTGATACCCATAGGTGGGAAGTACAGTGCCTGCACTCTAAAGGATACCCGGACGTGAGAAGTACAGTGTCTGCACTCTTAAGGATACCCGGAGGTGGGAAGTACAGTGCCTGCACTATGAAGGATACTAGGAGGAGGGAAGTACATTGCCTGCACTCTGAAGGACACTTGAAGTTGGGAAGTACAGTGCCTGTACTCTGAAGGATTCCTTGACGTGGGAAGTACAGTGCCTGCACTCTGAAGGAAACCCGGAGGTGGAAAAAACAGTGCCTGCACTCTGAAGGATACCCGGAGGTGGGAAGCACAGTGCCTGCACGCTGAAAGATCCCGGGAGGTGGGAAGTACAGTGTCTGCACTCTGAAGGATACCTGGAGGTGGGAAGTACAGTGTCTGCACTCCGAAGGATACCCAGAGGTGGAAAGTACAATGCCTGCACTCTGAAGGATACCCTGAGGTTGGAATACAGTGCCTGCACTATGAAGGATACCCGGAGGTGGGAAGTACAGTGCCTACCCTCTGAAGGATACCCGGCGGTGGGAACTACACTGCCTGCACACTGTGGGATACCTATAGGTGGGAAGTACAGTGCCTGCTCTCTGAAGGATACCTTGAGGTGGGAATACAGTGCCTGCACTATGAAGGATACCCGAAGGTGAGAAGTACAGTGTCTGCACTCAGAAGCATACCCTGAGGTGGGAATACTGTGCCTGCACTCTGAAGGATACCCGGAGGTGGGAAGTACAGTGCCTGCACTCTGAAGGATAAGCGGCGGTGGGAACTACACTGACTGCACACTGAGGGATACCTGGAGGTGGGAAGTACAGTGCCTGCACTCTGAAGGATACCCGGAGGTAGGAAGTAGAGGGCCTGCACACTGAAGGATGCCTCCAGGAGGGAAGTACAGTGCCTGCACTCTGAAGGATACCTGGATGTGCGAAGTAAAGTGCCTGCACTCTGAAGGATAATTGGAGGTGGGAAGTACAGTGTCTGCACTCTGAAGGATACCCGGAGGTGGGAAGTGCAGTGCCTGCACTATGAAGGATACCCGGAAGTGAGAAGTACAGTGCCTGCACATTGAAGGATACCTGTAGGTGGGAAGTAGTGTGCCTGCACTCTGAAGAATACCTGGAGGTGGGAAGTACAGTATCTGCACTCTGAAGGATACCCGGAGGTGGGAAGTACAGTGTCTCAACTCTGATTGATACCCGGAGGTGGGAAGTACACTGCCTGCACTCTAAAGGATACCCGGACGTGAGAAGTACAGTGTCTGCACTCTGAAGGACACCCGGAAATGGGAAGTTCAATGCCTGCACTCTGAAGGATACCCGGAGGTGGGAAGTACAGTGCCTGCACTCTGAAGGATATTTGAAGGTGGGAAGTACAGTGCCTGCACTCTGAACGATTCCTGGAGGTGGGAAGTGCAGTGCCTGCACTCTGAAGGATACCTGAAGGTGTGAAGTACAGTGCCTGCACTCAGAAGGATACCCAGAGGTGGGAATTAGAGTGCCTGCACTCTGAAGTATACCCCGAGGTGAGACGTACAGTCTCTGCACTCTGAAGGATTCCCGGAGGTGGGAAGTACAGTGCCTGCACTCTGAAGGATACCCGGAGGTGGGACGTACAGTGCCTGCACACTGAGTGATACCTGGAAGTGGGAAGTACAGTGCCTGCACTCTAAATGATACCCGGAGGTAGGAAGTACAGTGCCTGCACTCTGAAGGATACTCGGAGGAGGGAAGCACAGTGATTGCACTTTGAAGGATACTTGACGGTGGGAAGTACAGTGCCTGCACTCTGAAGGATACCTGGAGGTGGGAAGTAGAGTGTCTACACTCTGAGGGATACCCGGAGGTGGGAAGTACAGAGTCTGCACTCTGAAGGATACCAGGAGGTGGGAACTACAGTGCCTGCACTCTGAAGGTTACTCGGAGGTATGAAGAACAGTGCCTGCACTCTGAAGGATACCCGGAGGGAGTAAGCACAGTACCTGCACTCTGAAGGATACCTGGATGTGGGAAGTACAGTGTCTGCACTCTGAAGGATACCCGGAGGTGGGAAGTACAGTGTCTGCTCTCTCAAGGTTACCATGAGGTGAGAACTACAGTGCTTGCACTCTGAAGGATACCGGGAGGTGGGAAGTACAGTGCCTGCACTCTGAAGGATACCCATAGGGAGGAAGTACAGTGCTTGCACTCTGAAGGATACCCGGAGGGGGTAAGAACAGTCCCTGCACTCTGAATGATACCTGGATGTGGGAAGAACAGTGCCTGTACTCTGAAGGATACAAGGAGGTGGGAAGCACAGTGCCTTCACTCTGAAGGATACCTGGTGGTGTAAAGCACAGTGCCTGCACTCTGAAGGATACCTGGAGGTGGGAAGTACAGTGTCTGCACTCTGAAGGATACCTGGATGTGGGAAATACAGTTCTTTCATTCTGAAGGATCCCCGGAGGTGGGAAGTACAGTGCCTGCACTCTGAAGGATACCTGGAGGTAGGATGTAAAGTGTCTGCACTCTGAATAATACCCGGAGGTGGGAAGTACAGTTTCTGCACTCTGAAGGATACCCGGAGGTGGGAAGTACAGTGTCTGCACTCTCAAGGTTACCATGAGGTGAGAACTAGAGTGCTTGCACTCTGAAGGATACCGGGAGGTGGGAAGTACAGTGCCTGCACTCTGAAGGATACCCATAGGTAGGAGGTACAGTGCCTGCACTCTGAAGGGTACCGGGAGGCGGGAAGTACAGTGTGTGTACTCAAAAGGATACCCTTAGTTTGGAAGTACAGTGCTTGCACTCTGAAGGATACTTAGAGGTGGGAAGTACAGTGCCTGCACTCTGAAGGACACCCATAGTTAGGAAGTACAGTGCCTGCACTCTTAAGGAAACCGGAGGTGGGAAGTACAGTGCATGCACTCTGAAGGATACCGGGAGGTGGGAAGTACAGTGCCTGCACTCTGAATGATACCCTTAGTTTGTAAGTACTGTGCCTGCACTCTGAAGGATACCTAGAGGTGGGAAATACAGTACCTGCACCCTAAAGGATACCCGGATGTGGTAAGTACAATGCCTGCATTCTGAAGGATACCCTGAGGGAAAAAGTACAGTGCCTGCACCCTGAAGTATACCTGGAGGTGGGAAGTACAGTGCCTGCACCCTGAAGTATACCTGGAGGTGGGAAGTACAGTGTCTGCATTCTGAAGGATTCCCGGAGGTAGGAATTACAGTGCCTGCACTCTGAAGGATACCTGGTGGTGAAGTAGAGTGCCTGCACTCTGAAGGATACATGGACGTGGGAAGTACAGTGACTGCACAATGAAGGATACATGGAGGTGGGAAGTACAGTTCTTGCATTCTTAAGGATCCCTGGTGGTGGGAAGTACAGTGCATGCACTCTGAAGGATAAATGGAGGTGGGAAGTACAGTGCGAGAACTCTGAAGGATACCTGGAGGTGGGAAGTGCAGTGCCTACACTCTGAAGGAAACCCGATGGTGGGAAGTACAGTGCCTGCACTCTGAAGGATACCCGGAGGTTTGAAGTACAGTGCCTGCACTCTGAAGGAAACCCGGAGGTGGGAAGTACAGTGCCTGCACTCTGAAGGATAAGGGGACGTTTGAAGGATTCCCGGAGGTGGGAAGTTCAGTACCTGCACTCTGAAGGATACCCGGAGGTGAGAAGTACAGTGCCTGCACTCTGAAGGATACCCGGAGGTAGGAAGTACAGTGCCTGCATGCTGAAGGATACCTGGAGGTGTGAAGTACAGTGCCTGCACTCTGAAGGATAGCAATAGGAGGGAAATCCAGTGCCTGCACTTTAAAGGATACCCCGAGAGGAGAAGTACAGTGTCTGCACTCTCAAGGATTCCCGGAGGTGGGAAGTACAGTCCCTGCACTCTGAAGGATACCTGGAGGTGGGAAGTACAGTGCCTGCACACTGAGGGATACCTGGAGGTGGGAATTACAGTGCCTGCACTGTGAAGGATACCCGGAGGTAGGAAGTATAGTTCCTGCCCACTGAAGGATACCTGGAGGTGTGAAGTACAGTGCCTGCACTCTGAAGGATACCTGGAGGTGCGAAGTTCAGTGCCTGCACTCTGAAGGATAGCTGGAGATTTGAAGTACAGTGCCTGCACTCTGAAGGATATCCGGAGGTGGGAAGTACAGTTCCTGAACTCTGAAGGATCCCCGGAGGTAGGAAGTTCGGTACCTGCACTCTGAAGGATACCTGTAAGTGGGAAGTACAGTGCCTGCACTCTGAAGAATTAAAGGAGGTGGGATGTACAGTATCTGCACTCTGAAGGAAACCCGGAGGTGAGAAGTAGAGTGTCTCCACTCTGAAGGATACCCGGAGGTGGGAAAAACAGTGCCTGCAACCTGAAGGACACCCAGAGGTGGGAAGTACAGTGCCTGCACTATGAAGGATACCCTGAGGGGGAAAGCACAGTGCCTGCACTCTGAAGGATACCTGGAGGTAGGAAGTACAGTGCCTGCACTGTGAAGGATACCCGGAGGTGGGAAGTACAGTGCCTTCACTCTGAAGGATATCTGGTGGTGTAAAGTACAGTGCCTGCTCTCTAAAGGACACCTGGAGGTGGGAAGTACAGTGTCTGCACTCTGAAGGATACCTGGAGGTGGGAAGTTCAGTTCTTGCACTCTGAAGGATCCCCGGAGGTGGGAAGTACAGTGCCTGCACTCTGAAGGATACCTGGAGGTTGGAAGTACAGTGCCTGCACTCAGAAGGATACCTGGAGGTGGGAAGTACAGTGTCTGCACTCTGAAGGATACCTGGAGGTGGGAAGCACAGTGTATGCACTCTGAAGGATACTCGGAGGTGGGAAGTACAGTGTCTGCACTATGAAGGATACCAGGAGGTGGGAACTTCAGTGCTTGCACTCTGAAGGATACCGAGAGGTGGGAAGTACAGTACCTGCACTCTGAAGGATACCCGGAGGTAGGAAGTACAGTGCCTGCACTCTGAAGGAAACCCGGAGGTGGGAAGTACAGTGCCTGCACTCTGAAGGATACCGGGAGTTGGGACGTACAGTGTGTGTGGTTTAGAAAGACACGTAAGCAAACACTATAACATATTTATTAGAAAACGTTTCGGTCCTGGGACCTTGATCACTTCTAACATACAGAGGTAGAAAGACATTATATATATAGGCGGATAGTGAGATGTGACGCACGTGACCTGAGGTATGTCATAAGAACATAAGAATGGAGGAACACTGTAGAAGGTCTATTGGCTCATGCGAGGCAGGTCTTTATCAAAACAACCTGTACCTATGATGAGGACGGGTAGACGATGAAATCATGTGACTCCTGTGTTGTTGGGTTGGTGTTGCTGAAGTATCATGTATGCCAATGTTTTTTGAAATTTTGTAGTTTCCAGTGTTGCGTTCTATAGTGTCGGTGACGGCGATTAGTGAGGCTTCTAGGCACCGTCGGCGTCTGAGGTGTGGTTCGGTGATAACGAGTTGTGCCTCATTCCAGTTCATCAAATGCCCCGTGGAGTCTCTGTGGAGGACACAGGCGTACCTTACATCGTCTCTGTTAGAGGCATTTCGATGCTCTTTCAGGCGGACTGCAAGATATGTAGGCCTGTCTCGCCTACATATTTCTTGGGACAGAACCCACAGGGGATAGTGTAGACGCCTGCTGTAGAAGTTAGAGGTGTGGGGCTGCGTTTCGTAGCAAGGTCTTTGATAGATGATGTGTTTATGGTGGAAACGTTGATGTTACTCATAGCAAGTGCCCGGCGAGTATTCGTGGCAACATCGCCACATGGGAGTACTATGAACTGTTTAGGGGGCTGTTCCATGGGCGGTTTGTTGAGGATAGCTTGTGCCTTGAGTCTGCAATCTCGGATGAAGAAAGATGGGAACTGAAGACGTGTAAAGGCTTGTGTTATGTAAGTGCATTCTTCTTCTAGAAAACAAGGGCTGGAGATGCGAAGAGCTCTCAAGAAGCCAATGAGGACTCCTCTCTTAGTGCGGGTGTCTTGGTGTGAATAAATGTGTATAAGATCGTCCTTGTTGGTAGGTTTTCTATACACTTTGAAGAGAAGTTTGTCACTGTCGGGAGATCTGCACAGTAGAACGTCGAGGAAAGGAAGTTTGCCATCATTTTCGAGTTCAAGTGTAAACTTTATTGATGGTTCAACTGCATTGATCTTGTTGAGAAGGGCCTGGATATTGAGACGTCTCGGATGGAAAACCAATATATCATCAACGTATCCTAGCCAGGTAACGGTGTTGTTAATGAGGGTGCTGAATTTCTCTGTCTCAAGGTCTTCCTTGAAGAGGTTGGCAAGCAGAGCACTGAGCGGGCTGCCCATTGCCATCCCAAAGCACTGTTTGTAACAGTTGTCCTGATACTTGAAAAAGTTGAAATTAACACAAAGTTCCACTAGATTGATGAAATCTAGAAGAGGTAAAGGGAGGTCGTGGTTTTCAGTGAGCCTCTGTCTCAGAATGTTGATTGCAGCGTCAGTAGGAACGTTGGTAAAGAGGGCTGTGACATCGAAGGAAGCCATGCTTTTGTTTTTGACATTCAGGTTGGAAATTCGGGAGAGAAGGTCACCTGAGTGTTTGAGGTGGGCTTGACTGATGGTGCCCAGAAGCGCTGAAAGGTATTTGGCAAGGTGGCCGGCTAGTCTGTGTGGTGCACTCCCTATGCCCGAAGTGATAGGCCATAGTGGGATGCCAGGTTTGTGTGTCTTAGGAAGGCCATACAGGCGTGCTGGTTTCGGTTGACCTGGTAAAAGTTTAAGAAATTTTTTGCCTTGTTCTGATTTTCGTAAGATGCTACGAGCTTTTTGAAGGAAAGTTTGGGTACTTTGAAGTAGCACTGATTCTGATACAGGCTGGTATGTGTTGGCATCGTAGAGAAGATTTAAGACTTTATTGTTGTAGTCGACAGTGTTGAGTAACACCACACCACCTCCTTTGTCAGCGGTTGTAATGACGATATCATCGTTGTTGGCCAAGTTCCTGAGTGCTTGGATGTATCTTCTGGGTATGACCGGTCTTGAAGGCTCAGTAGCTGCAGCAGTGATAATTCCTTGGACAAAGCCTTTTTTAAACTCGGAGTCTCCAAAAGGTTGGTTCTTGGTTACCATATCCACCAGATTATGTTTCTTGTTGATGCCAGTAGTAAACTTGAGCCCTAGGCTGAGGGCTTCTGTCTCAGTGACGGTTAATGTATAGGAAGATAAGTTATTTATGATTTCTGGTCGTCCCATTTCGCTCCATTTGCTGTGGGAGCACAGGTCTTGTAGTTTTCGTGATAGCTTCAATTTCTGTTGGATGTTGGCAGTGGTAACTTGGCTGAGTATATATTCTGCAGTCCTTCTGTCAGGAGTAGGAAGTGAAGCACGAGTCCGCCTGAATGAGCATCGAAATGCCTCTAACAGAGACGATGAAAGGTACGCCTGTGTCCTCCACAGAGACTCCACGGTGCATTTGATGAACTGGAATGAGGCACAACTCGTTCTCACCGAACCAGACCTCAGACGCCGACAGTGCCTAGAAGCCTCACTAATCGCCGTCACCGACACTATAGAACGTAACACTGGAAACTACAAAATTTCAAAAACATTGGCATACATGATACTTAAGCAACACCAACCCAACAACACAGGAGTCACATGATTTCATCGTCTACCCGTCCTCATCATAGGTAGAGGTTGTTTTGATAAAGACCTGCCTCGCATGAGCCAGTAGGCCTTCTACAGTGTTCCTCCATTCTTATGTTCTTATGACATTCCTCAGGTCACGTGCGTCACATCTCACTCTCCGCCTATATATATAATGTCTTTCTACCTCTGTATGTTAGAAGTGATCAAGGTCCCAGGACCTCAGACGCCGACGGTGCCTAGAAGCCTCACTAATCGCCGTCACCGACACTATAGAACGCAACACTGGAAACTACAAAATTTAAAAAACATTGGCATACATGATACTTAAGCAACACCAACCCAACAACACAGGAGTCACATAATTTCATCGTCTACCCGTCCTCATCATAGATAGAGGTTGTTTTGGTAAAGACCTGCCTCGCATGAGCCAGTAGGCCTTCTACAGTGTTCCTCAATTCTTATGTTCTTATGACATTCCTCAGGTCACGTACGTCACATCTCACTCTCCACCTATATATAAAATGTCTTTCTACCTCTGATTGTTAGAAGTGATCAAGGTCCCAGGACCGAAACGTTTTCTAGTAAATATGTTATAGTGTTTGCTTACGTGTCTTTCTAAACCAACTTGTCGGTATTTATTACCAAGGTTTATACCACAGTGTGTGTACTCTGAAGGATACCCGGAGGTAGGAAGTACAGTGCCTGCACTGTGAAGGATACCCAGAGGTGGGAAGTACAGTGCCTGCACTCTGAAGGATACCCGGAGGTGGGAAGTACAGTGCATGCACTGTGAAGGATACATGGAGGTGAGAAATACAGTGTCTGCACTCTGAAGGATCCCCGGAGGAGGGAAGTACAGTTCCTGCACTCTGAAGGATACGGGGATGGAAAAAGTACAGTGCCTGCACTCTGAAGTGTTCCTGGAAGTGGGCCTTCACTTTCAAGGATTCCCGGCTGTGGGAAGTTCAGTGCCTGCACTCTGAATGATACCTGGTGGTGTGAAGTAGAGTGCCTGCACTCTGAAGGATACCTGGACGTGGGAAGTACAGCGTTTTCACTTTGCAGGATACCTGGTGGTAGGAAGTACGGTGCCTGCACTCTGAAGGAAACCCGGAGGTGGGAAGTACAGTGCCTGCACTCTGAAGGACACCCTTAGGTGGGAAGTAAAGTGTCTGCACTCTGAAGGATACCTGGAGGTGGGAAGCACAGCGCCTGCACGCTGAAGGATACCTGGAGGTGGGAAGTACAGTGCCTGCACTCCGAAGGATACCTGGAGGTGAGAAGTACAGTGCCTTCACTGTGAAGAATTCCTTGAGGTGGGAAGTACAGAGCATGAACTCTGAAGGATACCTGTAGGTGGGAAGTACAGTGCCTGCACTGTGAAGAATAACTGGAGGCGGGAAGTACAGTGACTATACTCTGAAGGATACCTGGTGGTGGGAAGTACAGTGCCTGCACTCTTAATGATACCTGGGGGTTTGAAGTACAGTGCGTGCACTTTTAAGGATATCAGGAGGTTGGAAGTAGAGTGCTTGCACTCTGAAGGATACCCGAAGGTGGGAAGTACAGTACCTGCACTCTGAAGGATTCCTTGACGTAGGAAGTACGGTGCATTCACTCTAAAGGATACCTGGAGGTGGGAAGTACAGTGACTATACTCTGAAGGATACCTGGTGGTGGGAAGTACAGTGCCTGCACTCTTAAGGATACCTGGGGGTTTGAAGTACAGTGCGTGCACTTTGAAGGATATCAGGAGGTTGGAAGTAGAGTGCTTGCACTCTGAAGGATACCCGAAGGTGGGAAGTACAGTACCTGCACTCTGAAGGATTCCTTGACGTAGGAAGTACGGTGCATTCACTCTAAAGGATACCCGGAGGTGGGAAGTGCAGTGCCTGCACGCTGAAAGATCCCGGGAGGTGGGAAGTACAGTTCCTGCACTCTGAAGGATACCTGGAGGTGGGAAGTACAATGTCTGCACTATGAAGGAAACCCGGAGGAGGGAAGTACAGTGCCTGCACTCTGAAGGATACCTGGAGGTTGGAAATACAGTGCCTTCACTCTGAAGGATACCGGGAGATGGGAAATACAATGCCTGCACTCTGAGTGATACTGGAAAGTGGGAAGTAGAGTGTGTGTACTCTGAAGGATACCCGGAGGCGGAAGTACAGTGCCTACACTCTGAAGGATACCTGGAGGTCGGAAGTACAGTGCATACACTCTGAAGGATACATGGAGGTGGGAAGTACAGTGCCTGTACTCTGAAGGATTTCTGGAGGTGGGAAGTACAGTGCCTGCACTCTGAAGGATACATAGAGATAGGAATTACAGTGTCTGCACTCTAAAGGATACCCCGAGGTGAGAAGTACAGTGTCTGCACTCTGAAGGATACCCTGAGGTGGTAATACAGTGCCTGCACTCTGAAGGATACCCGGAGGTGGGAAGTACAGTGCCTACGCTCTGAAGGATACCCGGCGGTGGGACCTACACTGCCTGCACACTGAAGGATACTTGGAGGTGGGAAGCACAGTGCCTGCACTCTGAAGGATACCCGGAGGTAGGAAGTAGAGTGCCTGCACACTGAAGGATACCTCCAGGTGGGAAGTAGAGTGCCTGCACTCTGAAGGATACCTGGTGGTGCGAAGTACAGTGCCTGCACTCTGAAGGATAACTGGAGGTGCGAAGTGCAGTGCCTGCACTCTGAAGGATTCCTAGAGGTAGGAAGAAAAGTGCCTTCACTCTGAAGGATACCTAGAGGTGGGAAGTACAGTGCCTGCACTATGAAGGATACATAGAGGTAGGAATTACAGTGTCTGCACTCTAAAGGATACCCCGAGGTGAGAAGTACAGTGTCTGCACTCTGAAGGATACCCTGAGGTGGTAATACAGTGCCTGCACTCTGAAGGATACCCGGAGGTGGGAAGTACAGTGCCTACGCTCTGAAGGATACCCGGCGGTGGGACCTACACTGCCTGCACACTGAAGGATACTTGGAGGTGGGAAGCACAGTGCCTGCACTCTGAAGGATACCCGGAGGTAGGAAGTAGAGTGCCTGCACACTGAAGGATACCTCCAGGTGGGAAGTAGAGTGCCTGCACTCTGAAGGATACCTTGTGGTGCGAAGTACAGTGCCTGCACTCTGAAGGATAACTGGAGGTGCGAAGTGCAGTGCCTGCACTCTGAAGGATTCCTAGAGGTAGGAAGAAAAGTGCCTTCACTCTGAAGGATACATAGAGGTGGGAAGTACAGTGCCTGCACTATGAAGGATACCCGGAGGTGAGAAGTACAGTGCCTGCACATTGAAGGATACACGAAGGTAGGAAGTACAGTGCCTGCACTCTGAAGGATGCCTGTAGGTGGGAAGTAGTGTGCCTGCACTCTGAAGAATACTTGAAGGTGGGAAGTACAGTATCTGCACTCTGAAGGATACCCGTAGGTTGGAAGTACAGTGTCTCAACTCTGATTGATACCCTTAGGTGGGAAGTACAGTGCCTGCACTCTAAAGGATACCCTGACGTGAGAAGTACAGTGTCTGGACTCTGAAGGATACCCGAAGGTGGAAAGTACAGTGCCTGCGCTCTGAAGGATACCCGGAGGTGGGAAGTACAGTGCCTGCACTATGAAGGATACTCGGAGGAGGGAAGTACATTGCCTGCACTCTGAAGGATACTTGAAGTTGGGAAGTACAGTGCCTGCACTCTGAAGGATTCCTTGACTTGGGAAGTACAGTGCCTGCACTCTGAAGGAAACCCGGAGGTGGAAAGTACAGTGCCTGCACGCTGAAAGATCCCGGGAGGTGGGAAGTACAGTGTCTGCACTCTGAAGGATACCTGGAAGTGGGAAGTACAGTGCCTGCACTCTGAAGGATACCTGTAGGAGGGAAGTACAGTGTCTGCACTCTGAAGGATACCCAGAGGTGGGAAGTACAGTGCCGGCACTCTGAAGGATGCCCTGAGGTTAGAATACAGTGCCTGCACTCTGAAGGATACCCGGAGGTGGGAAGTACAGTGCCTACACTCTGAAGGATACCCGACGGTGGGAACTACACTGCCTGCACACTGTGGGATACCTAAAGGTGGGAAGTAGAGTGCCTGCTCTCTGAAGGATACCCTGAGGTGGGAATACAGTGCCTGCACTATGAAGGATACCCGAAGGAGAAGGACAGTGTCTGCACTTTGAAGGATACCCTGAGGTGGGAATACAGTGCCTGCACTCTGAAGGATACCTGGTGGTGGGAAGTACAGTGCCTGCACTCTTAAGGATACCTGGGGGTTTGAAGTACAGTGCGTGCACTTTGAAGGATATCAGGAGGTTGGAAGTAGAGTGCTTGCACTCTGAAGGATACCCGAAGGTGGGAAGTACAGTACCTGCACTCTGAAGGATTCCTTGACGTAGGAAGTACGGTGCATTCACTCTAAAGGATACCTGGAGGTGGGAAGTACAGTGACTATACTCTGAAGGATACCTGGTGGTGGGAAGTACAGTGCCTGCACTCTTAAGGATACCTGGGGGTTTGAAGTACAGTGCGTGCACTTTGAAGGATATCAGGAGGTTGGAAGTAGAGTGCTTGCACTCTGAAGGATACCCGAAGGTGGGAAGTACAGTACCTGCACTCTGAAGCATTCCTTGACGTAGGAAGTACGGTGCATTCACTCTAAAGGATACCTGGAGGTGGGAAGTACAGTGACTATACTCTGAAGGATACCTGGTGGTGGGAAGTACAGTGCCTGCACTCTTAAGGATACCTGGGGGTTTGAAGTACAGTGCGTACACTTTGAAGGATATCAGGAGGTTGGAAGTAGAGTGCTTGCACTCTGAAGGATACCCGAAGGTGGGAAGTACAGTACCTGCACTCTGAAGGATTCCTTGACGTAGGAAGTACGGTGCATTCACTTTAAAGGATACCTGGAGGTGGGAAGTACAGTGACTATACTCTGAAGGATACCTGGTGGTGGGAAGTACAGTGCCTGCACTCTTAAGGATACCTGGGGGTTTGAAGTACAGTGCGTGCACTTTGAAGGATATCAGGAGGTTGGAAGTAGAGTGCTTGCACTCTGAAGGATACCCGGAGGTGGGAAGTGCAGTGTCTGCACGCTGAAAGATCCCGGGAGGTGGGAAGTACAGTGCCTGCACTCTGAAGGATACCTGGAGGTGGGAAGTACAATGTCTGCACTATGAAGGAAACCCGGAGGAGGGAAGTACAGTGCCTGCACTCTGAAGGATACCTGGAGGTTGGAAATACAGTGCCTTCAATCTGAAGGATACCGGGAGGTGGGAAATACAATGCCTGCACTCTGAGTGATACTGGAAAGTGGGAAGTAGAGTGTGTGTACTCTGAAGGATACCCGGAGGCGGAAGTACAGTGCCTACACTCTGAAGGATACCTGGAGGTCGGAAGTACAGTGCATACACTCTGAAGGATACATGGAGGTGGGAAGTACAGTGCCTTTACTCTGAAGGATTTCTGGAGGTGGGAATTACAGTGCCTGCACTCTGAAGGATACATAGAGATAGGAATTACAGTGTCTGCACTCTAAAGGATACCCCGAGGTGAGAAGTACAGTGTCTGCACTCTGAAGGATACCCTGAGGTGGTAATACAGTGCCTGCACTCTGAAGGATACCCGGAGGTGGGAAGTACAGAGCCTACGCTCTGAAGGATACCCGGCGGTGGGACCTACACTGCCTGCACACTGAAGGATACTTGGAGGTGGGAAGCACAGTGCCTGCACTCTGAAGGATACCCGGAGGTAGGAAGTAGAGTGCCTGCACACTAAAGGATACCTAGAGGTGGGAAGTAGAGTGCCTGCACTCTGAAGGATACCTGGTGGTGCGAAGTACAGTGCCTGCACTCTGAAGGATAACTGGAGGTTCGAAGTGCAGTGCCTGCACTCTGAAGGATTCCTAGAGGTAGGAAGAAAAGTGCCTTCACTCTGAAGGATACCTAGAGGTGGGAAGTACAGTGCCTGCACTATGAAGGATACCCGGAGGTGAGAAGTACAGTGCCTGCACATTGAAGGATACCCGCAGGTAGGAAGTACAGTGCCTGCACTCTGAAGGATGCCTGTAGGTGGGAAGTAGTGTGCCTGCACTCTGAAGAATACTTGAAGGTGGGAAGTACAGTATCTGCACTCTGAAGGATACCCGGAGGTTGGAAGTACAGTGTCTCAACTCTGATTGATACCCTTAGGTGGGAAGTACAGTGCCTGCACTCTAAAGGATACCCTGACGTGAGAAGTACAGTGTCTGGACTCTGAAGGATACCCGAAGGTGGGAAGTACAGTGCCTGCGCTCTGAAGGATACCCGGAGGTGGGAAGTGCAGTGCCTGCACTATGAAGGATACTCGGAGGAGGGAAGTACATTGCCTGCACTCTGAAGGATACTTGAAGTTGGGAAGTACAGTGCCTGCACTCTGAAGGATTCCTTGACTTGGGACGTACAGTGCCTGCACTCTGAAGGAAACCCGGAGGTGGAAAGTACAGTGCCTGCACGCTGAAAGATCCCGGGAGGTGGGAAGTACAGTGTCTGCACTCTGAAGGATACCTGGAAGTGGGAAGTACAGTGCCTGCACTCTGAAGGATACCTGTAGGTGGGAAGTACTGTGTCTGCACTCTGAAGGATACCCAGAGGTGGGAAGTACAGTGCCGGCACTCTGAAGGATGCCCTGAGGATGGAATACAGTGCCTGCACTCTGAAGGATACCCGGAGGTGGGAAGTACAGTGCATACACTCTGAAGGATACCCGGCGGTGGGAACTACACTGCCTGCACACTGTGGGATACCTAAAGGTGGGAAGTAGAGTGCCTGCTCTCTGAAGGATACCCTGAGGTGGGAATACAGTGCCTGCACTATGAAGGATACCCGAAGGAGAAGGACAGTGTCTGCACTTTGAAGGATACCCTGAGGTGGGAATACAGTGCCTGCACTCTGATGGATACCCGGAGGTGGGAAGTACAGTGCCTGCATTCTGAAGGATACCCGGAGGTAGGAAGTACAGTGCCTGCACACTGAAGGGTACCTCCAGGAGGGAAGTACCGTGCCTGCACTCTGAAGTATACCTGGAGGTGCGAAGTACAGTGCCTGCACTCTGAAGGATAACTGGAGGCGGGAAGTGCAGTGCCTGCACTATGAAGGATACCCGGAGGTGGGAAGTACAGTGCCTGCTCTCTGAAGGATCCAAGGAGGTGGGAAGTACAGTTCCTGCTCTTTGAAGGATACCTGTAGGAGGGAAGTAGTGTGCCTGCACTCTGAAGAATACCTGGATTGGGAAGTACAGAATCTGCACTCTGAAGGATACCCGGAGGTGGGAAGTACAGTGTCTCAACTCAGATTGATACCCAGAGGTGGGAAGTACAGTGCCTGCACTCTAAAGGACACCCGGACGTGAGAAGTACAGTGTCTGCACTCTGAAGGATACCCGGAAATGGGAAGTTCAGGGCCTGCATTCTGAAGGATACCCGGAGGTGGGAAATACAGTGCCTGCACTATGAAGGATACTCGGAGGAGGGAAGTACATTGCCTGCACTCTGAAGGATACTTGAAGTTGGGAAGTACAGTGCCTGCACTCTGAAGGATACCTAGATGTGGGAAGTGCAGTGCCTGCACTCTGAAGGATACCTGAAGGTGGGAAGTACAGTGCCTGCACTCAGAAGGATACCCAGAGATGGGAATTACAGTGCCTGCACTCTGAAGGATACCCCGAGGTGAGACGTACAGTGTCTGCACTCTGAAGGATTCCCGGAGGTGGGAAGTACAGTGCCTGCACTCTGAAGGATTCCCGGAGGTGGGAAGTACAGTGTCTGCACTCTGAAGGATTCCCGGATGAGGGACGTACAGTGCCTGCACTCTAAATGATACCCGGAGGTAGGAAGTACAGTGCCTGCACTCTGAAGGATACTCGGAGGAGGGAAGTACAGTGATTGCACTTTGAAGGATACTTGACGGTGGGAAGTACAGCGCCTGCACTCTGAAGGATACCTTGAGGTGGGAAGTACAGTATCTGCACTCTGAAGGATACCCGGAGGTGGGAAGTACAGTGTCTGCACTCTGAAGGATACCAGGAGGTGGGAACTACAGTGCCTGCACTCTGAAGGATACCCGGAGGGGGTAAGCACAGTGCCTGGACTCTGAATGATACCTGGATGTGGGAAGTACAGTGCCTGCACTCTCAAGGTTACCAGGAGGTGTGAACTACAGTGCCTGCACTGTGAAGGTTACTCGGAGGTAGGAAGTACAGTGCCTGCACTCTGAAGGATACCAGGAGGGGATAAGCACGGTGCCTGCACTCTGAATGATACCTGGATGTGGGAAGTACAGTGCCTGCACTCTGAAGGATACCCGGAGGTGTGAAGTACAGTGTCTGCACTCTCAAGGCTATCATGAGGTGAGAACTACAGTGCTTGCACTCTGAAGGATAACGGGAGGTGGGAAGTACAGTGCCTTCACTCTGAAGGATACTTGGTTGTGTAATGCACAGTGCCTGCACTCTGAAGGATACCTGGATGTGGGAAATACAGTTCTTTCACTCTCAAGGATCCGCGGACGTGGGAAGTACAGTGCCTGCACTCTGAAGGATACCTTGAGGTGGGAAGTACAGTGCCTGCACTCTGAAGGATACCTGGAGGTCGGAAGTACAGTGCATACACTCTGAAGGATACATGGAGGTGGGAAGTACAGTGCCTTTACTCTGAAGGATTTCTGGAGGTGGGAATTACAGTGCCTGCACTCTGAAGGATACATAGAGATAGGAATTACAGTGTCTGCACTCTAAAGGATACCCCGAGGTGAGAAGTACAGTGTCTGCACTCTGAAGGATACCCTGAGGTGGTAATACAGTGCCTGCACTCTGAAGGATACCCGGAGGTGGGAAGTACAGAGCCTACGCTCTGAAGGATACCCGGCGGTGGGACCTACACTGCCTGCACACTGAAGGATACTTGGAGGTGGGAAGCACAGTGCCTGCACTCTGAAGGATACCCGGAGGTAGGAAGTAGAGTGCCTGCACACTAAAGGATACCTCCAGGTGGGAAGTAGAGTGCCTGCACTCTGAAGGATACCTTGTGGTGCGAAGTACAGTGCCTGCACTCTGAAGGATAACTGGAGGTTCGAAGTGCAGTGCCTGCACTCTGAAGGATTCCTAGAGGTAGGAAGAAAAGTGCCTTCACTCTGAAGGATACCTAGAGGTGGGAAGTACAGTGCCTGCACTATGAAGGATACCCGGAGGTGAGAAGTACAGTGCCTGCACATTGAAGGATACCCGCAGGTAGGAAGTACAGTGCCTGCACTCTGAAGGATGCCTGTAGGTGGGAAGTAGTGTGCCTGCACTCTGAAGAATACTTGAAGGTGGGAAGTACAGTATCTGCACTCTGAAGGATACCCGGAGGTTGGAAGTACAGTGTCTCAACTCTGATTGATACCCTTAGGTGGGAAGTACAGTGCCTGCACTCTAAAGGATACCCTGACGTGAGAAGTACAGTGTCTGGACTCTGAAGGATACCCGAAGGTGGGAAGTACAGTGCCTGCGCTCTGAAGGATACCCGGAGGTGGGAAGTGCAGTGCCTGCACTATGAAAGATACTCGGAGGAGGGAAGTACATTGCCTGCACTCTGAAGGATACTTGAAGTTGGGAAGTACAGTGCCTGCACTCTGAAGGATTCCTTGACTTGGGAAGTACAGTGCCTGCACTCTAAAGGAAACCCGGAGGTGGAAAGTACAGTGCCTGCACGCTGAAAGATCCCGGGAGGTGGGAAGTACAGTGTCTGCACTCTGAAGGATACCTGGAAGTGGGAAGTACAGTGCCTACACTCTGAAGGATACCTGTAGGTGGGAAGTACTGTGTCTGCACTCTGAAGGATACCCAGAGGTGGGAAGTACAGTGCCGGCACTCTGAAGGATGCCCTGAGGATGGAATACAGTGCCTGCACTCTGAAGGATACCCGGAGGTGGGAAGTACAGTGCATACACTCTGAAGGATACCCGGCGGTGGGAACTACACTGCCTGCACACTGTGGGATACCTAAAGGTGGGAAGTAGAGTGCCTGCACTCTGAAGTATACCTGGAGGTGCGAAGTACAGTGCCTGCACTCTGAAGGATACCCGAAGGAGAAGGACAGTGTCTGCACTTTGAAGGATACCCTGAGGTGGGAATACAGTGCCTGCACTCTGATGGATACCCGGAGGTGGGAAGTACAGTGCCTGCATTCTGAAGGATACCCGGAGGTAGGAAGTACAGTGCCTGCACACTGAAGGGTACCTCCAGGAGGGAAGTACCGTGCCTGCACTCTGAAGTATACCTGGAGGTGCGAAGTACAGTGCCTGCACTCTGAAGGATAACTGGAGGCGGGAAGTGCAGTGCCTGCACTATGAAGGATACCCGGAGGTGGGAAGTACAGTGCCTGCTCTCTGAAGGATCCAAGGAGGTGGGAAGTACAGTTCCTGCTCTTTGAAGGATACCTGTAGGAGGGAAGTAGTGTGCCTGCACTCTGAAGAATACCTGGATTGGGAAGTACAGAATCTGCACTCTGAAGGATACCCGGAGGTGGGAAGTACAGTGTCTCAACTCAGATTGATACCCAGAGGTGGGAAGTACAGTGCCTGCACTCTAAAGGACACCCGGACGTGAGAAGTACAGTGTCTGCACTCTGAAGGATACCCGGAAATGGGAAGTTCAGGGCCTGCATTCTGAAGGATACCCGGAGGTGGGAAATACAGTGCCTGCACTATGAAGGATACTCGGAGGAGGGAAGTACATTGCCTGCACTCTGAAGGATACTTGAAGTTGGGAAGTACAGTGCCTGCACTCTGAAGGATACCTAGATGTGGGAAGTGCAGTGCCTGCACTCTGAAGGATACCTGAAGGTGGGAAGTACAGTGCCTGCACTCAGAAGGATACCCAGAGATGGGAATTACAGTGCCTGCACTCTGAAGGATACCCCGAGGTGAGACGTACAGTGTCTGCACTCTGAAGGATTCCCGGAGGTGGGAAGTACAGTGCCTGCACTCTGAAGGATTCCCGGAGGTGGGAAGTACAGTGTCTGCACTCTGAAGGATTCCCGGATGAGGGACGTACAGTGCCTGCACTCTAAATGATACCCGGAGGTAGGAAGTACAGTGCCTGCACTCTGAAGGATACTCGGAGGAGGGAAGTACAGTGATTGCACTTTGAAGGATACTTGACGGTGGGAAGTACAGCGCCTGCACTCTGAAGGATACCTTGAGGTGGGAAGTACAGTATCTGCACTCTGAAGGATACCCGGAGGTGGGAAGTACAGTGTCTGCACTCTGAAGGATACCAGGAGGTGGGAACTACAGTGCCTGCACTCTGAAGGATACCCGGAGGGGGTAAGCACAGTGCCTGGACTCTGAATGATACCTGGATGTGGGAAGTACAGTGCCTGCACTCTCAAGGTTACCAGGAGGTGTGAACTACAGTGCCTGCACTGTGAAGGTTACTCGGAGGTAGGAAGTACAGTGCCTGCACTCTGAAGGATACCCGGAGGGGATAAGCACGGTGCCTGCACTCTGAATGATACCTGGATGTGGGAAGTACAGTGCCTGCACTCTGAAGGATACCCGGAGGTGTGAAGTACAGTGTCTGCACTCTCAAGGCTATCATGAGGTGAGAACTACAGTGCTTGCACTCTGAAGGATACCGGGAGGTGGGAAGTACAGTGCCTTCACTCTGAAGGATACTTGGTTGTGTAATGCACAGTGCCTGCACTCTGAAGGATACCTGGATGTGGGAAATACAGTTCTTTCACTCTCAAGGATCCGCGGACGTGGGAAGTACAGTGCCTGCACTCTGAAGGATACCTTGAGGTGGGAAGTACAGTGCCTGCACTCTGAAGGATACCTGGAGGTCGGAAGTACAGTGCATACACTCTGAAGGATACATGGAGGTGGGAAGTACAGTGCCTTTACTCTGAAGGATTTCTGGAGGTGGGAATTACAGTGCCTGCACTCTGAAGGATACATAGAGATAGGAATTACAGTGTCTGCACTCTAAAGGATACCCCGAGGTGAGAAGTACAGTGTCTGCACTCTGAAGGATACCCTGAGGTGGTAATACAGTGCCTGCACTCTGAAGGATACCCGGAGGTGGGAAGTACAGAGCCTACGCTCTGAAGGATACCCGGCGGTGGGACCTACACTGCCTGCACACTGAAGGATACTTGGAGGTGGGAAGCACAGTGCCTGCACTCTGAAGGATACCCGGAGGTAGGAAGTAGAGTGCCTGCACACTAAAGGATACCTCCAGGTGGGAAGTAGAGTGCCTGCACTCTGAAGGATACCTTGTGGTGCGAAGTACAGTGCCTGCACTCTGAAGGATAACTGGAGGTTCGAAGTGCAGTGCCTGCACTCTGAAGGATTCCTAGAGGTAGGAAGAAAAGTGCCTTCACTCTGAAGGATACCTAGAGGTGGGAAGTACAGTGCCTGCACTATGAAGGATACCCGGAGGTGAGAAGTACAGTGCCTGCACATTGAAGGATACCCGCAGGTAGGAAGTACAGTGCCTGCACTCTGAAGGATGCCTGTAGGTGGGAAGTAGTGTGCCTGCACTCTGAAGAATACTTGAAGGTGGGAAGTACAGTATCTGCACTCTGAAGGATACCCGGAGGTTGGAAGTACAGTGTCTCAACTCTGATTGATACCCTTAGGTGGGAAGTACAGTGCCTGCACTCTAAAGGATACCCTGACGTGAGAAGTACAGTGTCTGGACTCTGAAGGATACCCGAAGGTGGGAAGTACAGTGCCTGCGCTCTGAAGGATACCCGGAGGTGGGAAGTGCAGTGCCTGCACTATGAAAGATACTCGGAGGAGGGAAGTACATTGCCTGCACTCTGAAGGATACTTGAAGTTGGGAAGTACAGTGCCTGCACTCTGAAGGATTCCTTGACTTGGGAAGTACAGTGCCTGCACTCTAAAGGAAACCCGGAGGTGGAAAGTACAGTGCCTGCACGCTGAAAGATCCCGGGAGGTGGGAAGTACAGTGTCTGCACTCTGAAGGATACCTGGAAGTGGGAAGTACAGTGCCTACACTCTGAAGGATACCTGTAGGTGGGAAGTACTGTGTCTGCACTCTGAAGGATACCCAGAGGTGGGAAGTACAGTGCCGGCACTCTGAAGGATGCCCTGAGGATGGAATACAGTGCCTGCACTCTGAAGGATACCCGGAGGTGGGAAGTACAGTGCATACACTCTGAAGGATACCCGGCGGTGGGAACTACACTGCCTGCACACTGTGGGATACCTAAAGGTGGGAAGTAGAGTGCCTGCACTCTGAAGTATACCTGGAGGTGCGAAGTACAGTGCCTGCACTCTGAAGGATACCCGAAGGAGAAGGACAGTGTCTGCACTTTGAAGGATACCCTGAGGTGGGAATACAGTGCCTGCACTCTGATGGATACCCGGAGGTGGGAAGTACAGTGCCTGCACTCTGAAGGATACCCGGAGGTAGGAAGTACAGTGCCTGCACACTGAAGGATACCTCCAGGAGGGAAGTACCGTGCCTGCACTCTGAAGTATACCTGGAGGTGCGAAGTACAGTGCCTGCACTCTGAAGGATAACTGGAGGCGGGAAGTGCAGTGCCTGCACTATGAAGGATACCCGGAGGTGGGAAGTACAGTGCCTGCTCTCTGAAGGATCCAAGGAGGTGGGAAGTACAGTTCCTGCTCTTTGAAGGATACCTGTAGGAGGGAAGTAGTGTGCCTGCACTCTGAAGAATACCTGGATTGGGAAGTACAGAATCTGCACTATGAAGGATACCCGGAGGTGGGAAGTACAGTGTCTCAACTCAGATTGATACCCAGAGGTGGGAAGTACAGTGCCTGCACTCTAAAGGACACCCGGACGTGAGAAGTACAGTGTCTGCACTCTGAAGGATACCCGGAAATGGGAAGTTCAGGGCCTGCATTCTGAAGGATACCCGGAGGTGGGAAATACAGTGCCTGCACTATGAAGGATACTCGGAGGAGGGAAGTACATTGCCTGCACTCTGAAGGATACTTGAAGTTGGGAAGTACAGTGCCTGCACTCTGAAGGATACCTAGATGTGGGAAGTGCAGTGCCTGCACTCTGAAGGATACCTGAAGGTGGGAAGTACAGTGCCTGCACTCAGAAGGATACCCAGAGATGGGAATTACAGTGCCTGCACTCTGAAGGATACCCCGAGGTGAGACGTACAGTGTCTGCACTCTGAAGGATTCCCGGAGGTGGGAAGTACAGTGCCTGCACTCTGAAGGATTCCCGGAGGTGGGAAGTACAGTGTCTGCACTCTGAAGGATTCCCGGATGAGGGACGTACAGTGCCTGCACTCTAAATGATACCCGGAGGTAGGAAGTACAGTGCCTGCACTCTGAAGGATACTCGGAGGAGGGAAGTACAGTGATTGCACTTTGAAGGATACTTGACGGTGGGAAGTACAGCGCCTGCACTCTGAAGGATACCTTGAGGTGGGAAGTACAGTATCTGCACTCTGAAGGATACCCGGAGGTGGGAAGTACAGTGTCTGCACTCTGAAGGATACCAGGAGGTGGGAACTACAGTGCCTGCACTCTGAAGGATACCCGGAGGGGGTAAGCACAGTGCCTGGACTCTGAATGATACCTGGATGTGGGAAGTACAGTGCCTGCACTCTCAAGGTTACCAGGAGGTGTGAACTACAGTGCCTGCACTGTGAAGGTTACTCGGAGGTAGGAAGTACAGTGCCTGCACTCTGAAGGATACCCGGAGGGGATAAGCACGGTGCCTGCACTCTGAATGATACCTGGATGTGGGAAGTACAGTGCCTGCACTCTGAAGGATACCCGGAGGTGTGAAGTACAGTGTCTGCACTATCAAGGCTATCATGAGGTGAGAACTACAGTGCTTGCACTCTGAAGGATACCGGGAGGTGGGAAGTACAGTGCCTTCACTCTGAAGGATACTTGGTTGTGTATTGCACAGTGCCTGCACTCTGAAGGATACCTGGATGTGGGAAATACAGTTCTTTCACTCTCAAGGATCCGCGGACGTGGGAAGTACAGTGCCTGCACTCTGAAGGATACCTTGAGGTGGGAAGTACAGTGCCTGCACTCTGAAGGATACCTGGAGGTGGGAAGTACAGTGTCTGCACTCTGAAGGATTCCCGGAGGTGGGAAGTACAGTTTCTGCACTCTGAAGGATACCCGGAGGTGGGAAGTACAGTGTCTGCACTCTGAAGGATACCTATAGGTAGGAAGTACAGTGCCTGCACTCTGAAGGAAACCCGGAGGTGGGAAGTACAGTGCATGCACTCTGAAGGATACCGGGAGGTGGGAAGTACAGTGTGTGTACTCTGAATGATATCCTTAGTTTGGAAGTACAGTGCCTGCACTCTGAAGGATACCTAGAGGTGGGAAGTACAGTGCCTGCACTCTGAAGGATTCCCGGAGGTAGGAAGTACAGTGCCTGCACTCTGAAGGATACCTGGTGGTGAAGTAGAGTGCCTGCACTCTGAAGGATACATGGACGTGGGAAGAACAGTGTCTGCACAATGAAGGATACATGGAGGTGGGAAGTAAATTTCCTGCACTCTTAAGGATCCCTGGTGGTGGGAAGTACAGTGCATGCACTCTGAAGGATATCTTGAGGTGGGAAGTACAGTGCCTACACTCTGAAGGAAACCCGGAGGTGGGAAGTATAGTGCCTGCACTCTGAAGGATACCCGAAGGTTTGAAGTACAGTGCCTGCACTCTGAAAGAAACCCGGAGGTGGGAAGTACAGTGCCTGCAGTCTGAGGGATACCCGGAGGTGGGAAATACATTGCCTGCACTCTGAAGGATCCCCGGATGTGGGAAGTGCAGTTTCTGCACTCTGAAGGATACCCAGAGGTGGGAAGTACAGTGCCTGCTCTCTGAAGGATACCCTGAGTTGGGAAGTACAGTGCCTGCACTCTGAGGGATACCCGGAGGTGGGAAGTACATTGCCTGCACTCTGAAGGATCCCCGGAGGTGGGAAGTGCAGTTTCTGCACTCTGAAGGATACCCAGAGGTGCGAATTACAGTGCCTGCACTCTGAAGGATTCCCGGATGTTGGAAGTACAGTGCCTGCACTCTGAAGGATACCGGTTATTGGGAAGTACAGTGCCTGCACTCTGAAGGATACCCGGAGGTGGGAAGTACAGTGTGTGCACTCTGAAGAATACCTGGAGGTGGGAAGTACAGTGACTGCACTCTGAAGTATACCTGGAGGTATGAAATACAGTGCCTGCACTCTGAAGGATCCAAGGAGGTGGGAAGTACAGTGCCTGCACTCTGAAGAATACCTGGAGGTGGGAAGTACAGAATCTGCACTCTGAAGGATACCCGGAGGTGGGAAGTACAGTGTCTCAACTCAGATTGATACCCAGAGGTGGGAAGTACAGTGCCTGCACTCTAAAGGATACCCGGACGTGAGAAGTACAGTGTCTGCACTCTGAAGGATACCCCGAAATGGGAAGTTCAGGGCCTGCACTCTGAAGGATACCCGGAGGTGGGAACTACAGTGCCTGCATTATGAAGGATACTCGGAGGAGGGAAGTACATTGCCTGCACTCTGAAGGATACTTGATGGTGGGAAGAACAGTGCCTGCACTCTGAAGGATACCTGGAGGTGGGAAGTACAGTGACTGCACTCTGAAGTATACCTGGAGGTATGAAATACAGTGCCTGCACTCTGAAGGATCCAAGGAGGTGGGAAGTACAGTGCCTGCACTCTGAAGAATACCTGGAGGTGGGAAGTACAGAATCTGCACTCTGAAGGATACCCGGAGGTGGGAAGTACAGTGTCTCAACTCAGATTGATACCCAGAGGTGGGAAGTACAGTGCCTGCACTCTAAAGGATACGCGGACGTGAGAAGTACAGTGTCTGCACTCTGAAGGATACCCGGAAATGGGAAGTTCAGGGCCTGCACTCTGAAGGATACCCGGAGGTGGGAACTACAGTGCCTGCATTATGAAGGATACTCGGAGGAGGGAAGTACATTGCCTGCACTCTGAAGGATACTTGATGGTGGGAAGAACAGTGCCTGCACTCTGAAGGATACCTGGAGGTGGGAAGTGCAGTGCCTGCACTCTGAAGGATACCTGAATGTGGGAAGTACAGTGCTTGAACTCAGAAGGATACCCAGAGGTAGGAATTACAGTGCCTGCACTCTGAAGGATACCCCGAGGTGAGACGTACAGTGTCTGCACTCTGAAGGATTCCCGGAGGTGGGAAGTACAGTGCCTGCACTCTGAAGGATTCCCGGAGGTGGGAAGTACAGTGCCTTCACTCTGAAGGATACCCGGAGGTGGGACGTATAGTGCCTGCACACTGAGTGATACCTGGAAGTGGGATGTACAGTGCCTGCACTCTAAATGATACCCGGAGGTAGGAAGTACAGTGCCTGCACTCTGAAGGATACTCGGAGGAGGGAAGTACAGTGATTGCACTTTGAAGGATACTTGACGGTGGGAAGTACAGTGCTAGCACTCTGAAGGATACCTGGAGGTTTGAAGTACAGTGTCTGCACTCTGAAGGATACCCGGAGGAGGGAAGTACAGTGTCTGCACTCTGAAGGATACCAGGAGCTTGGAACTACAGTGTCTGCACTCTGAAGGTAACTCGGAGGTAGGAAGTACAGTGCCTGCACTCTGAAGGATACCTGGAGGGGGTAAGCACAGTGCCTGCACTCTGAATGATACCTGGATGTGGGAAGTACAGTGCCTGCACTCTCAAGGTTACCAGGAGTTGGGAACTACAGTGCCTGCACTGTGAAGGTTACCTGGAGGTAGGAAGTTCAGTGCCTGCACTCTGAAGGATACCCGGAAGGGATAAGCACAGTGCCTGCACTCTGAATGATACCTGGATGTGGGAAGTACAGTGCCTGCACTATGAAGGATACCCGGAGGTGGGAAGTACAGTGTCTGCACTCTGAAGGAAACCCAGAGGTGGGAAGTACAGTGCCTGTACTCTGAAGGATACTCGGAGGAGGAAAGTATAGTGATTGCACTTTGAAGGATACTTGACGGTGGGAAGTACAGTGCTTGCACTCTGAAGGATACCTGGTGGTGGGAAGAACAGTGTCTGCACTCTGATGGATACCCGGAGGTGGGAAGTACAGTGTCTGCACTCTGAAGGATACCAGGAGGTGGGAACTACAGTGCCTGCACTCTGAAGGTTACTCGGAGGTAGGAAGTACAGTGCCTGCACTCTGAAGGATACCCTGAGGGGGTATGTACAGTGCCTGCACTCTGAATGATACCTGTATGTGGGAAGTACAGTGCCTGCACTCTCAAGGTTACCAGGAGGTGGGAACTACAGTGCCTGCACTCTGAAGGTTACTCGGAGGTAGGAAGTATAGTGCCTGCACTCTGAAGGATACCCATAGGTAGGAAGTACAGTGCCTGCAATCTGTAGGATACCCGTAGGGGGTAAGCACAGTGCCTGCACTCTGAATGATACCTGGATTCGGGAAGTACAGTGCCTGCACTCTGAAGGATACCCGGAGGTGGGAAGCACAGTGCCTTCACTCTGAAGGATACCTGGTGGTGTAAAGCACAGTGCCTGCACTCTGAAGGATACCTGGATGTGGGAAAAACAGTTCTTTCACTCTGAAGGATCCCCGGAGGTGGGAAGTACAGTGCCTGCACTCTGAAGGATACCTTGAGGTGGGAAGTACAGTGCCTGCACTCTGAAGGATACCTGGAGGTGGGAAGTACAGTGCCTGCACTTTGAAGGATACCTGGAGGTGGGAAGTACAGTGTCTGCACCCTGAAGGATACCCGGAGGTGGGAAGTACAGTGCATGCACTCTGAAGGATACCGGGAGGTGGGAAGTTCAGTGCATGAACTCTGAAGGATACCCGGAGGTAGGAAGTACAGTGACTGCACTGTGAAGGATACCCAGAGGTGGGAAGTAGAGTGCTTGCACTCTGAATGATACCGTTAGTTTGGAAGTACAGTGCCTGCACTCTGAAGGATACCTAGAGGTGGGAAGTACACTGCCTGCACCCTGAAGGATACCCGGATGTGGGAAGTACAGTGCCTGCACTGTGAAGGATACCTGGAGGTGAGAAGTACATTGCCTGCAATCTGAAGGATCCCCGGAGGTGGGAAGTGCAGTTTCTGCACTCTGAAGGATACCCAGAGGTGCGAATTACAGTGCCTGCACTCTGAAGGATTCCCGGATGTGGGAAGTACAGTGCCTGCACTCTGATGGATACCGGATATTGGGAAGTACAGTGCATGCACTCTGAAGGATACCCGGAGGTGGGAAGTACAGTGTGTGCACTCTGAAGAATACCTGGAGGTGGAAAGTGCAGTGACTGCACTCTGAAGTATACCTGGAGGTGGGAAATACAGTGCCTGCACTCTGAAGGACACCCAGAGGTGGGAAGTACAGTGCCTGCACTCTAAAGGATACCCGGTTGTGGAAAGAACAGTGCCTGCACTGTGAAGGATATCTGGAGGTGGGAAGTACAGTACCTGCATTCTGAAGTGTACCTGGAGGTGGGAAGCACAGTGCCTGCACTCTGAAGGATACCTGGACGTGGGAAGTACGGTGCTTGCTCTCTGAAGAATACACGGATGTGGGAAGTACAGTGCCTGCACTCTGAAGGATATCTGGAGGTGGGAAGTACAGTGCCTGCACTCTGAAGGATATCTGGAGGTGGGAAGTGCAGTGCCTGCACTCTGAAGGGTACCTGAAGGTGGAAAGTACAGTGCCTGCACTGTGAAGGGTACCTGGAGGTGGGAAGTACAGTGTGTGCACTCTGAAGAATACCTGGAGGTGGGAAGTACAGTGACTGCACTCTGAAGTATACCTGGGGGTATGAAATACAGTGCCTGCACTCTGAAGGATCCAAGGAGGTGGGAAGTACAGTGCCTGCACTCTGAAGAATACCTGGAGGTGGGAAGTACAGAATCTGCACTCTGAAGGATACCCGGAGGTGGGAAGTACAGTGTCTCAACTCAGATTGATACCCAGAGGTGGGAAGTACAGTGCCCTATTATAAAGGATACCCGGACGTGAGAAGTACAGTGTCTGCACTCTGAAGGATACCCGGAAATGGGAAGTTCAGGGCCTGCACTCTGAAGGATACCCGGAGGTGGGAACTACAGTGCCTGCATTATGAAGGATACTCGGAGGAGGGAAGTACATTGCCTGCACTCTGAAGGATACTTGATGGTGGGAAGAACAGTGCCTGCACTCTGAAGGATACCTGGAGATGGGAAGTGCAGTGCCTGCACTCTCAAGGATACCTGAATGTGGGAAGTACAGTGCCTGCACTCAGAAGGATACCCAGAGGTAGGAATTACAGTGCCTGCACTCTGAAGGATACCCCGAGGTGAGACGTACAGTGTCTGCACTCTGAAGGATTCCCGGTGGTGGGAAGTACAGTGCCTGCACTCAGAAGGTTTCCCGGAGGTGGGAAGTACAGTGCCTTCACTCTGAAGGATACCCGGAGGTGGGACGTACAGTGCCTGCACACTGAGTGATACCTGGAAGTGGGATGTACAGTGCCTGCACTCTAAATGATACCCGGAGGTAGGAAGTACAGTGCCTGCACTCTGAAGGATACTCGGAGGAGGGAAGTACAGTGATTGCACTTTGAAGGATGCTTGACGGTGGGAAGTACAGTGCTTGCACTCTGAAGGATACCTGGAGGTGGGAAGTACAGTGTCTGCACTCTGAAGGATACCCGGAGGAGGGAAGTACAGTGTCTGCACTCTGAAGGATACCAGGAGGTGGGAACTACAGTGTCTGCACTCTGAAGGTAACTCGGAGGTAGGAAGTAAAGTGCCTGCACTCTGAATTATACCTGGAGGGGGTAAGCACAGTGCCTGCACTCTGAATGATACCTGGATGTGGGAAGTACAGTGCCTGCACTCTCAAGGTTACCAGGAGTTGGGAACTACAGTGCCTGCACTGTGAAGGTTACTCGGAGGTAGGAAGTTCAGTGCCTGCACTCTGAAGGATACCCGGAAGGGATAAGCACAGTTCCTGCACTCTGAATGATACCTGGATGTGGGAAGTACAGTGTCTGCACTCTCAAGGTTACCATGAGGTGAGAACTACAGTGCTTGCTCTCTGAAGGATACCGGGAGGTGGGAAGTACAGTGCCTGCACTCTGAAGGATACCCATAGGTAGGAAGTACAGTGCCTGCACTCTGAAGGAAACCCAGAGGTGGGAAGTACAGTGTGTGTACTCTGAAAGATACCCGGAGGTGGGAAGTACAGTGACTGCACTGTGAAGGATACGCAGAGGTGGGAAGTACAGTGCCTGCACT
This sequence comes from Cherax quadricarinatus, assembly GCF_038502225.1. Taxonomy (NCBI): domain Eukaryota; kingdom Metazoa; phylum Arthropoda; class Malacostraca; order Decapoda; family Parastacidae; genus Cherax; species Cherax quadricarinatus. Next base: position 30,026,267 of record NC_091333.1, on the reverse strand, counting down.
CTGAAGGATACCTGGTTGTGGGAAGTACAGTGCCTGCACTCTGAAGGATACCCGGAGGTGGGAACTACAGTGCCTGCACTCTGAAGGTTACTCGGAGGTAGGAAGTATAGTGCCTGCTCTCTGAAGGATACCCATTGGTAGGAAGTACAGTGCCTGCAATCTGAAGGATACCCGTAGGGGGTAAGCACAGTGCCTGCTCTCTGAAGGATACCCAGAGGTGGGAAGCACAGTGCCTGCACTCTGAAGGATACCTGGATGTGGGAAATACAGTTCTTTCACTCTGAAGGATCCCCGGAGGTGGGAAGTACAGTGCCTGCACTCTGAAGGATACCTTGAGGTGGGAAGTACAGTGCCTGCACTCTGAAGGATACCTGGAGGTGGGAAGTACAGTGCCTGCACTTTGAAGGATACCTGGAGGTGGGAAGTACAGTGTCTGCACCCTGAAGGATACCCTTAGGTAGGAAGTACAGTGTCTGCACTCTGAATAATACCCAGAGGTGGGAAGTACAGTGCATGCACTCTGAAGGATACCGGGAGGTGGGAAGTTCAGTGCATGCACTCTGAAGGATACCAGGAGGTGGGAAGTACAGTGACTGCACTGTGAAGGATACCCAGAGGTGGTAAGTAGAGTGCTTGCACTCTGAATGATACCGTTAGTTTGGAAGTACAGTGCCTGCACTCTGAAGGATACCTAGAGGTGGGAAGTACAGTGCCTGCACCCTGAAGGATACCCGGATGTGGGAAGTACAGTGCCTGCACTCTGAAGGATACCCGGAAGGAAAAAGTACAGTGCCTGCTACCTGAGGTATACCTGGAGGTGGGAAGTACAGTGCCTGCACTCTGAAGGATTCCCGGAGGTAGGAAGTACAGTGCCTGCACTCTGAAGGATACCTGGTGGTGAAGTAGAGTGCCTGCACTCTGAAGGATACATGGACCTGGGAAGTACAGTGTCTGCACAATGAGGGATACATGGAGGTGGGAAGTACAGTGCCTGCACTCTTAAGGATCCCTGGTGGTGGGAAGTACAGTGCATGCACTCTGAAGGATACCTGGAAATGGGAAGTACAGTGCGAGAACTCTGAAGGATACCTGGAGGTGGGAAGTACAGTTTCTGTACTCTGAAGGATACCAGGAGGTGGGAAGCGCAGTGCCTACACTCTGAAGGAAACCCGGAGCTGGGAAGTACAGTGCCTGCACTCTGAAGGATACCCGGAGGTTTGAAGTACAGTGCCTGCACTCTGAAGGAAACCCGGAGGTGGGAAGTACAGTGCCTGCAGTCTGAAGGATACCGGGACGTTTGAAGTACAGTTTGTGTACTCTGAAGGATTCCCGGAGGTGGGAAGTACAGTACCTGCACTCTGAAGGATACCCTGAGTTGGGAAGTACAGTGCCTGCACTCTGAAGGATTCCCGGATGTGGGAAGTACAGTGCCTGCACTCTGAAGGATACCTGGAGGTGGGAAGTACAGTGCCTACACTCTGAAGGATACCTGGAGGTGGGAAGTACAGTGCATGCACTCTGAATAATACCTGGAGGTGGGAAGTACAGTGTCTGCACTCTGAAGGATACCTGTAGGTGAAAAGTTCAGTGCCTCTACTCTGAAGGATACCTGGAGGTGGGAAGTACTGTGCCTGCACTCTGAAGGATTCCTTGAGGTGGGAAGTACAGTGCCTGCACTTTGAAGGATACCTGGAGGTGGGAAGTACAGTGTCTGCACCCTGAAGGATACCCTTAGGTAGGAAGTACAGTGTCTGCACTCTGAATAATACCCAGAGGTGGGAAGTACAGTGCATGCACTCTGAAGGATACCGGGAGGTGGGAAGTTCAGTGCATGCACTCTGAAGGATACCAGGAGGTGGGAAGTACAGTGACTGCACTGTGAAGGATACCCAGAGGTGGTAAGTAGAGTGCTTGCACTCTGAATGATACCGTTAGTTTGGAAGTACAGTGCCTGCACTCTGAAGGATACCTAGAGGTGGGAAGTACAGTGCCTGCACCCTGAAGGATACCCGGATGTGGGAAGTACAGTGCCTGCACTCTGAAGGATACCCGGAAGGAAAAAGTACAGTGCCTGCTACCTGAGGTATACCTGGAGGTGGGAAGTACAGTGCCTGCACTCTGAAGGATTCCCGGAGGTAGGAAGTACAGTGCCTGCACTCTGAAGGATACCTGGTGGTGAAGTAGAGTGCCTGCACTCTGAAGGATACATGGACCTGGGAAGTACAGTGTCTGCACAATGAGGGATACATGGAGGTGGGAAGTACAGTGCCTGCACTCTTAAGGATCCCTGGTGGTGGGAAGTACAGTGCATGCACTCTGAAGGATACCTGGAAATGGGAAGTACAGTGCGAGAACTCTGAAGGATACCTGGAGGTGGGAAGTACAGTTTCTGTACTCTGAAGGATACCAGGAGGTGGGAAGCGCAGTGCCTACACTCTGAAGGAAACCCGGAGCTGGGAAGTACAGTGCCTGCACTCTGAAGGATACCCGGAGGTTTGAAGTACAGTGCCTGCACTCTGAAGGAAACCCGGAGGTGGGAAGTACAGTGCCTGCAGTCTGAAGGATACCGGGACGTTTGAAGTACAGTTTGTGTACTCTGAAGGATTCCCGGAGGTGGGAAGTACAGTACCTGCACTCTGAAGGATACCCTGAGTTGGGAAGTACAGTGCCTGCACTCTGAAGGATTCCCGGATGTGGGAAGTACAGTGCCTGCACTCTGAAGGATACCTGGAGGTGGGAAGTACAGTGCCTACACTCTGAAGGATACCTGGAGGTGGGAAGTACAGTGCATGCACTCTGAATAATACCTGGAGGTGGGAAGTACAGTGTCTGCACTCTGAAGGATACCTGTAGGTGAAAAGTTCAGTGCCTCTACTCTGAAGGATACCTGGAGGTGGGAAGTACTGTGCCTGCACTCTGAAGGATTCCTTGAGGTGGGAAGTACAGTGCCTGCACTCTGAATGATACCAGGAGTTTTGAAATACAGTGCCTGCACTCTGAAGGATACCTGGAGGTTGAATGTACAGTGCCTGCACTCTGAAGGATACATGGAGGTGGGAAGCACAGTGCCTGCACTATGAAGGATACTCGGAGGTGGGAAGTACAGTGTCTGCACTCTGAAATATACCAGGAAGTGGTAAGTACAGTGCCTGCACTCTGAAGGATACCAGGAGGTGGGAAGTACATTGCCTGCACTGTGAAGGATACCTGAAGGTGGGAAGTACAGTGCCTGCACTCTGAAGGATACTTTCAGTGGAAAGTACAGTGCCTGCACTCTCAAGGATACCTGGATGTGGAAAGTACAGTGCCTGCACTCTGAAGGACACGTGAAGGTGGGAAGTACAGTGCCTGCACTCTTAAGGACACCAGGAGGTGGGAAGTACAGTGCCTGCACTCTGAAGGATACCAGGAGGTGGGAAGTACAGTGCCTGCACTCTGAAGGAATCCTGGAGGTGGGAAGTACAGAGCCTGCACTCTGAATTTTACCTGGATGAGTGAAATACAGTGCCTGCACTCTGAAGGATACCTGGAGGTGGAAAGTACAGTGCCTGCACTCTGAAGGATACCTAGAGATGGGAAGTGCAGTGCCTGCACTCTGAAGGAATCCTGGAGGTGGGAAGTACAGTGCCTGCACTCTGAAGGATACCTGGAGGTTGGAAGTGCAGTGCCTGCACTCTGAAGGATACCTGGAGGTTGGAAGTACAATGCCTGCACTTTGAAGGATACCTGGAGGTGGGAAGTACATTGCCTGCACTCTGAAGGATACCTGAAGGTGGGAAGTACAGTGCCTGCACTCTGAAGGATACCTGGGGGTGGGAAGTACAGTGCCTGCACTCTGAAGGATACCTGGAGGTGGGAAGTACAGTGCCTGCACTCTGAAGGATACCTGGAGGTGGGAAGTACATTGCCTGCACTCTGAAGGATACGTGGAGGTGGGAAGTACAGTGCCTGCACTCCGAAGGATACCTGGAGGTGGGAAGTACATTGCCTGCACTCTGAAGGATACCTGGAGGTGGGAAGTACAGAGCCTGCACTCTGAAGGATACCCGGATGTGGGAAGTACAGTGCCTGCACTCTGAAGGATACCTGGAGGTGGGAAGTACAGTGCCTACACTCTGAAGGATACCTGGAGGTGGGAAGTACAGTGCATGCACTCTGAATAATACCTGGAGGTGGGAAGTACAGTGTCTGCACTCTGAAGGATACCTGTAGGTGAAAAGTTCAGTGCCTCTACTCTGAAGGATACCTGGAGGTGGGAAGTACTGTGCCTGCACTCTGAAGGATTCCTTGAGGTGGGAAGTACAGTGCCTGCACTCTGAATGATACCAGGAGTTGTGAAATACAGTGCCTGCACTCTGAAGGATACCTGGAGGTTGAAAGTACAGTGCCTGCACTCTGAAGAATACATGGAGGTGGGAAGCACAGTGCCTGCACTATGAAGGATACTCGGAGGTGGGAAGTACAGTGTCTGCACTCTGAAATATACCAGGAAGTAGTAAGTACAGTGCCTGCACTCTGAAGGATACCAGGAGGTGGGAAGTACATTGCCTGCACTGTGAAGGATACCTGGAGGTGGGAAGTACAGTGCCTGCACTCTGAAGGATACTTTCAGTGGAAAGTACAGTGCCTGCACTCTCAAGGATACCTGGATGTGGGAAGTACAGTGCCTGCACTCTGAAGGATACGTGAAGGTGGGAAGTACAGTGCCTGCACTCTTAAGGACACCAGGAGGTGGGAAGTACAGTGCCTGCACTCTGAAGGATACCAGGAGGTGGGAAGTACAGTGCCTGCACTCTGAATGATACGTGGAGGTGGGAAGTACAGTGCCTGCACTCTTAAGGACACCAGGAGGTGGGAAGTACAGTGCCTGCACTCTTAAGGATACCAGGAGGTGGGAAGTACAGTGCCTGCACTCTGAAGGATACCAGGAGGTGGGAAGTACACTGCCTGCTCTGTGACGTATACCTGGAGGTGGGAAGTTCAGTGCCTGCACTCTGAAGGAATCCTGGAGGTGGGAAGTGCGGAGCCTGCACTCTGAATTTTACCTGGATGAGTGAAGTACAGTGCCTGCACTTTGAAGGGTACTTGGAGGTGGAAAGTACAGTGCCTGCACTCTGAAGGATACCTGGAGGTTGGAAGTGCAGTGCCTGCACTCTGAAGGATACCTGGAGGTTGGAAGTACAGTGCCTGCACTCTGAAGGATACCTGGAGGTGGGAAGTACATTGCCTGCACTCTGAAGGATACCTGAAGGTGGGAAGTACAATGCCTGCACTCTGAAGGATACCTGGAGGTTGGAAGTGCAGTGCCTGCACTCTGAAGGATACCTGGAGGTTGGAAGTACAGTGCCTGCACTCTGAAGGATACCTGGAGGTGGGAAGTACATTGCCTGCACTCTGAAGGATACCTGAAGGTGGGAAGTACAGTGCCTGCACTCTGAAGGATACCTGGGGGTGGGAAGTACAGTGCCTGCACTCTGAAGGATACCTGGAGGTGGGAAGTACAGTGCCTGCACTCTGAAGGATACCTGGAGGTGGGAAGTACATTGCCTGCACTCTGAAGGATACGTGGAGGTGGGAAGTACAGTGCCTGCACTCCGAAGGATACCTGGAGGTGGGAAGTACATTGCCTGCACTCTGAAGGATACCTGGAGGTGGGAAGTACAGTGCCTGCACTCTGAAGGATACCTGGAGGTGGGAAGTACATTGCCTGCACTCTGAAGGATACCTGGAGGTGGGAAGTACAGTGCCTGCACTCTGAAGGATTCCTGGAGGTGGGAAGTACATTGCCTGCACTCTGAAGGATACCTGTTGGTGGGAAGTACAGTGCCTGCACTCTGAAGGAGAGGTGACGATGTGATGCAGTTTTTGAACTGAGATGTCAGCACGTCTCTTGTATGAGTGATAAACTGAGTGATGATGGAAGTATTTCTTCTTTTCCGGGTCAGTCTGCCTCGCTGGGAGGCGGCTGATGTGTCAGTACAAAAATGCTAGTGGTAGTAGTAGTAGTAGTATTTTTTTTTTTATCACACTGGCCGATTCCCACCAAGGCAGGGTGGCCCGAAAAAGAAAAACTTTCACCATCATTCACTCCATCACTGTCTTGCCAGAAGGGTGCTTTACACTACAGTTTTTAAACTGCAACATTAACACCCCTCCTTCAGAGTGCAGGCACTGTACTTCCCATCTCCAGGACTCAAGTCCGGCCTGCCGGTTTCCCTGAACCCCTTCATAAATGTTACTTTGCTCACACTCCAACAGCACATCAAGTATTAAAAACCATTTGTCTCCATTCACTCCTATCAAACACGCTCACGCATGCCTGCTGGAAGTCTAAGCCGCTCGCACACAAAACCTCCTTTACCCCCTCCCTCCAACCTTTCCTAGGCCGACCCCTACCCCGCCTTCCTTCCACTACAGACTGATACACTCTTGAAGTTATTCTGTTTCGCTCCATTCTCTCCACATGTCCGAACCACCTCAACAACCCTTCCTCAGCCCTCTGGACAACAGTTTTGGTAATCCCGCACCTCCTCCTAACTTCCAAACTACGAATTCTCTGCATTATATTCACACCACACATTGCCCTCAGACATGACATCTCCACTGCCTCCAGCCTTCTCCTCGCTGCAACATTCATCACCCATGCTTCACACCCACATAAGAGCGCCGGTAAAACTTTAATCTCATACATTTCCCTTTTTGCCTCCAAGGACAAAGTTCTTTGTCTCCACAGACTCCTAAGTGCACCACTCACTCTTTTTCCCTCATCAATTCTATGATTCACCTCATCTTTCATAGACCCATCCGCTGACACGTCCACTCCCAAATATCTGAATACGTTCACCTCCTCCATACTCTCTCCCTCCAATATGATATCCAATCTTTCATCACCTAATCTTTTTGTTATCCTCATAACCTTACTTTTTCCTGTATTCACCTTTAATTTTCTTCTTTTGCACACCCTACCAAATTCATCCACCAATCTCTGCAACTTCTCTTCAGGATCTCCCAAGAGCACAGTAGTAGTAATAGTAGCAGTAATAATAATAATAATAATAATAATAATAATAATATTAATAATAATAATATGATGATGATGATGATGATGATGATGATGATGATGATGATGATAATGATTATGATGATGATGATGATGATGATGATGATGATGATGATAATGATTATGATGATGATGATGATGATGATGATAATGATTATGATGATAATGATGATGTTGAGGATGTTATTATTATTATTTTTCTCATGTTTTCCTTATTAATAATAATATTATTATAATAATAATAATAATAATAATAATAATAATAATAATAATAATATTATTATTATTATTATTATTATTATTATTATTATTATTATTATTATTATTATTATTTTTATTTCTCTCATTTTTTATTTTTATTGATATTATTATTATGAGAACTCCTAATATATTAATGTTTACTGTATCATCATTATTACATCACAATTAGTCATCAGTCGTCCTCGTTATCATCAGTATGAAGTTCAACTTTTTATCAACAATACTGATTACATTATCAGTGTGCTGCTATATTACTCAACAAGATGACGATATTGTGGCAGGAAAAGACAGTTATACTTCCCTCGTACATCCCATCACTCAGGATGATGCTCATGCAAGGTGTTGACATCTGTCAGCCTCAGCTGCCAGCCTTCACTAGGGCACTGAGAATGTAGTCAGTCATGCAGACAAGGCTTCATCAGCTGCTGGCAGACTTCACTAGGGCACTGAGAATATAGTCAGTCATGCAGACAAGGCTTCATCAGCTGCTGGCAGACTTCACTAGGGCACTGAGAATGTAGTCAGTCATGCAGACAAGGCTTCATCAGCTGCTGGCAGACTTCACTAGGGCACTGAGAATATAGTCAGTCATGCAGACAAGGCTTCATCAGCTGCTGGCAGACTTCACTAGGGCACTGAGAATATCGTCAGTCATGCAGTCAAGGCTTCATCACATAATGAGGATTCAAAGGTTTTCTTGCAGTATAGTTGGAGTTACCATCACAAATGGAATAATTATCTCTCGGGACAGACTCACATAAACAACGGAAATGGAATTTTTTGTAAAGATATTCCCACCATCACAGTGGAGGAGACTGCAAGAGAAACTGAATGAATGAGGTATACTTACCTACGTACATATGTACATACATACATACATACATACATACATACATACATACATACATACATACATACATACATACATACATATATACATACATAACATACATACATAACATACATTCATACATACATACATACATACATACATACATACATACATACATACATACATACATACATAAATACGTACATACATGCATACATACATACATACATACATACATACATACATACATACATACATACATACATACATACATACATACATACATACATACATACATAAATACAGTCATACATATATGCATTCATACATACGTCCATTCTTACACACTTACACATACACACACACACACACACACACACACACACACACACACACACACACACACACACACACACACACACACACACACACAGGGTCAGAGGGAAACTCGTAGGATCCAGGGATCGGAGGAGAATGGTTCTGGTAGGGAGGAATGGATGGAAGAGCAGTTCAGAATGATGAAACAAGAGTGGGAGATAAAACTAGGAGAGCTTTCTACAAAAATAGAGACAGAGCTTTCTGTGAAATTGGAAAAGAGGATGGAGGAGGTGAAGAAGAAATGGGAGTCTCAAGTCGAAACTGCAGTAGCCAGGGGTCCTAGAAGATAAGGTAAGCAGGCTGAAGCGAGTTACAGGGGTATTGACCAGAGAAGACACAGCATGTGATGCTGGGAAGCCCAACAGGAAGGAAGGAGGTATAACTTACACTAAGGCCACATCAGCCTACCAAGAAGGGCCAAGGAATGAAAGGGGAGAGCAGCTGGGTGCAGGAGGAGTGGGGAATAGGTCAAATGCAGTGGCATAAACATGCCACCAAGAGCAACAGGAAAACCCAAGGGAGAAAATGGCCGTGTACAGACAGGAACCAGAGTCACAGAGGGAAAGGCAATGGGAGGAGGAGAGGGTGAAGTCATTGTTTATTCATGTTTTCAGGAGAACAGACCTGCCAGAATGTACGGCCTGCCAAAGACTCACAAGCCTGGTATCCCACTGAGGCCCATATCCTCGGGAATAGGCAGTGCTCCCCACCAGCTCTCAGGAATTCTCGCCAAACACCTCTCTAAACTCTTGGGCACTATCAGTCCAGCACATCTCAAACACTCAGGTGATCTTCTCAATCGCATTCGCAACATCAACATCAGGAACAAGAAACTTTCCAGCCTTGACGTGACTTCCCTATTCACCAAAGTACCTACTACACAAGCCATCGATCTCTTGCGCAGGAAAATTGACGATTCACTTGATCTTCCCATTCCAGCCAGCGACTTCATCGACCTTGTTGAACTATGTGTTGGCTTTACGTGTTTCTCTTTCGAAAATCACCTCTTTCAGCAGACTTTTGGACTACCCATGGGTTCGCCACTCAGTGCAGTCCTGGCGAACCTATACATGGAACATCTAGAAGCCGAACGTTTCTCCACCATTATTCCTTCGTCTGTCACCTGGCTCCGTTATGTTGACGACATTCTCCTCATAAGTCCTAAACGCTTCAACGTTCAAGCTCTCCAAGACAAGCTCAACCAGGTCGAGCCTTCAATCCAGTTCACACTTGAAGAAGAAGTCGACAACACTCTTCCTTTCCTTGATGTCCTGCTCTGCAAAGCTGACCACGAACTTCGTTTTAAAGTCTATCGAAAACCCACCAACCAAAACGATCTTCTCCACTTCTACTCTCACCACGACACCAAAACCAAACGTGGTGTAATTATAGGCTTCTTCCTGCGTGCACTCAGAATCTGCAGCAACGAGTTCCTTGAGGAAGAATGCACTATAATTGAACAAATATTTTCTAAACTCCACTATCCTCGTCACTTCATCAGAGACTGCAGACGGCGAGCATTAAACATCTTCAACACACCCAGAGAAGACACTGCCGAGAAGAGATACATAGTCCTTCCCACCAACTCCATTGCCAAACATGTTTCCAACATCTTTGCCAAAACATCATTCCAAGTATCTACCTCCACAACCACGACCATCAAAGACATCACCAGTAGTAGGCAGGACAAGCCTCCATCCTCTGCAGGGGTATACATAATCCCTTGTAATTACTGCAACAAGTTATACGTGGGCGAAACATCAAGGGACCTCCAAACACGTATTTCAGAACACCAATACGCAAGCAGGTCTGACGACACAAGGAATGCCTGCGTACAACACCGTAATTCACACAACCACTTGATAAACTACAGAAACTCAAGACTTATCGCCACAGAAGACAACACTCAATACCGAAGAATCCTGGAATCATCACTTATTTCTATATCCGACAACTTCAACCAGAATAGTGGCTTCTATAACATAGCTGAACCACTTGCCAAGAAACTTCTTCATCGCTATCCCACATAAGAACACTGTAGAAGGTCTGCTCACAAACTTATCCAATCTCCTTTCCAAGCTACCCAAGTTTTTAGACTCTATAACCCCACTCGGTACATCATCAGATGCAGCATTCTTCACCTGACCCCAGCCGGACTATAAATACTCGCGTTCCTTCCACCCCAGGTAGTTCTGTTTGTGACTTGAAAAAGCCCACTGTGTGGGCGAAACGTAGTCAATAAAGGATCACATTATACTGCATTTGTGTTTATATTGCCATTGTGTCGGTATTTTATACCATTTATTTCCATCAGGTCCCCCACCCTCTCAGACCCCCCAAAACATAGTGTTGGAGAGGAAACTGAAGGTATGGTACACCAACGCTGATGAGATAACAAATAAGTTAGAGGAGTAGCATGAAAGATTCAAAGAGGCATCATTAGACATGATAGCCCTCACAGAAACCAAGCTCATAGGTATGATCACAGATATCATCTTTCCAACGGGATATCAGATCCCGAGGAAAGGCAGAGGAAACAGAGGGGATGGAGGAGTGGCAATGCTGGTCAAAAACCGATGGGATTTTGATGAGCTGGAGAGTAGAGAAGCAAGGGATTACATAGTAGGAACGCTTCAGTCTGGAGGTCCCAAGGTGGTAATTGCAGTGATGTATAACTCACCACAGAACAGCAGGAAGCCAAGTTAAGAGTATGATGAGAGTAAAAGAGCGATGGTTGACACACTGGCTGAAGTGGCAAGAAGGGCTCATGTGAGCAGGGCAAAGCTGCTGATCGTGGGAGACTTCAACCACATGGAAATTGGTTGGGAGAACTTGGAGCCATATGGGGACCAAGAAACGTGGAGGGCTAAGATGATGGAGGTGGTACTGGGAAAACTTCATGTACCAACACATAAGGGACACTACCAGAGAGAGGATAAACCAGCGAGACTCAACCTAGTATTCACGTTCAGTATTGCAGATATTGAGGACATCACACATTAAAGACCACTTGGGGCAAGCGATCATGTGGTTTTAAGATTTGAATACACAGCAGAGTTACAAGTGGAGGGGGGAGCAGGTAGAGCTGGACGGATGAAGCCAAACTACAAGAAGGGGGACTATATGAGAATGAAGAACTTCCTGAATGGGGTTCAGTGGGACAGGGAACTGGCAGGAAAGCCAGTAAACGAGATGATGGAATACATGACAACAATATGCAAGGAAGCTGAGGTGAGTTTTGTACCCAAGGGTAACCGGAGTAATGAAAAAGCCAGGATGAGTCTGTGGATAACAAAAGGTGAAGGGAGGCCAAAACCAAGTGTGCTAGGGAATGGAAGAAGTATAGAAGGCATAGGACCCAGGAGAATAAGGAGAGTAGTCGCAGACCATAAATTAATATGCACAGGTATGACGTGAGACCCAATGACAATATACAAATGACATAGCAGCAAAAGCCAAATCTGACCCTAAGCTGTTGTACAGCCAGATCAGGAGGTAAACAACAGCCAAGGATCAGGTAATCAGGCTAAAGAAGGAAGAAGGAGAGATCCCAAGAAACGATCGAGAAGTATGTGAGGAACTCAAAATGAGATTCAAAGAAGTGTTCACAGAGGAGACAGAAGGGACTCCAGAAAAACTGAGAGGTGGGGTACACCACAAAATGTTGGACACAATACATACAACAGAGAAAGAAGTGAAGAGACTACTGGGTGAGCTAGACACCTCAATTGCGATGGGGCCAGATAACATCTCTCCATGGGTCCTGAGAGAGGATGCAGAGGCGGTGTGTGTACCCCTAACAACAATATTCAACATATCTATCGAAACGGGGAGATTACCTGAGGTATGGAAGACAGCAAAAATAGTCCCAATTTTTGAAACAGGAGATAGACAAGAAGCACTAAACTATAGACCACTCTCACCGACATGTATAGTATGCAAAGTCATGGAGAAGATTATCAGGAAAATAGTGGTGGAACACCTAGAAAGAAATGAGCTTGTAAACAACAGCCAACACGGTCTCAGGGACAGGAAATTCTGTGTCTCAAACTTACTGGAGTTCTATGACAGATTTGACAGCAGTAATATAAGAGAGAGAGGGGTGGGTAGATTGCCTTTTATTGGACTGTAAGAAGGCGTTTGACACAGTTCCACACAAGAGATTAGTGCAAAAACTAGAGGATCAGGCAAGGATAACAGGGAAGGAACTACAATGAATCAGGGAATGCCTGTCAGGAAGACAGCAGCGAGTCATGGTACGAGGCGAGGTATCAGAGTGAGCGCCTGTGACGAGTCAGGTTCCACAGGGGTCACCTCTAGAACCGGTGCTGTTTTTGATATTTGTGAACGACATGACAGAAGGAATGGACTCCAAAGTGTCACTGTTTGCAGATGATGTGAAGTTCATGAGAAAAATTCAATCGGACGATGACCAGGCAGAACTACAAAAGGATCTGGACAAGCTGCAGGCATGGTCCAGCAACTGGCTCCTGGAGTTCAACCCCACCAAGTGCAAAGTCATGAAGATTGGGGAAGAGCAAAGAAGCACTCAGACGGACTACAGTCGAGGGGGCTACATACCTCACTAAAGGAAAACGATCGTGGGGTGGGTATAACACCAGGCACATCTCCTGAGGAGCACATCAACCAAATAATTGCTGCAGCATATGGGCGCCTAGCAAACCTAAGAACAACATTCCGCCATCTTAATAAGGAATCGTTCCGAACCCTGTACACTGTGTACGTAAGTCCCATATTGGAATATGCGGCACCAGTCTGGAACCCACATCTAGCCAAGCTCTTAAAGAAACTAGAGAAAGTGCTAAGGTTGGCAACAAGACTAGTCCCAGAGTTAAGAGGTATGTCCTACGAGGAGAGGTTAAGGGAAATTGACCTGAGGACACTGGGGGACAGGAGAGATAGGGGGGACACGATAATGACATATAAAATACTGAGAGGAATTGACAAGGTTGACAGAGACAGAATGTTCTAGAGATGGGACACAGCAAAAGGGGACATAGTTGAAAGTTGATGACACAGATGAATCACAGAGATGTTAGTAAGCATTTCTTCAGTTACAGAGTAGTCAGGAAGTGGAATAGTTTGGGAAGCGATGTAATGGAGGCAATATCCATTAATAGTTTTAAAAAGAGGTATGATAAAGTTCATGGTGCAGGGAGAGTGACCGAGTGGCGGCTAGTGAAAGGTGGGGCCAGGAGACATGATTCGACCCCTGCAACCATGTGGCATGCAAAGAGTACGTAACCTTTATTCGGCGCATGGACACACCCTCATTTACAGGCTATCTCCCCCAACCAGCGAACCAGGTTGCTAAGAGTTGGTGATGGGGCCCCATCGTTCAACTAGTGACCAGGTTCTAGCCAATAAGAAGGTGGGATTGGCAATCGCAGAGGTTATGTGGATACCGCTCTCCTGTCTGCCCTTGTCATTCCCATTCTAGAGCTGGTTGAAGCACAGTCTGCTATCTTGTGGCTTCTATTTCTGCCTTGCTTACCGTGACGTGCACTATACTTATTACTGTACATAGTGTACATATTGCTGTTCTAAATTGGTGAAGGATAATATAAGTCTAAACTTTTTCTGCTGTGTTTCTTTTGCTCCCATTACACCTGGGATATCAGGCCTTTGAAATCCTAGGTTGTAATATGGGGGCCTGTCCGGGAGCTGGAGCTGGACTTAGAGAAACGGTTGAGCTTAGGGTGAAGCTTGTAGCAGGAACATTGTGTAGCTTGCTGTCTCGCTTCGCTTTACAAATTTTGCGTGTCAGTTGCTTATGATCAGCCTTGCTATTGTGTGATCGTTCAACAGCTCGCTACTAGCTTGTTCAGTGTGCTCGCTTTGCTACGGTCAATCTTGTGTGCAGTCGGCTTTGCTTGTATGCATATTTTGCAATCGTACTGTGCATAGCTAAGCGTGTTCTGCAAATTAACGTGTTACGTTGGGGTATTCGTACTGTGCATAGCGAATAACTTATGCCACCTAGACGAGTCAGACGCCTGGTGTCGGCATATACTTTGCATAACCTACCTAAATTGTCCCTACAGCGTTGTTGGCAAATTGCTCATTCCATTGGCATTCCCTATAAACGCACTCTTACAGCTGCGCAACTGCGTTCACTTATTGCTGACATACTTATTGAAGAAGAGATGGCACATCAAACTCCTCCCTCTACGGGAGCTAGGGAAAAAACACTCATGTTCTCGCATGAGGAAGATGATACACCTACGGAGCAAGATGGTCAGTATAGTGCAGCTGGGTTGTCTCGAGGTGAATCAGCGTCCTTGGCACTTGAGCTGGCAAAAATCACGCTGAAGCAAACTAGGGAACAGAGAGCATTTGCAAGGGAAGAATTTGATAGGGAAAGAGAAAGGAGGCAGTTTTCGCATTCTGTAAACGATTTCAGTTTACAAAAAGCAGTACAGCTTGTTCCCCGCTTCAATGAGGCCGAACCAGAGCAATTTTTCGAAAGCTTCGAAAATCAGGCTCGAGCCTTGAGGTGGCCGGAACAGCACTGGGCAGCGTTGGTTCATACAGCATTATTGGGTAAGGCACAGGAATTTACGTCGGTATTAACTGACGCTGAATTCTCTGATTATCAAATAGTGAAGACCACAGTGTTGGG
This sequence comes from Cherax quadricarinatus, assembly GCF_038502225.1. Classification (NCBI taxonomy): domain Eukaryota; kingdom Metazoa; phylum Arthropoda; class Malacostraca; order Decapoda; family Parastacidae; genus Cherax; species Cherax quadricarinatus. The sequence continues at coordinate 30,011,093 of NC_091333.1, read as the reverse complement.
AGCATATACATGTATCCCAGCTAAATATCGTAAGACCTTCAAATTGAACAGGCGGCAGCTTGGTCAATCCCTGGTGGACTTTGTGAGACAGCAAACCAAAGCTTTTACCAGCTGGTATAAAGCGAGTGGTGTCTCTAACTTTGAGGAGCTGGTGCAGCTTATTCTGATTGATAACCTGCTGGAGTCTGTGGGACCAGAGGTTCGTGTCTTTCTGCAGGATCGTGACTTAACCACTGCATTGGAGGCAGCCAGGTGGGCTGATACCTTCGAAACGAACCGCTCCTTGTCCGAGCGGTCCCGTCTCTCTTTTCAACAGTCTGGCGTGAGCAGAGATCGACAACATTGGAGAATGAAGTGCCAGCCGGAGGGAGAGCGTCTACGTCATCCAAATAAGTCACCTGGTTAGCCACGCTTCTCAACATATGGTCCCCCTGCGGAGAGGCAAACTACTTATGGAGCATCTCGACAACAATATCCAGAGAGGCACCAGCCAGAACGACACCACTTGCAACGTCATCAGGGAGTAAAGGGCAAGCCTGTCGTCTGCTTCAGGTGTAATAAAGTAGGTCACATCAGTTCCAACTGCCCCCAAAAACCTCAACCCATCGGGAAAATCTCTAATATCCCTAGTAACATGTCCCCTAGAGAAGTAGAAAAAGGTATGGCCCCTTATTATTGCGAAAGTCTTATTTCCCTTCAGGAAAACTCAGAACCAACTAAAGTAAATACCTTTAGAGATACTGGAGCATATTGCTCACTTGTCAGAGAAGGAATATTACCCCTTTCAGAGAATACTTCTTTGAATTCCTCAGTTTTATTGGAAGCATATGGAGGAGCTATATATTCTGTTCCTTTGCATAAAATTTATGTACAGTGCAAATATTACACTGGGTACTTGACTGTAGGTGTCTCAAAAGGATTTCCCATGAAAAATGCCATGTTATTACTGGGTAATAACATTACTACTGTTACTTCGTGTCCTGAACCTATAATGATTAATGCTTCTCCAGTGTTGGCCATAACTCGGGCAACATCCCAAGGGTTGTCTGGAGAGAATGTTGACCTATCCTTGGACGACTCCGATCTCGGAATAGCCACGTTGTTTTATGAGACATACCGGCCGGAGTCTCGTAAATCAAGTGAACAGACCCCGATCAAGCCTTCCTATTCCCAGGTTGCAGGATTGCCAGATGTCTCTGTTTCCATGCCCGAGGGACTGTCCTTCCAGGAGGAACAACGAAAGGACCCTTCTTTAAAATTCGCTTTTCAGGCAGCCATGGGTAAATCCTCTTTGGGTCATCCAGTCAAGTATGAAGTTAAAAATGATTATTTGGTCTGCACTGAGACTGGTAAGGAGATAGAGGGCCGGCAATTATACGACAGGTTAGTGGTTCCAACCAAGTATAGACCTCAGATATTAAATATAGCTCATAATACGTCATTAGGAGGTCACTTGGGAATTACAAAAACCTTGTATAGAATCACAAAAGAATTTTATTGGCCAAAATTAAAGAAAAATGTGTTGGCAGACTCTTTGTCAAGAGTCTAGTTTAATATTTTATTTAGGTTAGGATGTATTTGTGGTAACCCCCTTTCAAGCTCTTTTTTTTTATCCCCTGATGTGGGGGTTTTTTTTAGTGAGGGGATACGGGCTACCGAGGGGATACGGGCTACCGTCCGCTTGTATCTTGGACCTATGTTGGCCTATCTGACTGCTGTCTCGCTCTGAGTTTAGGGTTTGGCTTTTGGTCACTAGGAAAGCTGAGCTCTATCTAAGAGTTGGATGGTGGAGAGGATAGGCGGTCCCATTATTTTGTGCCATGGCGGCACGGTTACCACTGGGAGGTGGCAGCCTAATCCTGAGCCTTCTCGGGGGTGGGGGTGTGGCATGCAAAGAGTACGTAACCTTTATTCGGCGCATGGACACACCCTCATTTACAGGCTATCTCCCCCAACCATCGAACCAGGTTGCTAAGAGTTGGTGATGGGGCCCCATCGTTCAACTAGTGACCAGGTTCTAGCCAATAAGAAGGTGGGATTGGCAATCGCAGAGGTTATGTGGATACCGCTCTCCTGTCTGCCCTTGCCATTCCCATTCTAGAGCTGGTTGAAGCACGGTCTGCTATCTTGTGGCTTCTATTTCTGCCTTGCTTACCGTGACGTGCACTATACTTATTACTGTACATAGTGTACATATTGCTGTTCTAAATTGGTGAAGGATAATATAAGTCTAAACTTTTTCTGCTGTGTTTCTTTTGCTCCCATTACACCTGGGATAACAGGCCTTTGAAATCCTAGGTTGTAATAAACCACAACTAGGTGAGCACAACTACGTGAGTACACACACACACATACACACACGCTCAAGGAAAAAGATCTTGCTGAGAGTATAACAACGAGCATGTCTCCGGAAGCACATATCAATCAGATACCCGATGCAGCATATGGGCGCCTGGCAAACATGAGAATAGCGCTCCGATACCTTAGTAAGGAATCGTTCAAAACACTGTACACCGTGTACGTCAGGCCCATACTGGAGCCCAGTTTGGAACACACACTTGATCAAGCACGTCAAGAAATTATAGAAAGTGCAAAGGTTTGCGACAAGGTTAGTTCCAGAGCTAAGGTGAATGTCCTATGAAGAAAGGTTAAGGGAAATCGGCCTGACGACACTGGAAGACAGGAGGGTTAGGGGAGACATGATAACGGCATACAAAATACTACGTGGAATAGAAAAGGTGGACAGAGACAGGATGTTCCAGAGAGGGGATACAGAAACTAGGGGACACAATTAGAAGTTGAAGACTCAGATGAGTCAAAGGGATGTTAGGAAGTATTTCTTCAGTCATAGAGTAGTCAGCAAGTGGAATAGTCTAGCAAGTGAGGTAGTGGAGGCAGGAACCATACAAGGCTTTAAGATGATGTATGATAAAGCTCATGCAGCAGGGAGAGAGAGGACCTAGTAGCGGTCTGTGAAGAGGCGGGGCCAGGACTGAGTCTCGACCCCTGCAACCACAGTTTGATGAGAAGAATTAGGTGAGTACACAAACACATACACACACACACACACACACACACACACAAAAAAAAAAAAAAAAAAAAAAAATAAGAGTGGACGGTTAACGAGAATCTGTGAGGTAGCATACAGCGAGTGTGAACAAGCTAGCCAGAAAGGGGGAATATATATATATATATATATATATATATATATATATATATATATATATATATATATATATATATATATATATATATATATATATATATATATATATATATATATATAAGGGGGTAGTAGTAGGCCTGAGGAAGTAGCTTTGCCTGTGAAAATTCGTCAGGACTGCCTCCAAGTGAGTCGCCTACCCTGGCAAGCTCTGTTGACACCAAGCTCTGAGGTCGGTACCTCAGCCTCACAAGTGGCTTACAGGACAGATTTTCATAAATGACTGATGTTGCAAGAAATCTCGCCTGCATGCACGCTTAAAGGACTAACTTACTTGGTGATGTAGAATCTATTCTGGTCTTCAACCTCCCTAAGTTTTAGTCCCTCTGGACTTGCCCTCAGATCCACATGCAACCGGGAGCCTTAATTCCTGCAATATTCAATCGTTATTAGTGACCTGCCTGCACCTCAGAAATTCCTATTTCCAAGGGGGTGTGAATCCCCTAGAGTGCTATGCAGAAAGTGACATTAGCTTCTAGGCTGACAAGAGATGCTGGTACGTACTGGGCATGCACTGCCAGCTGCACAAAGGCCTACAGCTCAACTCACTCACAACTTTCCCCAGACACTGGCCAGGATCCTAAGAAAAAGTGGAGGTCTTGTCTTACTGTATGGGCCTGACGGAGGAGGCCATCTATGGTACATCGAGGTGCCTCCACCAGATTTCCTCAGGTCTAATATGTGAAGACACGTGGGGGTGCCCCCTGCTGATCACGGCACGTGTTGTTCAGATGGTGTCTAGTCTTAGAAGGAAGCTCTGGCGTCTTATGGACCTGCGCCTCATCGTTCAAACTTGGGCTGCCAGTTCTCCCTAGCTAACATAACCTAGTGTTTGCCTACATTCGGCCTATTACTACCTATGTTAAGGTCTTAGGTCTATATTATTATTATCTACAGTTGCCTCAATAATCCTAATATCAGTGTATAAACTATCAGCTTCTTCCCTGAAGGGTAAATATATCAATTAAGAAGTACCTTCCAACCACCTTCGCCAACCCGGGTGAGTGTATTTGTGTTTTGGGTGGGTATAAGGGCCCTCAAATGGTGTATTTTGCCCCGTTGGGACTTCTCGGTCCGAATAAATTCCAACATCCTCCCACCGGCAAAGGTAGGCGCTAAATATAAATCAAGTTCACCTTCTGCAAGCCCCCATGGTGGACCCTGGACTCGAGTGCCGTCCGGCTACTCATGTCGAGCAGACTCTGGTCTAACTTCAACCGTCCAGTTACTCCTGCGTGGACCTCTGGGGGTGTAAACTTGTTGGTTCCAGTGGTCTTAGCACCCTTTCCTTTAACTTTAACATCTTTCATATGTCTAGCCTTGACCGAGCGGCTCTGTACTTTCACACCCAGTTGCCCACATGCCTTTCCTCCCACTGATATGAGGTTCCCTGGATTTAATGGCAATCTGTCTCCCTCTTTACGTACCCTGTAAAAGTGTTTTCCAAAGGTGGCCGAGTGTTCGTCACTCTCTACCTGGTTCAGCTTCCCTGGCGGTTAAAGAGAGAAATAAAAAAGGGAATTAGAAAAGCAAAAAGAGATTATGAGGTTAAAGTTGCAAGAGAATCGAAGACTAACCCAAAAGGATTCTTTCAGGTATACAGAAGTAAGATCAGGGACAAGATAGGCCCACTCAAAAGTTCCTCGGGTCAGCTCACTGACAGTGATAAGGAAATGTGTAGAATTTTTAACACATACTTCCTCTCAGTTTTTACACAGGAGGATACCAGTGATATTCCAGTAATGATAAATTATGTAGAACAGGACGATAATAAACTGTGCACTATTAGGGTCACAAGTGACATGGTCCTTAGGCAAATAGATAAATTAAAACCTAACAAATCCCCAGGCCCTGATGAACTGTATGCAAGGGTTCTAAAGGAATGTAAAGAGGAGCTTAGCACACCTTTGGCTAATCTTTTCAACATATCACTACAAACTGGCATGGTGCCAGATAAGTGGAAAATGGCAAATGTGATACCTATTTTCAAAACAGGTGACAGGTCCTTAGCTTCGAACTATAGACCAATAAGCCTAACCTCCATAGTGGGAAAATTTATGGAATCAATAATTGCCGAGGCAGTTCGTAGCCACCTTGAAAAGCATAAATTAATCAACGAATCTCAGCATGGTTTTACAAAGGGACGTTCCTGCCTTACGAATTTATTAACTTTTTTCACTAAGGTATTTGAGGAGGTAGATCATGGTAACGAATATGATATTGTGTATATGGACTTCAGTAAGGCTTTTGACAGGGTCCCACATCAGAGACTATTGAGGAAAATTAAAGCACATGGAATAGGAGGAGAAATTTTTTCCTGGATAGAGGCATGGTTGACAAATAGGCAGCAGAGAGTTTGCATAAATGGGGAGAAATCAGAGTGGGGAAGCGTCACGAGCGGTGTTCCACAGGGGTCAGTGTTGGGCCCCCTGCTGTTCACAATCTACATAAACGACATAGATGAGGGCATAAAGAGCGACATCGGCAAGTTTGCCGATGACACCAAAATAGGCCGTCGAATTCATTCTGACGAGGACATTCGAGCACTCCAGGAAGATTTGAATAGACTGATGCAGTGGTCGGAGAAGTGGCAGATGCAGTTTAATATAGACAAATGCAAAGTTCTAAATGTTGGACAGGACAATAACCATGCCACATATAAACTAAATAATGTAGATCTTAATATTACGGATTGCGAAAAAGATTTAGGAGTTCTGGTTAGCAGTAATCTGAAACCAAGACAACAGTGCATAAGTGTTCGCAATAAAGCTAATAGAATCCTTGGCTTCATATCAAGAAGCATAAATAATAGGAGTCCTCAGGTTGTTCTTCAACTCTATACATCCTTGGTTAGGCCTCATTTAGATTATGCTGCACAGTTTTGGTCACCGTATTACAGAATGGATATAAATTCTCTGGAAAATGTACAAAGGAGGATGACAAAGATGATCCCATGTATCAGAAACCTTCCCTATGAGGATAGACTAAGGGCCCTGAAACTGCACTCTCTAGAAAGACGTAGAATTAGGGGGGATATGATTGAGGTTTATAAGTGGAAGACAGGAATAAATAAAGGGGATGTAAATAGTGTGCTGATAATATCTAGCCTAGACAGGACTCGCAGCAATGGTTTTAAGTTGGAAAAATTCAGATTCAGGAGGGATATAGGAAAGTACTGGTTTGGTAATAGAGTTGTGGATGAGTGGAACAAACTCCCAAGTACCGTTATAGAGGCCAGAACGTTGTGTAGCTTTAAAAATAGGTTGGATAAATACATGAGTAGATGTGGGTGGGTGTGAGTTAGACCTGATAGCTTGTGCTAACGGGTCGGTTGCCGTGTTCCTCCCTTGAGTCAATGTGACCTGACCTGACTAGGTTGGGTGCATTGGCTTAAGCCGGTAGGGACTTGGACCTGCCTCGCATGGGCCAGTAGGCCTTCTGCAGTGTTCCTTCGTTCTTATGTTCTTATGTTCTTATGTTCTTATACTGGTACTCATTATCACTACTCCCCCAGCTATCATGGGGACAGCTTCTCTCTCTGGCGTGGTAGGGAATTCAGGTGGAATCCTGCCGCCTATGATGCATCCTACTGGGGATCTGTATAAACCAATTCCTTCCCTAAACGTCCGTCGTGTAGACAGGAAGTCATCTATCTGATTGGCTCCCACCAGGATACTTACATTTCTGACTGTGTCAGTGGTAATTCCCTGGTCTGCCAGCTTCACGTCAAGGTCTTTCAATCGCTTAGCTGCTGCAGCAAGATCTCTCACTGTAATTGCCGTGGGTAACGTCTCTGCGATGTCCACCTAATTTGTCTGTGACATCCACCACATCATAAGATTTGGGTGGGGCCTGACTTATAGCCCCTCCCAACATCGTACTAACTTTCCTTGTTGCCTTCAACTTTAATTTAGCCACCAACTTCTGTTATCAAGGATACTTGTGCTCCTGAGCCAAAGAATAATCGGGTTGTTTCGGGCCTGTGCCCATTCACAACCTTTGCCATGACTGTAGGTAGGGCAGCACCTCCGTGATTCTCACTCGGATTAGAGACTTCACTCCCACTAATCACGCTGGCTACCATTTCAGGCTCAGACTCACTTTCTATCTCTACCTGAGAGATATCCCTACTAGCCTGGGGTTCCCTTAAATTAATGGGACATAGTGCAGTATGGTGCTTACCTTTGCAACAGACTCGGCACTCACTGAGCTGGGTGACACAGTCTCTCGCAAAAGTATTCCCCACAACACTTGAAGCAGAGTCTCAACTCCTTTAGTCTCTGTTGCCTACTGCTCAGTGTTGTATACTCCGAGCAACTCGTACTAGCGTGTTCGCCTTCGCAGAACACACATATTCTGGCAGGAGTGCCTCTGAGGTTCTGCTTAGAGGTTCTTACCTTAGACACTTCTTTACCATAGTACACTCCAACGTTAGTCGTATGAGCTTTAGACTGATCTCTCGAGATCTTTGAGTAACTGTCTGGGTTTTTATGTGGTGATGGTGGTGACTCTTCCCTCACACCTATACTCAAATGAGAAACGAGATCTCCCAACCCATCAACAATTTGTTGTATCGTGAACCTATTCGTCCGATATTTTAAGTGTAACTCATGCACTGTAGTGCCAGCAGCCAGTTTCCTCTGAATCACCTGACTGATGAACCATTCTGACTTACCCCAATCTTGTAAATTTTTAAGACTATTTGTCAAACTCATAACTTTGATTCGGAACTTCTCTAGGCTCTGACGGTCATGGCGACAAGCCTCTAGATCCAACAACCAATAAAGTATAGCTACCTTTTTCTCCTCAGTGTTGCCAAACATGTCCTTTAATTGGTCTTTGTCATGTTGGTAATTAGTGTCAATGGTTTGGTAATGCTGGACCAAGTCCAAGGCTTTAGATCTGTGAACGTTAATACTGTAATTTGACGGAATCTGACAAATCGTCTCTGTTATCTATCTGGGCTTTAAACTGATCCCAGAACGCAATGTACTCTGTTAAGATTCCGTCGAACGTTGGTAAATTCAACTGGGGCAATCTGGGCAACACATTAACAGGCGTGCTGTTGTTCGTGTTCGCTGAAACATTTGCTGCCCTGCTGTACCCGCCTTCAAAGTCTTTATTAACTGCCTGCATAGTTTCATCTCTGCTTTACACTCTGCCCTTCGTTCGTCATAGTCCTTCCGCGCTACCTCGACTGTACATCAGACTCACCTGCAGCATAGGCCTCTGTCTCATAAAGGATAAATGATCTCTCAAAGGCCCCCAGCCTTTGCTCCAAAGGTTTCAGGCAACTCTCTAGCTCCTCACAGTCTACATCCTGATCTTGCCTGGCCATACAACACGCCTCACATGCTTTGCTATGCGTCCCTTATAGGCTCCCATAGACCGCTTTAATTGACTTATAGCTGAGACAGCTGGTACTTCATCTTCACCTACCATAGTCGCGGTTTAGTTAAGATCACAGTACTAATTTGTACTTCAATTAGCCCACCCCACAGCACGAACGGTATTAGGCAAGAATGAACGAGTCACAAGGCTTCTCAACAAGCTTGACAACTCCCTTTATTATACTGACTCTACTCTGAATAAAAAATGTACACTGTTAGCTCTCAAATCACAATCGAAATGCGTATCGATGTGAAAACTTTACCTTGCAATTTCCTGTACAATGTCAGCAAATAATTACAGGACTTAACCTAATCTCTGGTACAATTCATAAATCCCACATTAAAATGAATCAAAGACAATGAAAATCACACAATAAACGCAGTATACAAATTAAAACCACTTGGTTAGCACAAATAAATTCAACAATTCAACTTGTGAAACAGTAAATGAATAATGTATGTAAACAGCTTGGCCTAACTGTGCCCAGCTTACTCAGTCTAGCGTGGATGGTTGGATAAGGTAAATCCTAACCTAACTAGTGTGCTATAGCTTAAACCTGGCTTTAGAACTCCCTGTAAATAATAACTAGGTTAAATCTGTCATAGCTACTATAACTGTTGTAAATATTGCACAAGCCTAGCCTAACTATGGCTACCTTGCAAATCCACTGTAAGTAATTAACACACAAGTCTCCTACTCTGGATTACTTGTAAACACTGTAAATAATTAAATTCACAAGATTCTCTAGCCTACCTGGCCTGCCTGTAAATTGCGGCATATAACAACTTCTGTGTATAGTCAGTTTGGCCTAGCCTCTGTGTAACTCTGGGCCTAGGTGTACTAACTTAACCTAACTCTGTTAAACTGGTTCCTACCTGTGGCCTAGCTATGTTAATTTTAACCTAGCTATTCCACATCACGGTTCACCACTTGTGAAAATTTGTCTGGACTGCATCCAAGTGAGTCGCCTACCCTGGCAAGCTCTGTTGGCACCAAGCTCTGAGGTCGGTACCTCAGCCTCACAAGTGGCTTATAGGGCAGATTTTCATAAATGACTGATGTTGCAAGAAATCTCGCCTGCATGCACGTTTAAAGGACTAACTTACTTGGTGATGTAGAATCTATTCTGGTCTTCAACCTCCCTAAGTTTTAGTCCCTCTGGACTAGCCCTAAGATCCACGTGCAACCGGGAGCCTTAATTCCTGCAATATTCAATCGTTATTAGTGACCTGCCTGCACCTCAGAAATTCCTATTTCCAAGGGGGTGTGAATCCCCTAGAATACTATGCAGAAAGTGACACTAGCTTCTAGGCTGACAAGAGATGCTGGTACGAACTGGGCATGCACTGCCAGCTGCACAAAGGCCTACAGCTCAACTCACTCGCAACTTTCCCCAGACACTGGCTAGGATCCTAAGAAAAAGTGGAGGTCTTGTCTTACTGTATGGGCCTGACAGAGGAGGTCATCTACGGTACATCGAGGTGCCTCCACCAGATTTCCCCAGGTCTAATATGTGAAGACACGTGGGGGCGCCACCTGCTGATCACAGCACATGATGTTCAGATTGTGTTTAGTCTTAGAAGGAAGCTATGGCGTCTTCGAGACCCGTGCCTCGTCATTCAAACTTGGGCTGCCAGTTATCCCTAGCTAACATAACCTAGTTGAACATTAAAATGGTATAAAATACCGACAGGTTGTTAGGTAAGACACATATGCAACAGTTAGGTATCTTTATTATGAAACGTTTCGCCTACACAGTAGGCTTCTTCAGTCAAGTACAGAAAAGTTGATAGAAGCAGAAGATACTTGAAGACGATGTAATCAGTCCATCACCCTTAAAGTTTTGAGGTGGTCAGTCCCTCAGTCTGGAGAAGAGCATTGTTCCATAGTATGAAACAATATGGAGAAGTGACAGGATGGAGCTTTTTATAGCGCCAAGAGGCGAGACGTAGGCCACTAGGACAGGTAAGAACTCAGATGTTGAGAGGTCAGGTCCCTCTCAAATCCAGCCCCTCTCACTAGTGGAAGTTGTCGAAGTTGATTGCAGGTCTGTACCAAGATACCCTTGTGTTGCAGTGTCTGACAGATTGAACATTAAAATGGTATAAAATACCGACAGGTTGTTAGGTAAGACACATATGCAACAGTTAGGTATCTTTATTATGAAACGTTTCGCCTACACAGTAGGCTTCTTCAGTCAAGTACAGAAAAGTTGATAGAAGCAGAAGATACTTGAAGACGATGTAATCAGTCCATCACCCTTAAAGTTTTGAGGTGGTCAGTCCCTCAGTCTGGAGAAGAGCATTGTTCCATAGTATGAAACAATATTGTTTCATACTATGGAACAATGCTCTTCTCCAGACTGAGGGACTGACCACCTCAAAACTTTAAGGGTGATGGACTGATTACATCGTCTTCAAGTATCTTCTGCTTCTATCAACTTTTCTGTACTTGACTGAAGAAGCCTACTGTGTAGGCGAAACGTTTCATAATAAAGATACCTAACTGTTGCATGTGTGTCTTACCTAATAACATAACCTAGTGTTTGCCTACATTTGGCCTATTATTACCTATGTATAGGTCTTAGGTCTGCATTATTATTATCTACAGTTGCCTCAATAATCCTAATATTAGTATACTAACAGTATAAACTACCTACTTCCTCCCTGAAGGGTAAATCTATCAATTAAGAAGTACCTTCCAACCACCTTCGCCAACCCGGGTGAGTGTGTTTGTGTTTTGGGTGGGTGTAAGGGCCCTCGAACGGTGTGTTTTTTCCCATTGGGACTTCTCGGACTGAATAAGTTCCAACACCACCATAACAGGTTGGGTGTCATCACAAATAAGAAATGTACTTACCAAAAGCAAAGTGTAAATTATAAAAGAAGCAATATACAAGTGATAAGTGTGGTAAATGAGGACTCAAACGGGCAATGAGAACAGAATAATTGAAGAGGTCGGAGGCGGAAGGACAAGGAGCACAAGAGTCATCGTACAGCGAGCATCGTACAGAGAGCATCGTACAGCGAGCATCGTACAGCGAGCATCGTACAACGAGAATCGTACAGCGAGCATCGTACAGCAAGCATCGTACATCAGGCATCTGAGGAGTAACATACAAATCACTTGTTTGTGGTTGGGGGGAAGTTTGAGTGATAGAGGGCCCTACGATCACTGGTAGCTGGCTGTCACATACCCTGCTCCAGAGTGATTATCATACACACAACACCTAGCAGTAGTAGGAAGATAAAATTTGTAAGAGCAAGTAACAGGCAGGAGGAGTAAGTTGGGGCCAATAGGACTGACAACAGTTTTAAGAGATAATGTTTTAAGACACAAAGACAGCACAAGCTGAGAAGCAAGTATTAGGTACACATGTAGTATAAGGTAGTACATAACTGGGTGAAAGAAAGACTCTTTAACACACACTAATATTATAATTATTAGTATTGCTCTCAGTATTAATGGTATTTTATTAGTATTATGGATACATAGAGGTGAGGTGTATTTCTGGGACACATAAACAACTCACGTGCTCAGGCACACGCGCGCACACACACACGCACGCGCACACACACACACACACACACACACACACACACACACACACACACACACACACACACACACACACACACACACACACACACACACTCGGGGCCAGGAGATGAGTCTCGACCCCTGAAATCACAACTAGGTGAATACACACTCACACCCACTCTTTCACACAACTGATCCTCAGAATTTGACCGCATTCCCCCACCTCTCCCCCACTCTCTCCCACCTTCCTCTTCAGCCTTCTCTCCCCCTCCCTCTTTCTAACATTTTTTTTTTTTTTTTTTTTTTTTTTTTTTACACATGGTTTGACAAGGTTAAGGATCCCTAGCTTTATTGACAAGCTATTTACAGGTTAAGGATTCCTAACTTTATTGACAAGCTAAGAGCTGTTACCTACATCAGCTCATTTGAAAGCATTTTTATTGTTATGAGACATACAAGTAGGGAACAGGATGAAGTTGGAGCCATCTGTGGGCCAGCATTTTCATTTGATCAACTGACGTTATCTCGTTGACATCATTATGCTGAACGAATGTGTTCCATACTCGAGTCATCCTGGGTATGTATGATCTCAGATGGAGTGATGTTCTGGAGAAGGGTACAGCCAGAGTGAAGTTGCTGCTTTCTGCCCGTCTTGTGGCATAAAAGCTTGTTTCGCGCTGTCCTCGAAGTGGATCCAAGTGTGGTATTTTGACAATATTGGCCTTGTACATAACAGTAAGGCCACCCACATCCCTCCTATGTTGAAGGCTCTGCTGAAATGACAGATCCATCCAGGATGGGTCCAGGCGAGAGATGAGACGTCTTGCTCTGTTCTCTACTCTGTCAAGCAGTCGCAGATGAGAGGGGGGACAGGCAAACCAAGAAAGTGGAGCATACTCAAGGTGTGAGCGTACTTGTGCCTCGTACAGTATCTTGCAACCCCTACTGTCAAGCAGATGCGAGATACGGCGAAGTGCTGTAAGCTTCCTGGCTGCCTTGTTTGCAAGATTTACAACATGGTTCTTCATGGTTAGTTTGGAGTCAAATTTCACCCCAAGGATATCAACTTCTTCTCCAGGTGCCAACATCCTCCCATTCATCCTTACTACTGCACCAGCATTACCATCATGGTGCCTAGAGACGATCATCATTTGCGTTTTCTCAGGTGCAAATGTTACTTGCCATCTATTTCCCCAAGCTGATATAGCTCTCAGCTGGTGATTGATGTAGCTTAGAGCAGCTGGCATTTCTTCTCTTGGATAAGTGAATGTCAGTGTACAGTCGTCTGCATATGCATGTGATTCTGGGATGAGATGAAGAAGGTCGTTGAAGTAGACATTCCATAACAGTGGACCCAGCACACTTCCTTGTGGAACGCTTGCCCCAATAGGATGTCTTGCTGATTCCGTTCCATTGAGGACTACACTTAGAGATCTACCATGAAGGTAATCACTGAGGAGACATAGCGTAGAGCCTGCAATTCCCAGTGCTTGAAGTTTTGCTAAGAGGCCCTGGTGCCACACCCGGTCGAAAGCGCCAGCAATGTCCAGTGCTACCACACAGCTGACTTTGGATTCATCCAGTGACTGGTGCCACTTAGTGGAGAGGTTTAACAACAGATCAGCAGCAGAGTAACCTTTCCTGAAGCCATATTGACGATCACAAAGTAGTGAGTGGTAGTCAAAAAAATCTGTCATTTGTCTTGAGATTATTGTCTCAAGGATCTTACCAGTGATTGACAGGAGTGACACTGGTCTGTAGTTGCTGATTTCTGCTCTGCTCTTCTTTTTGTGAACAGGGACTACATTTGCCTCTTTCCATGGAGAGGGCCATTTGCACTGTACTAGGCAGTGCTGAAAGATGCGAGTTAGAGGTGCTGCTAGCTGGTCTGCACATCTTCTCAACAATCTTGGGCTCAACTTGTCTGGGCCCACAGCCTTTTCTTGGTCAAGTGATTTAAGAAGGAAATGCACCTCCTCCTGCCTTATTGTCACACCTGACAGTTTTGACACAGTTCTTGCAGCTAGCCAAGGAGGGTCCCTTGCTGGATCAGGAACTTGCATTTTGGTAGCAAAGTGTTCAGCAAAGAGGTCCGCTTTCTCTTGACTACTAGTAGAGGTGGTCCCATCCTGTCGATTTAGAGGTGGAATAAGTTCATCAGGCAGATAACCTTGTCTGTCCTTGACCAGGGACCACCAGGTTTTGGAGCCTACCCTACCTGATGCTAGCTTTCTTTTAGTGTCCAACTCCCATTTAGCAATGGCCCACTTTTGAACATCACCCATATGCCTACAGGCTTGCATGTGCAAGTTCCTGTTATAGGTGGTAGGATGTCTCTTATACCTTCGCCATGCTTTGTACTTAGCAGTAGCAGCCTCTCTACAACGAAAGCCAAACCAAGGCTGATCTGTAGGCTTTGTCACATATTGCCGGTGAGGAATGTGTTCTTGTTGCAGATTAAGGATGTGTCCAGTGAAGGCTTTCACTTGGTTGTCAACATCCCCCTGGAGAAGAGCATTCCAGTCGGTGGTGGCGAGCTCAGAGCAAAGGGCTGGCCAATTACCTCTTTCCCATAGCCAGGTTGTGCGTGTGGACTCCTCACCTCGTTCTGTTGGGATCTTAAGTGTGGTAAAAACAGCCTTGTGGTCAGACGATCCAACGTACCCGAGGGGTTGACAAGTGACTATGCCTTCTGCCAGATCACTCACTACTGGGTCAAGGGAGGAGCCAGAGATATGAGTAGGGAAATCAACAAAGTTTCTCATGTCAAACACTGCAAGAAGGTCATCAAAGTCCCTCTGTATAAGGTGCTGGTTGAGGTCACCAACAATTATAATATGTTGACAGTTGTGTTGTAGCAGAAGGGAGTCAATATTTTCCATTAGGAAGTTGATAGGGTCTGCATGTTGCCACTGAGGTCTGTACATTGCACATGCTAGTACAGAGGTACTAGTGTTTATACAGAGCTTGAAGAACATCATTTCAAGATGTGTAGGGGTGGCAACATCTATGTGCTGGGCATGAACACTTTTAGAGAAGCACACAGCAACACCACCTCCTTGCCCTTGCCTGTCTCTTCTCATCCATGAGGTGTAGCCAGCAATTCTTGCAAAATTTTCTGGAGTCCTGTCATCCAAAAATGTTTCAACAACAGCTATCATGTCGGGACGTCGAGTGTTCACAAAGCTATGTGTGAGCTCTCCAACATTAGTAATGAAACCTCTAATGTTGGCCGACAGGATGCTGATAGACTGGCTCCTCATGATGAAGTGGTCAGCTTGAGGTGGTGGGTGTGTAGGGAATGTAAGGTGCCTGCCCTTGAGAGAGGTAGGGTACTGAGGCAGCTGCAGGGATGTAGGTCTGTGGTCTTGTATAAGGCCCAATCCCACCTGCTGGGCTGGGATAGGAGTAGCTGAGTGAGTGACGTGTGAGTGTGTTTACCAATTCAGAGATCCTGCTGGTTTGTTCTGAGAACAGGTCTCTAAACAGGTGGCCCTGTCTGTCAAGTTCCTTTTTCTTCCGACACTGGTCCTCCTTATGTCCTTTCTTGTAGCAGTAGTTACACCTGGTATCTCGCAGGCAGTTGTTGGCAGAGTGCCCCTTCCGGTGACAGCAAGAGCACAGCCTAGGTGCCTGGGAGGGTGGACTAGGATTTGTTGTACCTCCTGTGTTTCGCAGATTTGTCCTCGGATTCTGCCGCTGGAACTGTGTTAGTGGAGGGTGAGACGGCTGTAGATGTCTTCCTCCACCACGTCCTCCTCCACGTCCTCTACCCCGCCCTCTACCAGTTCTGACAGATGTGTCCCTGCTGTTCGTACTTCGGCGCAGCAGGTGATCAGGTGTAGTGATAGTTCCCTAATCACTAACTGCACCGTTCTCTGGTGGAGAAACTCCTGGCTCAGAGCTTGCTGTCGAAGCACTACTACCAGATTCTAGAATAGTATCGGCAGGTGTGCTGACAGGTGTAGGATCAGAGATGGTATGTGCACTGTCAAGTAGACTGGCAGTGGCTGAAGCAGAGATGTCAGGTGTAGGAGAATTAACAGATCCAAGGCTTCCCACGTTGCTGGGAAGAGGATTTGTTCCCTCTGTGGTGGTCAGAGGGATTGTGTTAGAATTCCCAAAGGTAGTGTTTTGAACTCTGTCAGTCTGTGGGACCTTAGCAATGACAGAATTCCACCAGATGTTTACCCCTGAGTTAAGCTCAGTGTGGGACTTCCAGTCTTTGTCAATAGTGTCACCATCAGCTGAGCAGCTTACGTCACTTAATGTAGGCTTGCACTGACCTTCTACAATAGCTTGTAGGTTATCTAATGATTTGAGGAGCTCATGAAGTGCTTCCCTGTGATGGATTATCTTAGCTGCAACTTTACAACACAGCCCAAGAGGGCAGTCTTGATCTTTGGACAGGAGTCCCTGAGGTAGGACTTCTGAACCCTCCTCCTGTAGCTCCAGGCTTGTATCCACATATACCACAGGATTATGGATATCCTTAAATTTTCTGAAATTTTCAACCTGGCTGCAACAAAATTCTTCTTCTGGAGTGCAATCTGTGTGGCAGTAGTTGGAACAAGTAGGCTCCTTACATCCAAGAAGATCCTTGTCCCTTGTGGTATACCCACAAACACTGCAGTATCTACTGGGACAATAGCCAGATAGCGTAGATAATCTTGCTATTTTGCGGTGTGAAGTCATCCCAGAGGAGGCTTAGGTTTGAAGTTCACAGGAGAGAGAGAGGGTGGGTGGTGATGTCGTGGGTGGGGTGGAGGGTGGGTGGGTGGGGGTGTTTATAGCCGGTGGGTAGTGAGGGCGGGCGGCAGTGGGCCACTAGCTGGAAGTGTTGCCTTCTCACTATCACTTAATAAACACTGTTTATGCTGTCCACTTTTCCACTAAAGGAAGATGTTACACAAATAACTGTGTTGCATTGTACCAGCCACGTTGTTATAAAGCACCAGATGCTAGTACATAGCACAAAACACACATAATATTAGACGCTCACTCTGAAGGCAATAGTGAAGACACTCCTAAGGCCTGCCGCTGTCCCCTCACACCATGCCTTCAACATACCACACTTAATATCACTGATATTGCTTCTATTCACTTCAGTGGAGGAGTTGGCTTACTTGTACTAATGTGTTGTAAGTAGTACTACGTCACTGAACAGTTTTTATCCTCACCAACCCTCGTATTTAAGTAATATTAAGAAAGTTTGTGGAGCACACTGTGACACGTCTTCACCCCCTCTTTTCTCTCTCTCTCTTTCTCTCTTCCCCTCCCTCGCATTCCCCCCACCTCTCCCCTTCTCTCTCCCACCCTCCTCTAAGCCTTCTCTCCCCCTCCCTCTTTTTATCTTTCTTTCTTCCCTTCCCTCGCGTTCCCCCACCTCTCCCCCTCTCTTTCCCACCTCCTCTTCAGCCTTCTCTCCCCTCCCTCTTTCTATCTTTCTCTCTCCCCCTCCCTCGCATTCTCCCACCTCTCCCCCTATCTTTCCCACCCTCCTCTTCAGCTTTCTCTCCCCTCCCCCTTTCTATCTTTCTCTCTCCCCCTCCCTCGTATTCCCCCACCTCTCCCCCTCTCTCTCCCACCCTCCTCTTCAACCTTCTCTCCCCTCCCTCTTTCTATCTTTCTCTCTCCCCCTCTCTTGTATTCCCTCACCTCTCCCCTCTCTCTCTCACCCTCCTCGTCAGCCTTCTCTCCCCTTCCTCTTTCTATCTTTGTCTCTCCCTCTCCCTCGCATTCTCCCACCTCTCTCCCTCTCTCTCCCACCCACCTCTTCAGCCTACTCTCCCCTCCCTCTTTCTAACTTTTTCTCTCCTCCTCCCTCGCGTTCCCCCCCCCTCCCCCTCTCTCTTCCACCCTCCTCTTCAGCCTTCTCTCCCCTCCCTCTTTCTATCTCTCTCTCTGAAAGGGAGACGTCAGTTTTTATCTACGGGCTCCAAGAAGCCAAGGGGGACAACTTCGAAGAAATAAAACAGGAGGAAAAAATTATTGAAGGCATCATGAAAACAATAGGTGAGGACGATATGATGCAGGTGACAAATTTTCAGAGAATTGGGTGGTTTGCGAGTGGAAGGATACGGCCTGTCAAAGTAATTTTCAAGGAAGGATCAGTTCGACTGTTTGTCCCTTAGCATGACTGAGGGACAAACAGGGGTACCAGAGAGTATACCTCGACTGCGACAGAACACAAGAAGGAAGGACTATACTGAAAGAGAGGGTACAGAGACACAAGGAGGAACGAGAGGCAATGATGAAGATGAGCAGGACCCAGACACAGGATGAGGGGGAAACACACCCCGCAGAATCTCCCACTGAAAGACTCCAACTGCAACAATCCCAACGCAACTGAGCAAATCAAACCACAACCCACTCACTGTTCCCTCTTCCAGCAACACGCATATCACAAACCTCACCCCAACAGCTGTCCCTTATGGACATTCTGACCCCACCCCCATCATCACAAACCTCACCTACACCACAGCCCCCCATAGGCCCCCACCAAGGCTCCCGCTCGCCCAACCCCAATATTCTTGCAGGACCACAGTGATAGAAAAGAAGCTGAAAGTTTGGTACACAAACGTGGACGGAAAAACGAATAAACATGAGGAGTGGCACGAAAGAATCAGTGAGAAATCCCCAGACATCATAGCAGTCACAGAAATAAAACTCGCTGAGACAATAACAGACGCAATCTTCCCACCAGGAAATCGGATCCTGAGAAAAGATAGAAGGAGAAGAGGGGGAAGAGGAGTTGCACTGCTCATAAAAAACCGATGGGGATTTGAGGAAATGGAAGGCATGGACGTGATTGGAGAAAGAGACTACATAGTAGGTACAATTCAGGCTGGAGAACATAAAGTAGTCATTGGAGTGATGTATAACCCACCACAGAATTGCAGGATGCCAAGAGAAGAGTACAAAGAAAACAACAGGGCGATGGTGGACACACTGGCAGAGGTGGCAAGAAGAGCTCACTCGAGCAGAGCAAAGTTACTGGTAATGGGTGATTTCAGCAACAGGGAGATCGACTGGGAAAACCTGGAGCCACATTGGGTCCTGAAACATGGAGAGTCAAGATGATGGATGTGGTAATTGAAAACCTCATGCATCAACATGTCAGGGACACTACCAGAGAGAGAGGGGAGGATGAGCCAGCAAGACTGGATCTTGTGTTCACCCTGAGCAGTTCAGACATTGAGGACATCACTTACGAGAGGCCCCTTCGAGCTAGCGATTACGTGGTTCTGAGTTTTGATTATATAGTAGAGTTACAAGTGGAGAAGGTAACAGGAACTGATTGGGAAAAGCCAAACTACAAAAGGGGGGACTACACAGGTATGAGGAACTTCCTGCAGGAGGTTCAGTGGGACAGAGACCTGGTAGGAAAATCAGTAAACGAGATGATGGAATATGTAACAACAAAGTGCAAGGAGACAAAGGAAAGGTTTGTTCCCAAGGGAAACAGAAATAATAAGAAGACCAAAGCGAGTCCTTGGTTTACCCGAAGGTGTAGGAAGGCAAAAACTAAGTGCACCAGAGAATGGAAAAGGTACAGGAGGCAAAGGATCCAGGAAAATAAGGAGATTAGTAGAAGAGCCAGAAACGAATACGCACAGATAAAAAGGGAGGCCCAGCTTCAGCACGAAAACGACATAGCATCGAAAGTCAAGTCTGACCCGAAACTGCTGTATAGCCACATTAGGAGGAAGACAACAGTCAAAGACCAGGTGATAAGGCTGAGGAAAGAAGGTGGAGAACTCACAAGAAACGATCAAGAGGTATGTGAGGAGCTCAACATGAGATTTAAGGAAGTATTTACAGTGGAGACAGGAAGGCCTCTCGAGGGACAGACCAGATGGGGACACCAGCAAGGAATATACCAACAAGTGTTGGATGACATACATACAGATGAGGAGGAGGTGAAGAAACTGCTAAGGGACATCGATACCTCAAAGGCAATGGGACCGGACAACATCTTCCCATGGGTCATTAGAGAGGGAGCGGATATGTTGTGTGTGCCACTTACCACAATCTTCAACACGTCCCTGGAATCTGGGCAACTACCTGAGGTATGGAAGACGGCAAATGTAGTTCCCATTTTTAAAAAAGGAGACAGAAAAGATGCACTAAACTATAGACCTGTGACACTAACGTGTATAGTATGCAAAGTTATGGAGAAGATTATCAGGAGGAGAGTGGTGGAGCACCTGGAACGGAACAAGAGTATAAACGCTAACCAGCATGGATTCAAGGAAGGAAAAGCCTGTGTCATAAACCTTCTGGAGTTTTATGATAAAGTAACAGAAGTAAGACACGAGAGAGAGGGGTGGGTTGATTGCATCTTCTTGGACTGCAAGAAGGCCTTTGACACAGTTCCTCACAAGAGATGAGTGCAGAAGCTAGATGATCAGGCTCAAATAACAGGAAGGGCACTGCAATGGACCAGAGAATACCTGACAGGGAGGCAACAACGAGTCATGGTACGTAATGATGTATCACAATGGGCACCTGTGACGAGCGGGGTCCCACAGGGGTCGGTCCTAGGACCAGTGCTATTTTTGGTATATGCGAACGACATGATGGAAGGGTTAGACTCAGAAGTGTCCCTGTTCGCAGATGATGTGAAGTTAATGAGGAGAATTAAATCAGATGAGGACTGGGCAGGACTTCAAAGAGACCTGGACAGACTGGACACCTGGTCCAGCAACTGGCTTCTCGAATTTAATCCTGCCAAATGCAAAGTCATGAAGATAGAGGAAGGGCAAAGAAGATCGCAGACAGAGTATAGGCTAGGTGGCCAAAAACTGCAAACCTAGCTCCAGGAGAAAGATCTTGGAGTGACTATGACACCTAGCATGTCTCTGGAAGCACACATCAACCAGGTAACTGCTACAGTATATGGGCGCCTGGCAAACTTGAGAACAGCCTTCCAATACCTTAATAAGGAATCGTTCAAGACACTGTACACCGTGTACGTCAGGGCCGTACTAAAGTATGCAGCACCTGTTTGGAACCCGCACTTGATAAAGCACGTCAAGAAACTAGAGAAAGTGCAAAGGTTTGCGGCAAGGTTAGTTCCAGGGCTAAGGGATATGTCTTATGAAGAAAGGTTAAGGGAAATCGGCCTGACGACACTAGAGGACAGAGGGGTCAGGGGAGACATGATAACGACATATAAAATGCTGCACGGAATAGACAAGGTGGACAAAAACAGGATGTTCCAGGGAGGGGACACAGAAACATTATGTCACAATTGGAAGTTGAAGACACAGATGAGTCAGAGAGATATTAGGAAGTATTTCTCCAGTTATAGAGTTGTCAGGCAGTGGAATAGCCTAGAAAGTGATGTAGTGGAGGCAGGAACCATACATAGTTTTAAGACGAGGTATGATAAAGCTCATGGAGCGGGGAGAGAGAGGACCCAGTAGCACAAATAGACACAAATAGGTGGGTACAAATAGGTGAGTACACACACACACACACACACACACACACACACACACACACACACACACACACGCACACACACACACACACACACACACACGCACACACACACACACACACAGTAGCGTTCAGTGATGAGGCGGAGCCAGGAGCTGAGTTTCGACCCCTGCAACTGTAATTAGGTGAGTACAGTTAGGTGAGTACACACACACTCACACATGGTGGGTGCAGAAGTGGGTGAACAAGGCTCCGAGAGCCTTCGTGTTTTTGAGGCGTGCATTAACCGCTAGCAGTAATCAGTGGTAGTGACAAAGTCAGTGAACAAACCTTTTTTTTTTTTTTTTTTTTTTTTTTTTTTTTTTTTTTTTTTTTTCATCACACCGGCCGATTCCCACCAAGGCAGGGTGGCCCGAAAAAGAAAAACTTTCACCATCATTCACTCCATCACTGTCTTGCCAGAAGGGTGCTTTACACTACAGTTTTTAAACTGCAACATTAACACCCCTCCTTCAGAGTGCAGGCACTGTACTTCCCATCTCCAGGACTCAAGTCCGGCCTGCCGGTTTCCCTGAATCCCTTCATAAATGTTACTTTGCTCACACTCCAACAGCACGTCAAGTATTAAAAACCATTTGTCTCCATTCACTCCTATCAAACACGCTCAAGCATGCCTGCTGGAAGTCCAAGCCCCTCGCACACAAAACCTCCTTTACCCCCTCCCTCCAACCCTTCCTAGGCCGACCCCTACCCCGCCTTCCTTCCACTACAGACTGATACACTCTTGAAGTCATTCTGTTTCGCTCCATTCTCTCTACATGTCCGAACCACCTCAACAACCCTTCCTCAGCCCTCTGGACAACAGTTTTGGTAATCCCGCACCTCCTCCTAACTTCCAAACTACGAATTCTCTGCATTATATTCACACCACACATTGCCCTCAGACATGACATCTCCACTGCCTCCAGCCTTCTCCTCGCTGCAACATTCATCACCCACGCTTCACACCCATATAAGAGCGTTGGTAAAACTATACTCTCATACATTCCCCTCTTTGCCTCCAAGGACAAAGTTCTTTGTCTCCACAGACTCCTAAGTGCACCACTCACTCTTTTTCCCTCATCAATTCTATGATTCACCTCATCTTTCATAGACCCATCCGCTGACAAACCTACGAGTGATAAAATAGTTATTAGTTGAAAAAATTCAAGAGGAAACCTGAATTCAGTGTTTTCTTTTAAAGTGCCAAACCGTTGTGGATCTACTAGGCACTGTTGCCTCACAGATACAAACATAAAAAGATCAAAGTGAGTGTGGAAACGGGTGATCAAGAATTACCAGCGTTTGGGTAACAAGTGAAATGTGGGGCACCGTAATGTGAGAGTGAAAAAGTTAATAAGCAAAAGGAGAAAGAAAAAATAAAGTATACAACAAGGGAAGGTGGCAGTAGGCCTACTGAAGCAGTGACGTCACAACAGTTTGTATGCCATTATACATATAAAGTGTAACACCGAATGTGAAGTGTATTCTGTAATAAGTGAAAAGTGAAATCACTTGAGGAACGTGGGATGCATGAGCATATATGGTTATAAACATCACGGGTGAAGGAGTTACAAAATAGTGATAGAAGGCCTATGTACGACGACTACGTCATCAGCTTCTGGCAACTTGTCATCACACCGCTGCCAGCGCAAGTATTGCTCACCTGTTGAGGTTGCATTTTGCAAGGTTGAGTCTGGTCCTGCATCACTGTTAGATACTGGTCACTCACTCCTTCAAGCCATTACCAGAATTAGAGTAGAAATAGCATAGACGAGAGTGCAAGGAGTAAAGCGGTAGTGAGGGATAACGTCAGACACTTAAGCTGTGACAAGCTAAATTTTACAGCCTAGCTACTTTCTGAATTTTAGAAGTAGAATCGATAAGTGTTACAAGTATTGGTAAGCTTAGAATTACTGGTATCTACTGGTATTTATTAGCAGTATGAATACTTAGAAGTGGGGGCACACACACACACACACACACACACACCGGTGGAGACAGTGTAGTGGGTCACAAGCGCCAGGCTCCGAGGATCTTAGTGCTTTTAGGGCGTGTTTTTAGCAGCTAGAAGCAACCAGTGTTAGTGACAACGTCAGTGAACAACCCTACAAGTGATAACCAATGTATTAGAAAAAATAAATAAAGTAAAGGCGAGAGAAAGCCTGAAATTATACAACAAAATTTCAAAGTGCCAGTTCGTTGAGGCCTAGTGGGCACCTGTTGCCACATTGTTATATATATACAAAGTACAAAGCGAGTGACTAAAGAGAAAAGACCAAATAGAATTAAGAGAGGGTGGTAACGACAAAATGTGATGTAGCACACAGCGTGAACAAGCTAGCCAGAAAGGGGATATATATATGTATACATAAATATATATAAGCAGAGGTGGTGGCAGCAGTAGGCCTGAGGGAGTAGCGCCACCATAACAGGTTGGGTGTCATCACAAATAAGTAGTGTACTTACCAAAAGTGAAGTGTAAATTATAAAAGTAGCAGTATACAAGTGATAAGTGTGGTAAATGAGGACTCAAAAGGGCAAGAGAAAAGTATAGCCGAAGAAGTCAGTGGCGGAAGGGCGAGGTGTACGAGTCATCGTACAGCGAGCATCGTACAGCGAGCATCGTACATCAGGCATCTGGATGGACGTCCCCTCTGAGTAACGTACAAATCACTTGTTTGTGGTGGCGGGAAGTCTGAGGGTAGAGCCGGCCCGGCGGACACTGGTAGCTGGCTATCTAAACCCTGCTCCAGAGCGATTATCATACACACAACACCTAGCAGAAGTAGGAAGATAAAATTTGTAGGAGCAAGGACTAATGGGACTACAGCCCTGACAACAGTTTCGAGAGATAATGTTTTAGGACACAAAGACAGTACAATCTGAGAAGCAAGTATTGGGTACACATGTAGTAAAAAGGTAGTGCATAACTGGGTGAAAGAGTGACTTGTTAACACACGCTAGTATTATAATTATTAGAACTACTCTCAGTGTTAATGGTATCTCATTAGTATTACGGGTACACAGAAGTGAGTTGTATTTCTGGGACATATAAACAACTGACGTGCTCACACACACACACGAACGCGCGCACACACATACACACTGGGGGCCGGGAGCTGGGTCTCGACCCCTGAAACCACAACTAGGTGAGTACACACAGCTGATCCTTGGAATTTGACCGCCTCACCCACAGACCCCCCACAGACCCTCACTCCCTACCTTTTCCTCCCTCGCTCATAACCTTTTTCCCTCCCCCTACTCGCTCACTCACTCACTCACTCTCTCTCTCTCTCTCTCTCTCTCTCTCTCTCTCTCTCTCTCTCTCTCTCTCTCTCTCTCTCTCTCTCTCTCTCTCTCTCTCTCTCTCTCTCTCTCTCTCTCTCTCTCTCCCTGTCTTTTTTTTTTTTTTTTTTTTTTTTTTACACATGGTTTGACAAGGTTAAGGATCCCTAGCTTTATTGACAAGCTATTTACAGGTTAAGGATTCCTAACTTTATTGATAAGCTAAGAGCTGTTACCTACATCAGCTCATTTGAAAGCATTTTTATTGTTATGAGACATACAAGTAGGGAACAGGATGAAGTTGGAGCCATCTGTGGGCCAGCATTTTCATTTGATCAACTGACGTTATCTCGTTGACATCATTATGCTGAACGAATGTGTTCCATACTCGAGTCATCCTGGGTATGTAAGATCTCAGATGGAGTGATGTTCTGGAGAAGGGTACAGCCAGAGTGAAGTTGCTGCTTTCTGCCCGTCTTGTGGCATAAAAGCTTGTTTCGCGCTGTCCTCGAAGTGGATCCAAGTGTGGTATTTTGACAATATTGGCCTTGTACATAACAGTAAGGCCACCCACATCCCTCCTATGTTGAAGGCTCTGCTGAAATGACAGATCTATCCAGGATGGGTCCAGGCGAGAGATGAGACGTCTTGCTCTGTTCTCTACTCTGTCAAGCAGTCGCAGATGAGAGGGGGGGCAGGCAAACCAAGAAAGTGGAGCATACTCAAGGTGTGAGCGTACTTGTGCCTCGTACAGAATCTTGCAACCTCTACTGTCAAGCAGATGCGAGATACGGCGAAGTGCTGTAAGCTTCCTGGCTGCCTCTCTCTATCTCTCCCTCTCTCTCTCCCTCTCTCTCTCCCTCTCTCTCTCCCTCTCTCCCTCTCTCTCTCCCTCTCTCTCTCCCTCTCTCTCTTCCTCTCTCTCTCCCTCTCTCTCTCCCTCTCTCCCTCACTCCCATAACCCAATCTCTCACCCTCCTCTCTCTCTATAGGCTCCTCTCTCCATCTCTCCATTTCTCTCTCTTATAGCCTTTTTCCCTCGCCCTCCTTTCTCCCTCTCTCTCTCTTTCTCTCCCTCTCCCTCTCCCTCTCTTTCTCCCTCTCTCTACCCTTTCTCTCCACCCTCACATTTCTCTCTCTCCCCCTTGGTCTTATCCCTCACCCCCATACTCTCTCCTCTCTCTCCCTCTTTCTACCCTTTCTCTCTCCTCTCTCTCCCTCTTTCTACCCTTTCTCTCTCCTCTCTCTCTACCCTTTCTCTCTCCCCCCCACACCCCCTCCCTCCTCTAGCCTTCTGTCTGTGGTAATAAAAAACAAAAAAAAACAAAAAAAAAAAAAATATGGGTGGCCTTAGAGGACGGAAAACCAGAGATCTGGTAGACGAACCAGGGAGGGAAGACTGGGAGTTAGAGCTCCAAAAAAGGGAGGAAGAGTGGGGAAGGAAGATAGTAGAGCTTGCTAAGAAAATGGAGGAGCAGATAGCTGAAGAGTGCAGGAAGTGGGAAGTACAGGTCTTAGCAGCAGAAGCTAGGATACAGTGCTTAGAAGAGAAACTGCAAAGCCTGAAACAGATTAGAGAGACAAATGACAATTCAGATGTGACATCAGGAAATTCAAAGTCAGGTGCAGACAAGGGGATGGTAAGCAACAACGGAGACATGCCGTACACGAAGGCCCTATCAGACCCACGTGGGGCCAGGGAAAAGACGACGAGCACACTGAGATCAAACGACAGGTCTGAAGACAATGATGGAAATTCAAAGTCAGGCGCAGACAAGGGGATGGTAAGCAACAACGGAGACATGCCGTACACGAAGGCCCTATCAGACCCACGTGGGGCCAGGGA
Source organism: Cherax quadricarinatus (assembly GCF_038502225.1). NCBI lineage: Eukaryota > Metazoa > Arthropoda > Malacostraca > Decapoda > Parastacidae > Cherax > Cherax quadricarinatus. Next base: position 29,984,319 of record NC_091333.1, on the reverse strand, counting down.
AAAGACGATGAGCACACTAAGATCAAGCGACAGGTCCGAAGTCAATGAAGGTTTGTTATATGCAGAGATTCTAACAGCCAACTGCAGTAGCAAGGGACAGCTGGCCAGGAAAGACAGTCCACTGAGAATAGAAGTTTCAGATATGACAGGGACTGAAGGCAAGAACATGTCAATGGAAGGAAATAAAATGCCTCAGAGGAAGCAGATGGAGACTCAGTGGGAGGAGGAAAGGGCGAGGTCAGTTTTTGTGTACGGGCTCCAAGAAGCCAAGGGGGCCAACTTTGAAGAAATAAAACAGGAAGAGAAAAAAAATGATTGAAGGCATCATGAAAACAATAGGGGAGGGCAATATGACCCAGGTGACAAATTTTCAGAGAATTGGGTGGTTTGCGAGTGGAAGGATACGGCCTGTCAGAGTAACTTTCAAGGAAGAATCAGTTCGAATCAGGATTCTGCAAGAGAAAGCAAGACTGAGGGACAAAGAGGGGTACCAGAGAGTATACCTCGACCGCGACAGAACACAAGAAGAAAGGACTACACTGAAAGAGAGGGTACAGAGACGCAAGGAGGAACGAGAAGCAATGAAAATGAGCAGGACCCAGACACAGGAGGAAGGGCAAACACACCCCACAGAATCTCCCACCAAAAGACCCCACCCGCGACATTCCCAACGCAACTGAGCAACCTATACTACAACCCACTCACTGTTCCCTCTGCCACCAACCCCCATATCACAAACCTCACCCCAACAGCTGTCCCTTATGGGCATTCTGACCCCACCCCCATCAACACATACCCCACCTACACCACAGCCCCATATAGGCCCCCACCAAGGCTCTCGCTCCCCCAACCCCAATATACTTGCATGACCACAATGATAGAAAAGAAACTAAAGGTTTGGTACACAAACGCGGATGGAATAACGAATAAACATGAGGAGTGGAATGAAAGAATCAGTGAAAAATCCCCAGACATCATAGCATTCACAGAAACAAAACTCGCTGAGACAATAACAGACACAATCTTCCCAACAGGATATCAGATCCTGAGGAAAGATAGAAGGAGTAGAGGGGGAGGAGGGGTTGCACTGCTCATAAAACACCAATGGGGATTTGAGGAAATGGAAGGCATGGACATGATTGGAGAAAGAGACTACATTGTAGGTACAATTCAGTCCGGAGAACATAAAGTAGTCATTGGAGTGATGTATAACCCACCACAGAACTGCAGGAGGCCAAGAGAGGAGTACGAAGAAAACAACAGGGTGATGGTGGACACACTGGCTGAGGTGGCAAGAAGAGCTCACTCTAGCAGAGCAAAGTTACTGGTAATGGGCGATTTCAACCACAGGGAGATCGACTGGGAAAACCTGGAGCCACATGGGGGTCCTGAAACATGGAGAGCCAAGATGATGGATGTGGTACTTGAAAACCTCATGCATCAACATGTCAGGGACACAACCAGAGAGAGAGGGGAGGATGAGCCAGCAAGACTGGATCTTGTGTTCACCCTGAGCAGTTCAGACATCGAGGACATCACTTACGAGAGGCCCCTTGGAGCTAGCGATCATGTGGTTCTGAGTTTTGACTATATAGTAGAGTTACAAGTGGAGAAGGTAACAGGAACTGAAGGGGACAGGCCAAACTATAAAAGGGGGGACTACACAGGTATGAGAAACTTCCTGCAGGAGGTTCAGTGGGACAGAGAAATGGTAGGAAAATCAGTAAACGAGATGATGGAATATGTGGCAACAAAGTGCAGGGAGGCAGAGGAAAGTTTTGTTCCCAAGGGAAACAGAAATAATAGGAAGACCAAAACGAGTCCTTGGTTTACCCGAAGGTGTAGGGAGGCAAAAACTAAGTGCAACAGAGAATGGAAAAGGTACAGGAGGCATAGGACCCAGGAAAACAAGGAGATTAGTAGAAGAGCCAGAAACGAGTATGCGCAGATAAGGAGGGAGGCCCAGCGACAGTATGAAGACGACATAGCATCGAAAGTCAAATCTGACCCGAAACTGCTGTATAGCCACATTAGGAGGAAGACAACAGTCAAGGACCAGGTGATAAGGCTGAGGAAAGAAGGTGGAGAACTCACAAGAAACGATCAAGAGGTATGTGAGGAGCTCAACACGAGATTTAAGGAAGTATTTACAATAGAGACAGGAAGGACTCTGCGGGGACAGACCAGATGGGGACACCAACAAGGAATACACCAACAAGTGTTGGACGACATACATACAGATGAGGAGGAGGTGAAGAAACTGCTAAGGGACATCGATACCTCAAAGGCAATGGGACCGGACAACATCTCTCCATGGGTCCTTAGAGAGGGAGCAGATATGTTGTGCATACCACTTACCACAATCTTCAACACATCCCTGGAAACTGGGCAACTACCTGAGGTATGGAAGACGGCAAATGTAGTTCCCATTTTCAAAAAAGGAGACAGAAAAGAGGCACTAAACTATAGACCTGTGTCATTGACGTGTATAGTATGCAAAATTATGGAGAAGATTATCAGGAGGAGAGTGGTGGAGCACCTGGAACGGAACAGGAGTATAAATGCCAACCAGCACGGATTCACGGAAGGCAAATCCTGTGTCACAAACCTTCTGGAGTTTTATGATAAAATAACAGAAGTAAGACAAGAGAGAGAGGGGTGGGTTGATTGCATCTTCTTGGACTGCAAGAAGGCCTTTGACACAGTTCCTCACAAGAGATTAGTGCAGAAGCTAGAGCATCAGGCGCATATAACAGGAAGGGCACTGCAATGGATCAGAGAATACCTGACAGGGAGGCAACAACGAGTCATGGTACGTAATGATGTATCACAGTGGGCACCTGTGACGAGCGGGGTCCCACAGGGGTCGGTCCTAGGACCAGTGCTATTTTTGGTATATGTGAACGACATGACGGAAGGGTTAGACTCAGAAGTGTCCCTGTTTGCAGATGATGTGAAGTTAATGAGGAGAATTAAATCTGATGAGGACCAGGCAGGACTTCAAAGAGACCTGGACAGACTGGACACCTGGTCCAGCAAATGGCTTCTCGAATTTAATCCTGCCAAATGCAAAGTCATGAAGATAGGGGAAGGGCACAGAAGACCACAGACAGAGTATAGGCTAGGTGGCCAAAGACTGCAAACCTCACTCAAGGAGAAAGATCTTGGGGTGAGTATAACACCGAGCATGTCTCCGGAAGCACACATCAATCAGATAACTGCTGCAGCATATGGGTTCCTGGCAAACCTGAGAACAGCATTCCGACACCTTAGTAAGGAATCATTCAAGACACTGTACACCGTGTATGTCAGGCCCATACTGGAGTATGCAGCACCTGTTTGGAACCCGCACTTGATAAAGCACGTCAAGAAACTAGAGAAAGTACAAAGGTTTGCAACAAGGTTAGTTCCAGAGCTAAGGGGAATGTCCTATGAAGAAAGATTAAGGGAAATCGGCCTGACGACACTGGAGGACAGGAGGGTCAGGGGAGACATGATAACGACATATAAAATACTGCGTGGAATAGACAAGGTGGACAAGGACAGGATGTTCCAGGGAGGGGACACAGAAACAAGAGGCCACAATTGGAAGTTGAAGACACAAATGAGTCAGAGAGATAGTAGGAAGTATTTCTTCAGTCACAGAGTTGTAAGGCAGTGGAATAGCCTAGAAAATGACGTAGTGGAGGCAGGAACCATACACAGTTTTAAGACGAGGTTTGATAAAGCTCATGGAGCGGGGAGAGAGAGGGTCTAGTAGCAACCGGTGAAGAGGCGGGGCTAGGAGCTAGGACTCGACCCCTGCAACCACAAATAGGTGAGTACAAATAGGTGAGTACACACACACAATCTCCCCCTCTCCTACCCTTCCCTTCACTCTCTCTCCCCCCTCTCTCTCTCACTCTCACTCTCACTCTCTCTTCCCCTTTTTCCTTCTCACTATCCTCCTCTCTCTTTCTACCTTCCCTTCTCTCTCTCTCCATCTCTTCCCCATTTTTTCCTTCTCACTCTCCCCTCTCCTTCCCTTCCCTTCTCTCTCTTTCCCCCTCTCACACTCTCCCCTTTCCCTTCTCACTCTTCCCCTCTCTCTCTCCTTCTACCTTTCCCTTCTCTCTTCTCTCTCTCTCTCAAAAAAAAAAAAAAAAAGGTGGGGACTCGCAGGAACCAAGGATCAGATGAGAATGGTTCTGGTAGGGAGGAGTGGATGGAGGAGCAGTGGAAAAGGATGGAACAAGAGTGGGAGAGAAAATTAGGAGAGCTTTCTGAAAAAATGGAGAAAGAGCTCTCTGTGAAATTGGAAAAGAGGTTGGAGAAGGAGACAATGAATTGGGAGGCACAAGTCGAAACTGCAGTAGCCAAGATAAGGGTCCTAGAAGTTGAGATAAATAGGCTGAAGCGAGTTACAGGGGCAGTGACCAGAGAAGACACAGCATATGAAGCTGCAAGGCCGAACAGGAAGGAAGGAATTATGAATTATGCTAAGGTCATATCAACCTGCCAAAAAGAGCCAAGGAGTGGAAGGGAAGAACAGCTGGTTGCAGACGGAGAGGGTGATAGGTCGAATGCTGAGTCACAACCATGCTATCAAGAACCACTGGAAAAATCAAGGGAGAAACTGACCACATACAGGCAGGATCCAGAGTCACATAGGGGGAGGCAATGGGAAGAGGAAAGGGCAAAATCAGTGTTTATCCATGGGCTTCAGGAGAGAGAGGAAAGGACACACACTGAAAGGCAGCAGGAAGAAAGTAAGGAGATTTAGAAAATCATCACAGAAATAGGTGTTTATCTGGAGTTTATCTGGAGAGAGTTCCGGGGGTCAACGCCCCCGCGGCCCGGTCTGTGACCAGGCCTCCTTAGGTCAGTGTCCCAGGATGCGACCCACACCAGTCGACTAACACCCAGGTACCCATTTTACTGATGGGGAACATAGACAACAGGTGGAAAGAAACACGTCCAATGTTTCTACTCTGGCTGGGAATCGAACCCAGGCCCTCACCGTGTGAAGCGAGAGCGTTAACCACCAGGCCACCAGAGGTGAAGAGATGGACGAGATTGTAAATTTTCAGAGAATAGGGGGGTACTCGAAGGGGAGAAACCGACCAATCAAGCTGATTCTCTGGACGGAAACAGTGCAGAACAGGATCCTCCAAGAGAAACCACGATTGAAATACTCGGAAGAGTACAAGAGGGTGTTCCTAGACAGAGACAGAACAAAATCAGAACGACAGCAGCTGAGGGAGAGGACAAAAAAGCGAAAGGAGCTTGGAAAAGAGACAAGGATGGAACCAGCAGAGGTCAGTCAGAGCAGAACAGAACAGCAAGGGCAAGCACACACACAACTATTCTCAGAACCATACAACCTATCACACCATCCCAACACACACTACAATCCATACCCACAGCCTCCACCCAACACCGAGCTATAGAATCCCACAGTATGCTACCAGGTCTCCCACCCTCACAGGCCCCACAAACCACAGTGTTGGAAAGGAAACTGAAGGTATGGTACACAAACGCTGATGGTATAACAAATAAGTGGGAGGAGTGGCATGAAAGAGTCAAAGAGGCATCACCGGACATCATAGCTCTCACAGAAACCAAGCTTACAGGTATGATAACAGATGCCATCTTTCCAATGGGATACCAAATCCTGAGGAAAGACAGAGGGAACAGGGGGGCTGGAGGAGTGGCATTGCTGATCAAAAATCGCTGGAATTTTGATGAGCTGGAGAGAGGAGATAGCAGAGAAGAAAGTGATTACATAGCGGGAACGCTTCACTCTGGAGGTCCCAAGGTGGTAATAGCAGTGATGTATAACCCACCACAGAACAGCAGGAGGCCAAGGCAAGAGTACGACGAGAGCAACAGAGCGATGGTTGACACACTGGCTAGAGTGGCCAGAAGAGCTCATGCATGCAGGGCAAAGCTCCTGATCATGGGTGACTTTAACCACAAGGAGATCGATTGGGAGAACTTGGACCCGCATGGGGGCCAAGATACATGGAGGGCTAAGATGATGGAGGTGGTACTGGAAAACTTCATGTACCAACACGTAAGGGACACTACAAGAGAGAGAGGAGAGGATGAACCAGCAAGGCTAGACTTAGCATTCACCTTGAGTTGTGCAGATATTGAGGACATCACATATGAAAGACCCCTTGGGGCCAGTGACCATGTGGTTTTAAGCATCGAATACACAGTAGAGCTACAAGTGGAGGGAGAAGCAGGAAGGCCAAGACGAATGAAGCCAAACTACAAGAAAGGGGACTACACAGGAATGAGGAACTTCCTGAACGGGGTTCAGTGGGACAGAGAACTGGCAAGGAAGCCAGTTAATGAGATGATGGAATATGTAGCAACAAAATGCAAGGAGGCTGAGGAGAGGTTTGTACCCAAGGGTAACAGGAATAATGAAAAAACCAGGATGAGCCCATGGTTTACCCAAAGGTGCAGGGAGGCATAAACCAAGTGTGTAGGGAATGGAAGAAATACAGAAGGCAAAGGACCCAGGAGAATAAGGAGAGCAGTCGTAGAGCCAGAAACGAATATGCACAGATAAGAAGGGAGGCCCAAAGACAATATGAAAATGACATAGCAGCGAACGCCAAATCTGACGCGAAACTGTTGTACAGCCACATCAGGAGGAAAACAACAGTCAAGGACCAGGTAATCAGGCTAAGGAAGGAAGGAGGAGAGACAACAAAGAAATGACCGTGAAGTATGTGAGGAACTCAACAAGAGATTCAAAGAAGTGTTCACAGAGAAGAGAGAAGGGGCTCCAGAAAGACGGAGAGGTGGGGCACACCACCATGTGCTGGACACAGTGCACACAACCGAGGAAGAAGTGAAGAGCCTTCTGAGTGAGCTAGATACCTCAAAGGCAATGGGGCCAGTTAACATCTCCCCATGGGTATTGAGAGAGGGGGCAGAGGCGCTATGTGTACCCCTAACAACAATATTCAATACATCTATAGAAACAGGGAGATTGCCTGAGGCATGGAAGACAGTAAATGTAGTCCCAATCTTTAAAAAAGGAGACAGACATGTTATTATTGAAAGAATTAAAAGTAAGTCGGAGAATAGGATAGCAGATGAACAAGGAGGCTTTAGGAAAGGTAGGGGGTGTGTGGACCAGGTGTTTACAGTGAAACATATAAGTGAACAGTATTAAGATAAGGCTAAAGAGGTCTTTGTGGCATTTATGGATTTGGAAAAGGCGTATGACAGGGTGGATAGGGGGGCAATGTGGCAGATGTTGCAGGTGTATGGTGTAGGAGGTAGGTTACTGAAAGCAGTGAAGAGTTTTTACGAGGATAGTGAGGCTCAAGTTAGAGTATGAAGGAAAGAGGGAAATTATTTCCCAGTAAAAGTAGGCCTTAGACAAGGATGTGTGATGTCACCGTGGTTGTTTAATATATTTATAGATGGGGTTGTAAGAGAAGTAAATGCGAGGGTCGTGGCAAGAGGCGTGGAGTTAAAAGATAAAGAATCACACATAAAGTGGGAGTTGTCACAGTTGCTCTTTGCTGATGACACTGTGCTCTTGGGAGATTCTGAAGAGAAGTTGCAGAGATTGGTGGATGAATTTGGTAGGGTGTGCAAAAGAAGAAAATTGAAAGTGAATACAGGAAAGAGTAAGGTTATGAGGAAAACAAAAAGATTAGGTGATGAAAGATTGGATATCAGATTGGAGGGAGAGAGTACGGAGGAGGTGAATGTATTCAGATATTTGGGAGTGGACGTGTCAGCGGATGGGTCTATGAAAGATGAGGTGAATCATAGAATTGATGAGGGGAAAAGGGTGAGTGGTGCACTTAGGAGTCTGTGGAGACAAAGAACTTTGTCCTTGGAGGCAAAGAGGGGAATGTATGAGAGTATAGTTTTACCAACGCTTTTATATGGGTGTGAAGCATGGGTGATGAATGTTGCAGCGAGGAGAAGGCTGGAGGCAGTGGAGATGTCATGTCTGAGAGCAATGTGTGGTGTGATTATAATGCAGAGAATTCGTAGTTTGGAAGTTAGGAGGAGGTGCGGGATTACCAAAACTGTTGTCCAGAGGGCTGAGGAAGGGTTGTTGAGGCGGTTCGGACATGTGGAGAGAATGAAGCGAAACAGAATAACTTCAAGAGTGTATCAGTCTGTAGTGGAAGGAAGGCGGGGTAGGGGTCGGCCTAGGAAAGGTTGGAGGGAGGGGGTAAAGGAAGTTTTGTGTGCGAGGGGCTTGGACTTCCAGGATGCATGCGTGAGCGTGTTTGATAGGAGTGAATGGAGACAAATGGTTTTTAATACTTGACGTGCTGTTGGAGTGTGAGCAAAGTAACATTTATGAAGGGGTTCAGGGAAACCGGCAGGCCGGACTTGAGTCCTGGAGATGGGAAGTACAGTGCCTGCACTCTGAAGGAGGGGTGTTAATGTTGCAGTTTAAAAACTGTAGTGTAAAGCACCCTTCTGGCAAGACAGTGATGGAGTGAATGATGGTGAAAGTTTTTCTTTTTCGGGTCACCCTGCCTTGGTGGGAATCGGCCAGTGTGATAAAAAAAAAAAAAAAAAAAAAAAAAAAAAAAAAAAAATGAAGCATTAAACTACAGACCAGTGTCACTGACATGTATAGTATGCAAAATGATGGAGAAGATTATCAGGAGAAGAGTGGTGGAACACCTAGAAAGGAATGATCTCATCAACAGCAGCCAACATGGTTTCAGGGACGGGAAATCCTGTGTCACAAACCTACTGGAGTTCTATGACATGGTGACAGCAGTAAGACAAGAGAGAGAGGGGTGGGTGGATTGCATATTCTTGGACTGCAAGAAGGCGTTTGACACAGTACCACACAAGAGATTGGTGCAAAAACTGGAGGACCAAGCAGGGATAACAGGGAAGGCGCTACAATGGATCAGGGAATACTTGTCAGGAAGACAGCAGCGAGTCATGGTACGTGGCGAGGTGTCAGAGTGGGCACCTGTGACCAGCGGGGTCCCACAGGGGTCAGTCCTAGGACCAGTGCTGTTTCTGGTATTTGTGAACTACATGACGGAAGGAATAGACTCTGAGGTGTCCTTGTTTGCAGATGACGTGAAGTTGATGAGAAGAATTCACTCGATCGAAGACCAGGCAGAACTACAAAGGGATCTGGATAATCTGCAGACCTGGTCCAGCAATTGGCTCCTGGAGTTCAATCCCACCAAGTGCAAAGTCATGAAGATTGGGGAAGGGCAAAGAAGACCGCAGACGGAGTACAGTCTAGGGGGCCAGAGACTACAAACCTCACTCAAGGAAAAAGATCTTGGGGTGAGTATAACACCAGGCACATCTCCTGAAGCGCACATCAATCAAATAACTGCTGCAGCATATGGGCGCCTAGCAAACCTCAGAACAGCATTCCGACATCTTAATAAGGAATCATTCAGGACCCTATACACCGTGTACGTTAGGCCCATATTGGAGTATGCGGCACCAGTTTGGAACCCACACCTAGCCAAGCACGTAAAGAAACTAGAGAAAGTGCAAAGGTTTGCAACAAGACTAATCCCAGAGCTAAGAAGTATGTCCTACGAGGAGAGGTTAAGGGAAATCAACCTGACGACACTGGAGGACAGGAGAGATGGGGGGACATGATAACGACATACAAAATACTGAGAGGAATTGACAAGGTGGACAAAGACAGGATGTTCCAGAGATTGGACGCAGTAACAAGGGGACACAGTTGGAAGTTGAAGACACAGATGAATCACAGGGATGTTAGGAAGTATTTCTTCAGCCACAGAGTAGTCAGTAAGTGGAATAGTTTGGGAAGCGATGTAGTGGAGGCAGGATCCATACATAGCTTTAAGCAGAGGTATGATAAAGCTCACTGTTCAGGGAGAGTGACCTAGTAGCGATCAGTGAAGAGGCAGGGCCAGGAGCTCGGACTCGACCCCCGCAACCTCAACTAGGTGAGTACAACTAGGTGAGTACACACACACACACACACACACACACACACACACACACACACACACACACACACACACACACACACACACACACAAACACACACACACACAAACACACACACACACACACACACACACACACACACACACACACACACACACACAAACACACACACACACGCATTTTTTTAAGAAATGAGACAGACACGAGGCAATAATCTATAGATCAGTGTCGCAGATGTGTATAGTATGCAAAGTCATGGAGAAGATTATCAGGATTTGAATATTGGAGTACCTAGAGCAGAATAAGCTAATAAATGACAATCAGCACGGATTCAGGGAAGACAAATCCTCTGTCACAAACCTACTGGAGTTTTATGACATGGTAGTGGAAGACATGAGAGAGACTGGTGGGTAGACTGCCTTTTCTTGGACTGCAAGAAGGCCTTTGACACAGTTCCACACAAAAGATTAGTGCAAAAACTAGAGGATCACACATGCATAACAAGAAGGGCACTGCAATGGATCACAGAATACCTGACAGGAAGGCAACAACAAGGCATGATACATGACGAGGTGTCTGAATGGGCGCCTGTGACGAGCGGGGTCCCACAGGAGTCAGTCCTAGGACCAGTGCTATTTTTGGTAAATGTGAATGACATGACGGAAGGGATAGTCTCAGAAGTGTCCCTGTTTGTAGACGATGTAAAGTTAATGAGAAGAGTTAAATCGGATGAGGATCAGGCAGGACTACAAAGAGAATTGGACGGGTCACAAGCCTTGTCCAGCAAATGGCTCCTGAAATTTAACCCCGCCAAATGCAAAGTCATGAAGATCGGGGAAGGGCAAAGAAGCCTGCAGGTAGATTATAGGCTAGGTGGCGAAAGACTGTAAACGACACTCAAGGAAAAGGATCTTGGAGTGTGTATAATACTGAGCACATCTCCTAAGGCGCACATCAACCAGGTAATTGCTGCAGCATATGGGTGCCTGGCAAACCTGTGAATAGCATTCCGATACCTGAGTAAGGAATCGTTCAAGACTCTGTACACCTTGTACATCATGCCCATACTGGAGTATGGAATCCACACCTGGTCAAGCACGTCATGAAATTAGAGGAAGTGCAAAGGTTTGCAACATGACTAGTTCCAGAGCTAACCGGAATGTCCTACGAAGATAGGTTTAAGGGAAATCGGCTTGACGACACTAAAGGACAGGAGGGTTAGGGAAGACATGATAACAACATACACAGTGCTACAGAGAATTTACAGTGTGGACGGAGACAGGGTGTTCCAGAGATAGGACGCAGAAACAAAGGGTCACAATTTGAAGTTGAAGACCCAGATGAATCAAAGGGATGTTAGGAAGTATTTCATCGGTCATAGAGTTGTCAGGAAGTAGAATAGTCTGGCAAGTGATATAGTTGACGCAGGAGCCATACATAGTTTTAAGACGAGGTTTGATACTGCTCATGGAGCAGGGAGAGAGAGAGGACCCAGTAGCAACCAATGAAAAGGCATTGCCAGGAACTTTGATTCGACTCCTGCAACCACATATAGATGAGTACACACAAAGTAAAGATGCTGAAGCGAGATATAGGGTTAACAACCAGTGGAGCCATGGCATCTGGAGCAGGTACCCCAATATTAAACGAGGGGTCCAAAGGAACGAAAGAGACAAAACTTATATTGAACTCTAACAGGTCTCCAGGAAAGGTTGAAGAACGAAGCGGGCACACTGTTGGGCACAGGGACAGCAGTATGTGAGGGGGGGGTGCAGGCGGAGGAGACAGTCCCCATTCAAGCCACCAGGAGATACAGGAAATATTAAAGTAGATGAAGGCTATATATAAATGGGATCCAGAGATGTGGGGAGAAAAGCAATGGTAAGAGGAGATGGGAGAGGTCAATCTAGATCCATGGGATTCAGGAGAGTGAAGGGAAGATGTATGATGGAAGATGGCAGAAAAAAAACAGGAGATTAAAACATCATCAAACAAACATCAGAGGAGGACATGTCTGAGCTAATAAACTTTCAGAGAATAGAGGAATTCTCGACGGAGGGAAATCGGCCAGTCAAAGTGATTTTCAGAACAGAAACTGTATGGGACAGGATCCTGTAGGAGAAATCGCGGCTTTTGGAATCAACAATATACCAGAGGGGGTTCCTAGACCTCGACGTAATGAGGAGACAACGACAACAGTTGAGAGAGAGGACACAGAGACGAAAGGGGCAGAAAGAGAGACAAGGCTAGAGTTAGTAGAGATCAGTCAGAGTCGAGTGGAGCAGAAAGCCCAGCCACCGACAGAACTACCCTCAGAACCACCCTCAGAACCACCCTCAGAACCACCCTCAGAACCACCCTCAGAACCACCCTCAGAACCACCCTCAGAACCACCCTCAGAGCCACCCTCAGAACCACCCTCAGAACCACCCTCAGAACCACCCTCAGAACCACCCTCAGAGCCCCGAAGCCAACCACACAGTCCCAACACAAACCACACCCCACAGTCACAGTCCCCATCACAATATGCAGTAGAATTCCATAGTACCCTGCCAGGACCCACCCCTTAGAAAACTGTGTTGGAGAGGAAACTGATGGTATGGTACACCAACACTGATGGTATAGTACACCAACACCGATGGTATAATGAATAAGTGAGAGGAGAGGCACGAAAGAATCACAGAGGCATCACCAGATATCATAGCCTTCAGGAATGATAACAAACACCATCTTTCCAACTTGATATCAGATCCTGAGAAAAGACACAGAGAAGTGGAGGAGTGGCACTGCTCATTAAAAACCAATGGGATTTTGAAGAGTTGGAGAGAGGAGACGGAGGAGAAACGATGGGCTACATAATAGAAACACTTTAGACTGGAAGTCCCAAGTGATGTATAATCCACCATAGAATAGCAGGTCAAAACAAGAATATGATGTAACAGAGAGATAGGTGACACACTGGCTGAAGTGACCAGAAGGGCCCATGTGGGCAGACCAGAGCTACTGCTTGTGTGATATCAGTCACAAATAGATAGACTGGGAAAACCTAGAGCTACACGAGTGGCCCAGAAGCGTGAAGGGCTAAGGTACTGGAGGTGGTACTGCAAAACCCCATGTATCAACACGTTAGGGACACATTGAGGACGTCACATATGAAAGGCCCCTCGGAGCTAGTGATCACGTGGTTCTAAGTTTCGAATACATAGAAGAGATACAATTGGAGAGAGAGGCAAGAAGGACAGGAAGAATGAGGACAAACTACAAGAGAGAGGACTACACAGGCATGAGGAATTTCCTACATTAGGTCTAGTGGGATAGAGAACTGGCAGAGAAAACAGTAAATGAGATGATGGGATACGTGACACCAATAAGCAAGGAAGCGGAGAAGTTTGTTCCCAAGGGCAACAGACATAATGAGAAGGCCAGGACGAGCCCTTGGTTCACCCGAAAGTGTAGAGAGGCTAAACCCAAGTGCGCTAGAAAATGGAAGAAGTATAAAAGGCAAAGGACCCAGGAGAACAAGGAGATTAGTAGATGAGCAAGAAATGAATATGCACTGGTATGGAGGGAGGCCCAACGACAATACGAAAATGACACTGCAACGAAAGCCAAGTCAGAAATGAAGCTTTGTACAGTCACACCAGGAAGAAAACAGTCAAAGACCAGGTAATTAGGCTGAGGAAGGAAGGAAGGATAGAAGCTTACAAGAAAAGACCTTGAAGTATGTGAGGAGCTAAACATAAGAATCAGGGAAGTATTGACAGTGGAGACAGAAAGAACTCCTGGAAGACGAAGATAAGGGATACACCAACATGTGCTGGACACGATACATACAACCGAGGAGGAGGAGGTGAAGAGGTTGCTTAGTGAACTAGATATCACAGAGGCCATGGGGCTGGATAACATCTCTGTATTGGTCCTGAGAGAGGGAACAGAGGCGCTCTGTGTACCACTACAACAATTTTCAACACACATCGACACTGCTATACCCTCAAGTATCTTGAAAAAGATAAAATATTCACAAAGTTCCAAGTATCTCATTCCTTCTGGCTGAAAGTCACACCTAGACACACAACTTTATAACTGTTAAGGTCATGTTGTCGTTTTCACAGAACTAACACGTAGAATAAGCAGACATGTAAGGTTCGTCTATGTTGTATGAGTCTGTCATTAAAGACGACAGGCCAACCTGATTCTGACAATCTCCGTGTCACAAAATTTAATGGACACTTTATGTCGCCCATTTGCATAACTTTATGGCCGGAACAAATCATATTGCTCGGAACTACTGGTTGCAGGTTGTTAAGAATCTGTCTCTTTACATTTTCCTGAGTTGATGTTCTTGAGCAGGATGGTAATAAAACACTAACAGATGGGCGCCCAGCTGTACCTCCTCCGGTCTGTCAGATGGGCGCCCAGCTGTACCTCCTCCGGTCTGTCAGATGGGCGCCCAGCTGTACCTCCTTCGGTCAGTCAGATGGGCGCCCAGCTGTACCTCCTCCGGCCTGTCAGATGGGCGCCCAGCTGTACCTCCTCCGGTCTGTCAGATGGGCGCCCAGCTGTACCTCCTCCAGTCTGTCAGATGGGCGCCCAGCTGTACCTCCTCCGGTCTGTCAGATGGGCGCCCAGCTGTACCTCCTCCGGTCTGTCAGATGGGCGCCCAGCTGTACCTCCTCCGGTCTGTCAGATGGGCGCCCAGCTGTACCTCCTCCGGTCTGTCAGATGGGCGCCCAGCTGTACCTCCTCCGGCCTGTCAGATGGGCGCCCAGCTGTACCTCCTCCGGCCTGTCAGATGGGCGCCCAGCTGTACCTCCTCCGGTCTGTCAAATGGGCGCCCAGCTGTACCTCCTCCAGTCTGTCAGATGGGCGCCCAGCTGTACCTCCTCCGGTCTGTCAGATGGGCGCCCAGCTGTACCTCCTCCGGTCTGTCAGATGGGCGCCCAGCTGTACCTCCTCCGGTCTGTCAGATGGGCGCCCAGCTGTACCTCCTCCGGTCTGTCAGATGGGCGCCCAGCTGTACCTCCTCCGGTCTGTCAGATGGGCGCCCAGCTGTACCTCCTCCGGCCTGTCAGATGGGCGCCCAGCTGTACCTCCTCCGGCCTGTCAGATGGGCGCCCAGCTGTACCTCCTCCGGTCTGTCAGATGGGCGCCCAGCTGTACCTCCTCCGGCCTGTCAGATGGGCGCCCAGCTGTACCTCCTCCGGCCTGTCAGATGGGCGCCCAGCTGTACCTCCTCCGGCCTGTCAGATGGGCGCCCAGCTGTACCTCCTCCGGCCTGTCAGATGGGCGCCCAGCTGTACCTCCTCCGGTCTGTCAAAATAAAACATTGTCGTGTGTCAGTGTTATCATGATGGCTGAGTCCAGGTGGGACCAACTACACACAAGTAAAATACAATATACAATGAGCACTTTCCAGGTTATTTTACTGTTTATTATAATGTTTGGTAAATACGATTCTCAAGGACTCGCAGTCACACAGGAATAAATTATTTTGTTCTCATAATCTCTTGATTTCTTTATCATTATAATAATACATCTTAATGATCATCATCCTGTTGATGTTTTAGTGTAGTTATAGTAAATGTTTACAACAATATTTTCATATGTATGTTATTTATTTTTATTTTGCCATAGACAGTAATTGTTGCTGACGACCACAATACTAACATTATTGATAATGTTTATATTAACATCACTTTCTCTTAACCTTCCTATTTTAATGATAACATTTACATTAACATCTCTCTCACCATATTTTCCTACATCTTCCTATAAAATACTCGGTTTTCTTCCCCAGTTTACATTTCTCCATAATTTAAACAATTACTTTGCTTAAATTTACACTTTTGATTACATCTACAGACTATATAGCTTCTGCACTCCTCTGCCATGGGTTCTAACCCCATCCATTGTGCTTAGTTTTCTAGTTCTATTGCCAAACTTAGTCTGAGGAAGCACAGCAGCAAGCGAAGTGCATCTGTCTCGCCTTTAACAGACGTAAGATCGAGCCTCCACCAGTCATTCCGCTGAATGATCCTCACAAATTTGATGCATCACATAAATTTAATAATACAATGTTCATAAAAAACAATAATAATTCATTTACAAGCCAAGATACTCCATCTTACTTATACATCTAGTAAGACATTCCTAGCAAAATATATATAACAATTTATACATGTGATAATCATAAAATTTATTAACTCAGTACTTGGTCTTTCCTTCCTGTCAGGCTGAGGCTTCAGTCAGGATAATACTGTCCAAGGTGAACAACACCCAGGGAAGCGTCCGTGTTCACAGCGACATAGATACTGAGGCAGGTTGACACATTACCACTGTACAAACACAAACTTGATAAACACTTGTCAAGATGACACATTTATGTAGACAATACCTGAAAAGCGGCCAAACCAGTACTGAACATTTGGTCACCATCCTGGGTAGTCTCAGTGGGAGGCCTAAATATACAATAATTTGCTTTGGTTGCTGGTCAGCTGTCTTAAGTAAGGTAGTTTTAAGTTACTTTGTTAGCACATCTTGGGCTTGCCTTTGTGTCAGTCTTAACTCTAAGAGGTTGTTAACAACATGGGCATGCCATTGTAACAATGTTAACTTTAGGAGGATGGCAGCAACATGGGCCTGCCACTGTAACAATGTTAACTTCAGCAGGATGGTAGCTACATTGACCTGCCATTGTAACAATGGTAACTTCAGAAGGATGGCAGCAACATGTACCTGCCATTGTAACAATGGTAGCTTCAGAAGGATGGCAGCAACATGTACCTGCCATTGTAACAATGGTAGCTTCAGAAGGATGGCAGCAACATGGACCTGCCACTGTAACAATGTTAACTTCAGAAGGATGGCAGCAACATGGGCTTGCCATTGTAACAATGTTAACTTCAGAAGGATGGCAGCAACATGTACCTGCCATTGTAACAATGGTAGCTTCAGAAGGATGGCAGCAACATGGACCTGCCACTGTAACAATGTTAACTTCAGAAGGATGGCAGCAACATGGGCTTGCCATTGTAACAATGTTGACTTCAGAAGGATGGCAGCAACATGGGCTAGCCATTGTAACAATGTTAACTTCAGGAGGATGAAAGTAATATGGACTTGCCGTTGTAACAATGTTAACTTTACAAGGCTGGCAGCAACATGAGCCAGCCATTGTTACAATGTTAACTTCAGAACAAAGTGTTGTTTTAAAAAATTCTGGGAATTTGTTATCCAGCATAATTTTAAACTTAAATATAGTAGTTGTTGTAGTTGTTTTTGTTGTGTTTGCTACTATTGTTGTTGATGTTTATGCTGTGGTTGTAGGTGTTTTAGAAGATTTATTGTTACTGCTGTCGTTATGTTCTTTACTAGGTGCAATTGTTTCTCGTATGTGAACTTATTTGATTCTTGTTGTTGTTGTGGGTTTGGTTGTTGTTGTTGTTATTGTTATAGTTGTTGTTGTTCTTGTGGTTGTTGGTGCGGATATAATTGTTGTTGGTGTTGAGGAAGTGGTTGTTGTTGTTGTTGTTGTTATGGTTATTGTTGTTGTTGTTGTGGTTGTTGTTATGGTTGCTGTCGTTGTTGTGGGTATGGTTGTTGTTGTTGTTATGGTTGTTGTTTTTGCTGTTGTTGTTTGTGTTGTTATGGTTGTTGTTATGGTTGCTCTGGTTGTTGTTGTTGTTGTTGTTATGGTTGTTGTTGTTGCTGTTGTTATGATTGTTGTTGATGTTGCTATGGTTGTTATTGTTGTTATGGTTGTTGTTGTTGTTGGTATAGTTGTTGTTTTTGTTATTGTTGTTGTTGCTGTTGTTATGATTATTGTTGTTGTTATGGTTGCTGTTGTTGCTGTTATATTGTTGTTGTGGTTGTTATGGTTGTTGTTGTTGTTATGGTTGTTGTTGTTGTTGTGGTTGTTGTTATGGTTGCTGTCGTTGTTGTGGGTATGGTTGTTGTTGTTGTTATGGTTGTTGTTGTTGTTATGGTTGTTGTTTTTGCTGTTGTTGTTTTTGTTGTTATGGTTGTTGTTATGGTTGCTCTGGTTGTTGTTGTTGTTGTTATGGTTGTTGTTGTTGTTATGGTTGTTGTTGCTGTTGTTATGATTAGTGTTGTTGTTATGGTTGCTGTTGTTGCTGTTATATTGTTGTTGTGGTTGTTATGGTTGTTGTTGTTGTTGTTGTTGTTGTTGTTGTTGTTGTTATGGTTGTTGTTGTTGTTGTTGTGGGTATGAATGTTGTTGTTGTTATGGTTGTTGTTATTATAGTTGTTGCTTTTGTTATTGTTGTTGTTATGGTTGTTGTTTTTGTTGTAATGGTTGTCGTTGTTGTTGCTGCTGTTAAGGATGTTGTTTTTGTTGTTGTTATGGTTGTTGTTGTTGTTATGGTTGTTGTTGTTGTTGTTATGGTTGTTGTTGTTATGTTTTTTGTTGTAGTTGTTATAGTTGTTGTTGTTGTTTTGGTTGTTGTTGTGGGCGTGTTTGTTGTTTTTATGGTTGTTGTTGTTCTTCTTCTTGTTATGGTTGTTGTTGTAGTTATGGTTGTTGTTGCTGCTGTTGTTGTGGTTGTTGTTGTAGTTGTTGTTATAGTTGTTGTTGTTGTTGCTATGATTGTTGTTGTTGTTATGGTTGTTTTTGTTGATATGGTTCATGTTGTTTTTTGGTTGTTGTTGTTGTTGTTGTTGTTGCTATGGTTGTTGTTTTTGTTGTTCTTAAGGTTGATGTTGTTTTTTTTGTTATAATTGTTGTTGTTGCTGTTGTTATGGTTGTTGTTTTTATGGTTGCTGTTGTTGCTGCTGTTAAGACTGTTGTTCTTGTTGTGATGATTGTTGTTGTTGTTGTGGTTGTTGTTCTGGATATGGTTGTTGTTGTTGTTATTATAGTTGTTTTTGCTATGGTTGTTGTTGGTATGGATATTATTGTTATGGTTGCTGTTGTTGTTCTTGTTGCTAGGGTTGTTGTTGTAGTTACGGTTGTTATTGCTTTTGTTGTTACTGTTGTGTTTTTGTTGTTGTTGCTAGGGTTGTTGTTGTTGTTGTTATGGTTGTTGTTGTTGCAGCTGTTGGTGTTATGGTTCTTATTATGGTTGTTGTTATGGTTGTTGTTGTTGTTCTTGTTGTTCTTGTTTTTAAGTTTGTTCTTGTAGTTGTTATAGTTGTTGTTGCTATGATTGTTGTTGTTGTTGAGGGTATGGTTGTTGTTGTTATGGATATTATTGTTATGGTTGTTGTTGCTGTTGTTACGGTTGTTGTTGTTGTTCTTGTTGCTCTTGTTCTTGTTATGGTTCTTATTATGGTTGTTGTTAAGGTTGTTGTTTTTGTTCTTGTTGTTTTTAAGGTTGTTGTTGTAGTTGTTATGGTTGTTGTTGTTGTTATGGCTGCCGATATTGTTATGGTTGTTGATGTTGTTATAGTTGTTGTTGTTGTGGGTATGGCTGTTGTTGTTTTTATGGATGTTATTGTTAGGGTTGTTGTTGTTCTTTTTATGGTTGTTGCAGTTATGGTTATTGTTGCTGTTGTTGTTACGGTTGTTGTTGTTGTTGTTAGGGTTGCTGTTGTTCTTGTTATCTTTGTTGTTATGGTAGTTGTTGCTGTTATGGTTGTTGTTAAGGTTGTTCTTGTTGTTATTGTTTTTAAGGTTGCTGTTATTGTTTTTAAGGTTGTTGTTGTAGTTGTTATGGTTGTTCCTGTTGTTATTGTTGTTGTTGTTCTTATGGTTGTTGATGTTTTTTATGGTTGTTGCTGTTGTTGTTATTGATGTTGTTGTTAATGTTATGGTTGTTGTTGTTATGGCTGTTGTTGTTGGAGTTGTTGTTGTTGTTATGGTTGCTTCTGTTGTTGTTATGGTTATTGTTGTTGTTATGATTGTTGTTATGGTTGTTGTTGTAGCTATGGTTGTTGTTGTTGTTATTGTTGTTGTTGTTGTTATGGTAGTAGTTGTTGTTTTTGTGGTTGTTGATGTTGCTATGGTTGTTGTTGTTGTTGTTGTTATGGTTGTTGTTTTGGCTGTTGTTGATGTTGTTATTTTTGTTGTTGTTGCTGTCGTTGTTATGGTTGTCCTTGTTGTGGGTATGGTTGTTGTTATTGTTGTTGTTATGTTGTTGTTATTGCTGTTATTGTTATGGTGGTTGTTGTTGTGGATGTCATGGTTGTTGTTGTTCTGGTTGTTGTTGTTATGGTTTTTGTTATGGTTGTTGTGTTTTTTTTGTAATGTTTGTTGTTGCTGTTGTTCTTGTTGTTGTTGTTGTTTTAGTTGTTTTTGCTGATGTTGTCGTTGTTGTTATGGTTGTTGTTGTTATGGTTGTTGTTTTTGTTATTGCTGCTGTGAATATGGTTGTTGTTGTTGTTGTGGGTATGGTTGTCAGCATAGTTGATGATCCTCCTTTACATGTGTTGTATGTATAGATTAGCTGAGTATCATAGTACCATCTGTGTGTTTATATAGAAGATCCCTATTAGGCCGAGTGGCTGTATGACGTCACTGGATGCAGCATGAGGGAGTGGGTCGCTCTGCCTCGTCCTCACTCTGTGGTTAGACATACAGGCAGTAACAGGCAGACTGGGGCCATCCCTCTTCCCTTACCACAGTCTGACGATACATATCGTTACCATCCAACAAGTGTGTTTACCTTCAACCATCATATCTCCCTACTGAACCCCCACGACAAATTGGTGGCAACGGAGGGCCTGTAATTCTGATGATTACAGCGATTTCTGGAGATAAATTTCTACTGAGCCGGTCGCCATCTTGTGATGCTAGGCCGACCTAGCCAGCCAGCTACCCCAAGCAAGCTTTTACCAGCTCTCTACATTATTCACTGGTCAGTCTCCTTGTATTAGTGTTTATCTGCTTATTTGCATCACTCCCGAGGGGTTGACCCGAGTTTGCAAAGTAAGCCAAACCAGCACGACAGTCTGTGGTGGGGGAGTCAGTCCAGTCCAGCCTGGCTTTACACCATAAAGCCTTGCTTGCTAAGCCTGTTTTCCACCCCTGCTGTGCTCATCGTTAGAAGTTATCAAACCATTCTGTGTGAAGGGTTAAACTAAGCCAGCCAGCTACTAACCCAAGTGTCTTAACCCAGTACTCAAGCAAGCCACGTGGGTACAGTCTTCTTCATCACTTTGTGCTTCAAGTTCTAGCCATTCTGAGTGTTTTTATCATCCCTGTGGTGTTGTGGTATTTCGTGGGTTTGTTTTAAGCCAGCCCGGCTTACAATATCTCGTGCCTAGTGAGGGTGTCTCCAGTGAGGCTTACGCCGTTCATCCCATAGGCCCAGTCACCAATCGGTCTCACCACTGCACTGCCTCAGCCGCCTCACCCAATCACTACCACTGTTTTGTACCCTTATTACGGGTTCTAGCACCATATTTTAAGGACCACATAGGGGGTCAAGAGCCAGAGTGTGTTTTTTCGTCAGTGGTGCCATCGTTAAAAGCCTCCTGTGTGGGTCCATCGTCGATTTAAGCGCAAAATTCTACGATCACATGGAGAGTAGCAGCGAGCCAGCCACGAGACGATAGCCTCCATCCTCCTCCACCATCCTCCACCACCCACCTCATTCAACACGTTGCTACAGTGTTAACGAATAATATTTTTTTCATAGAGACATTTGCGAGTGTTGAGACATTTCTTTTTCGTGTTTTCAGTGATTTCTTAGTGACATTCAGTAACTCTTGATTAGACTCAGTGTTTATTATATACTGTTTGCAATATTTTTTTTCTCTTCTTAATTCAGTGTTAATTTACGTGCATTAATTTATGTCTGTTGTGTTGTGTTCTTTTTTTATACTTGAAGTAAGTACCTTAGTGTTTTTCCTTGTTGTGTGCAATATATAAGCAGTATAAACCTTGTGTTATACTTCAGAATCACCTTGTGTTCACAGTATTGCAGTGAAGTAATTCAGCAATTTATTACCTTGTATTCTGCATCGCAACTCAGTGTTGTCTGTTATATTTTTTATCCCAGCATTTGTGTATTCTTGTTTTTTTTTTTATCTATTTGCTATTTTATTTTTCTCTGTGTGTTGAACATTCTTGTGTTAATTCTTTACATTTAACCAGTGTCTAATTTGTCTTATCTCCACAGACAATAGTGCCATTATTTTGTTCAAGCAAGACAATTATTTTCCAAATTTTTCACACCTCAAGTTTCATTGCAAGAAAATTCTAGTATTGTGTTTATATTGATGTGTTGTGTTCTGCATCACTGTAAGTGTTGTGTTCTGCATCACTGTAAGTGTTGTGTTCTGCATCACTGTAAGTGTTCAAACCTTTTGTTCTGTGTTTTTGCACTCTTAGTGCAATTTTTAAGTTCTTCTTTAAAAGTAATTCATTCTTTGTTCAGTCAGTGTTGTTTAAGCTGCAATTTAGAGTTAAAGTGTTCACTCAGTTCATTCCTTGATGATATTTTCTTTTCTTGTAAACTGTATTTTCTTGTGTGTGTAATTTTTTTTATCATTGCACATTGACTCACTTTGCAATAATTCTTATGTAAACTTTGTGTTGCCATTAAAATTCTTCTTTCAGAAATTTTATGTAGTGTTGTGCAGTACTTTTGATTAGTAATTGTTATTTGCAATATTGTTACAGTTTATTTCAGTTCAGTTTCATATGCTCTATTCTGTGCATAATATTTTATTCTTTGTGTGCCATTTGATTTTATTTTTAGTGAATTGTTTCCTAGTTTGTTTTAATTTTGCACAAGCTTTATTGAATCCATTTTAACATTTTTGATTGATTCATCATTTTATTGTTGAATTTCCCTGTTGCATTGAGAGTAAAGACAACTCACTGTGCCATTAATTCATTTTAAAGTAAAGTTGAGCAAATTAGATTTGAGTAAAGTACAATTTCTCTTGATTTTCAAAGTGTTGCTTATTCAGTTGAGTATTATCTTTTGTGAGTGTGAGTTTCCTTGCTTACAGTGTGACCTGTCAATTTTTATTTACTTATGCAGAATAGTTAAGTAATTTCTTCCCGTTTAAGTTTTTTGTGTCATTCTCTCTATTTTTCTTGCCTTATGTCCTTGAGTAAGTTCCCTGAGAAGATGTCCCAGTCACTTTTGAATGTTCACTTGGTGTGTCATGCCAGTCAAAGTCAATATGAATCAGTCCACAGTACCAATATTCCCTTACTGACTGAAAGACAGTACCTAGCTAGGCAATGTGTTTGTTCTCACAGCTTGTATCTGAGATTTGTTAGAGTGCTGCGATATGTGAAGTTCAGATTAAGCCCCTATAGATTCATTCATTACTTATTAACGTAGCCGAGTGGTCAGGCACTAGTAATACTGTCACTCCTGCCTGGACTCCAGCCACAATGTTGTGCACGCAGGATAGTGTACAGTTACCTTGGGTTTCAGAGGAACCTCAGACAACCCTGGGTGCTGAGACTACTATCCTTGCGATGGCGACTTGTTCAAGTACTCGTTCCTTCCCAGGGGACGCTTTGAGAAGAACTTTACTTGCAACGAGTTATGCCATCTCTTGCTGATGCCACAAGCCATTGCAGAAAGACGTTTCTGTGGCTAGTGTACTCACTTGAGTGTTGTTGTTGTCCCTTGTGCTCCAGATGGTGATCCCATCCTCGTTGACAGTAATCAGTGCATTGTAAAAAGTTATTTCTCGAGTAACTTTCACATGTTGTTAACGTTTGTAAGTGAAGTTTCTTTACAGTTGATACCGCGTGTCACTGTGTGCGACTCAGATTGAATATCAGAATTGTTGACCATGTCTATTTATTTTCCCCTGTGCTTGCAGTGAGAGAGTGTAGATTCGTTCTCCCTTGCTCATATTGCATGTTATAGCGTTAATTTTTTCAACCGGAGAGAGTCATCCACTCCACCCAGTTTGTTCATTCCTCCAGTAATAAAGAACCGATCCCTTGTGTTCTGGTGTGATTCGATTCCTGCTCCAGGAAGATCTTATTCTGACTGTGAAGCCACCAGCACCCATTAGTGACTTGTAATGAGCCCAGAATTACTGTATCGAAGAGTCGAGTTGAGTGCTCCTAGCAGAAGAGTTAGTAATTCCAGAGTCACTAGTGTATGTAGCTGTATCTTTTGTAGATACTTGTTCAGATTGTCCATGTAGCTGTATCTTTTGTAGATACTCGTTCAGGTCGTCCTCAGTCAAGGCATGTGTTAGCCATCGCAGAAGAGTTCGACCCACCCAAAGATGATAACCATTCTGCACACGTAAACCTTACCCTCGCAGAATTGGGTTTAAATGTAAACAGACTGTATAATT